>NC_140612.1:34655288-35175288 GCF_057381915.1 Diplotaxodon limnothrissa
TGCGAAAAAAGAAGTGGCAGCGGGATGGGGGGGGGAGGCTAGGAGCAAAGCTGACATTACAACACACGAGCGTTTATGTTGCCTCAAAATGTACGGCATCAACATCAAAGGAAGCCTCACCTTTTGCAAAGAAGGCGAAGACGAAATAAGCGTAGGCCCCTCGCTTTATTAACTCCCAATCAATAAACATGCAGTCGGTGGAGAGGTAATCAGGAAACACTGGCAAATGGCCTGACAATGTATCAAAGCCGACGCTCCGAGGCAACGGCACAAACTCTAACAAGCATTTTATTACCGGTAGCTGTTACTGACATTAGTCAAAAACCAAGAGAGATAAAATAGAATAAGGAATGCAGCGTGGCTGGCTGAGAGGGCCCCTCGGCTGAGAGTGTGCACCTCCTGTGTTTGATAGCCACACGCCTCCTCTTTGATATGATAACAAATATAAATTGTTTAAAAACATCAAATAGGTAGCGAGCGGGAAGCAGTCTCGCTGTCACGGATGTCTAGGGGGCGATAATGTTGCTTGTCCACGAGGTTGAGAGTATTCTGCTGCAGGCTTTTTGTTTGAGCCACAGGACGTATTAATGGGATATTTCAGTTTTTCTGCATGTCTAATATCACTGTTTTTTTCTTCCTTTTCTTTTCACTGCGTCGTCTTCTGTGTTCCTGTGGTAAAGTAGTCACATCCTAACTGTTAGCATAAGTACAAATGAAACAGTCCATGATCCACACGTAAATGTGCATTCTGTATTCACAATCCCACTGAGATAAAGGAGCTTCCAGCAAATGTTCTAAACCGCCATGTCCATAATTGTGTTTATTTACTTTCAGCTAACGATTCAATCAAAATGAAACACTTTTTACAATTATTCTTAGTCTTATTAATATACTTTTTTGATCCAAAAGTGGATTTCTGTTTCTGTATTAACCGTAGAACACTATCGCTATAAATAGTAACGCAATCACTAATGCCGGGTGATTTTTACCCGATATAATATGACCAACAAAAAGTACTTGTCATCAAAATATATCAAAATATGACAACACATGACAAATCAGAGTGGTCTGCTTTTACTTTCAACTGTGCCATGTCTAACAGAATGAAAAAAAGTGTCATGAGGGGATGCTAAAATAATGCTGCAAAATTACACAAAAATCAGGAATTCAAGAATGAAAAAATTCCTTAAAAAAAAAATAAAAAATGACACTGGAAAGCTGGCCTTTGATCCACCCATTCCTGGGACATTTGAGATATTCCTGGTGAAGGCACAGTCTCCTTGACACGCTAACAGCTGCAGGAGAGAGAAATCATGTAACTGTATTTGCTCGGATGAAAATCACCCAGCAATAGTGTTCTAGGGTTAAAGCTATGCTCTAGGTACATTATAACAACAAACCCTTCAGAAACCCTATGACATAACCTACACCATAAGCTGATGACTGTCTTCAACAACTGTGATTGGCCTGTTTACTACCACTGTTTCCTCCTTTGCACTTCCATATACCTTTTGCAAATGAACAAGATTGACAAAGGAAATTGAAGCCACTGCAGAAATACATCTAACCTGCATTCTGCCTGAAGGTCACCAGATGGCGATAGATTTGGTTGCAAAACGACTTCTGGCTCTATAGAAGGCTAGGGGGAAAAAACGGCTTTCTGCCTTGACCACTGATTTTGCAGACACGTGATTTTTGACATATGAAAGTCATCTTGACAATATAGAGTTAAATGAAAAAGGCTCCGAGTGGTTTGCAACCATCCAGCAGCCACTGCTTACAAGAGATAAATGTGTACTACCCAACCACTTGGTAAGTGGTGGCAGGAGGCTGAGGTTAATGGTAGATGTTCTGAAATCAGTTGCTAAAGCTCTACTTCCACTTAAAGCGCCCCTTATGCAGGCTTAGAAACAATAATTCCTTGGCAACTTGGCAAGAAAACGGCAACAATCAGCTGACCCCTATGAGCAAGCACTTGGTGACAGTGGGAAGGAAAAACACCCTTTTTAAAAGGAAGAAACGTCCACCACAAGCTCCTCAGGAGGGGACGGCCATCTGCCATGACCGGTTGGGTGTGATCGGACGAAGACGGGACAAAGAAACTGTGGAAGAGACCCAGAGATGCATGAACAATGCATAAAGAAATAGTGAATGAAAAAAGGTCATGAAGAAGAAACACTCAGTGACTCAAGGGAAGGGCCTAGCAGCCTGAGCCTATTGCAGTGTAACTAAGGGAGGACTCGGGGTCACCTGATCCAGGCCTAACTAAGCTTTATCAAAAGGGAATATCTCTGCCAGACAAGTTGGGATCTTCCACACATCTGCCAGCAACCAAAGCAATGGTTCTGCAGCCTCTTTGTTTCACTAAGTTAAAGCAAGCAGCCATTTGCAGAACACACATTTTTCCTCCGTGATCTGTGGTTGTATCCAAAATGACAGACAACTCTCAAGCAATATATGCGTGACACACATGAAAAACATCTATACATGTTCTTGGTAATTTTAGGGCCTCAGTCACTTACTTTGGGTCACACTGAATAAAAAATTAACTCTACTTTGTAAAGCTTGGTCATACTGTATTTCAAAAAAAAAAGGGATTACATATCATATGACTAACAAGTCCTTAGTCAATAAACAAGCAGTTTCACAGTCAGACTCATCCATCCCATCACCAAGATGGTGAAGGTGAAAACACTAATGTTGAAGATTTAAAAATGGACTTCGGAAAGCAGTGGATTACATCACATGAAACAGAATGAAAGAGAATGGAAAATAAGCAAAGAGGAAAACTTAGATTCCACCAGCTAGCGTTTCAGCGATGATATTGCAGAGTAACATAGGCACACTGCTCGCAGGTGTAAAGACTGACAACAGCATCAGGCACTTCTGTGGGCTATGTTGTAGGATCTATGTAGGCTAAACAGAAAACTCTTAAGCAAGCCTGAGGTCTTTAAAAACATATCCCTCACTTGACTGTAGCCCAATAACTTTGATGGAAGTCAGTAGGTGTGTTTAAGGTACCCGTGTTTGCAAGCCTTGTTCAGGAGAAGCTGCTAAACCCAAGGGCTGCTAACCTCGCATCCAGGTGAGAAGCCAAGACTGAGACCCGCTCCTCCCGTCAGCTAATTTGTTTGCTTCGTTCGGGGGCATAGCTGATATTAAAAGGAGATCCTGAGCAGCTGGGAAAGAGGGATGCAGGGAGCTGGGGAAAACGGGAGTCAGGGAGGGAGGGATGAGTTTACAAGCCCCAGGTACGGTGAGTGGGTGAGTGAGAAGATGCAGAAGAGAAGGCAATGAGGGAGAAAGGAAAAAAAAAATCTCATCCAAATAATTTTCACCCTGTGGGCGCTAAAATGCAAATCACAGATCAAAGACGTTTGGAATGGAAACTGGCGAGATTGGGAAGGAATATCATCAAGCCGGGGTTATATATGTATGTTCAGGTTGTGAGAGAGACATGTTGGACTCAGGTAATGGAGCTGACCTGTACTTGAACACTGCCCCCCACTGCCACTATCATTTTCCTGCTTGCTTTTTCGCAAGGTTGAAGCGTGTACAGTACAGTGGAAAGTAATTCAGTTTCCCCTTACGCTACCCTTCCCCCCCCCCCCCCTCTGTCTCCTTCAATCCATGTTTAGAAAGTCTTTTTCTCGAGCCAGTAACTGTCTAGTTTACACAGACCTTCATAAATGTTGAGGTTTGGCAACCGCAAATGGTTGTTTGCGTGTTGCCTTGTACATCAAGACACTTTTCCCACCGCTGAGTGAACAGCTTCTCCTTTCTAAGGAAAGGAATGTCAAAAGGCTGTCAGGGAACGGCAACAACAACAACCGCCGCCGGAATGTGTACCTAGCGAACGCGGCACTCTAAGTGCTCCAACTACTTCAGTGCTCCAACTACTTCAGTGGTGTTTGATTTGGGGATGTTTTTGTTTTTTAAAAGACACGGGAAGCTAAACGGAATCATCCCAAAATGCATCTTGCTTAAAATGTTCACTCTAAACCTACAGTGGAAATAATAGCGCAGCATTCATCTGCCTCTATACACACTGATGTGAGAGAACATACGGTCGACGGGTGTGGGCAGAGAGACTGAGAGAGAGGATGATGGAGGTAGAGGGGGGCGTGCTATAGATAGAAACTCAGGGGAAGGATGTGACTGGGAGAAGGTGAGGGAAGTCTGTACAAGGAGTCTCCACATTAATGCCTAATTAATGTCTCTCTACCCATTAATGTCTAATTAATAATTTACATCTGTCTCATCCACCTGAAGCTGTCATAACTTTTCTTGTATCCAGAAATTAAATGTGACAATGTTACATTTGTTTTCTACTTCTGACTCTGGCAGGCATTCAGTTTTTATTTTGAACACATCTGAGTAAAAATATACCAAAAAATGTAAAAATCACTGCCTCATCCACTTGTTGATGACGCGGCATAATCCCATTAGCACGTTAGCACTCGTAAGCCTCACGTGAAGGTCGCGGCAAACTCAGTCATTTCATTAACTTCCGATATCTTTGAACATAAGCAAATAAATGTGAAGAAATGGCGTAAAGCGCAGTCTTATTTTCCAGAGCCTCAGCGTCTGTTTTCAGACACAGGGCAGGTATTCGGTTGCGGTTCCCTGGGTGCGATCTGCATCAGCACCAAAGCCTTTCACTGACGTGGATTAGCGGTTCACGGCACTTTGACTCCGACCGCCGCAGGATTCAAAACACAGCTGGATTTTTATGGTTGGTCAGCACAACCTGTGGAGGGTCACCCTGCTCCCAGTGTTCACCGAGCCCTCCTCAAATACACCGTTTCCTCTCTGCTGTAGTTGCTTTCTTTCAGGGTATTTGCTTTAAGAATGTAAATCCTTAATCCTCCCATCTTTTTCTTTTCTCATTGCTGCCTTTCCCTTCTCTCCACGTCCACCCATCTTCCGTCTTTTATCCCTGTTAACCTCTCCATCATCTCTATATTGCATTGCTGTCCGATGTTATTTTTTTCTTCCTTCCTGCGCCCGGTGTCACCTGCTTTGTAATCTGATTACTTCACAGCGGAATTAGTATGTATATTTAATGCAATTTTTTCTCCTTTTCTCCTCTCCGTCTTTTATTCTTTTTAAATCTTGATGAGTGATGCGCGGAGGAACGGAGATGGGGTGGGGTTGCTCTACTTGCATGTCTGGCGGATATGCCAGGGCCATGCTAATAAATGACAGCTGATTTATGCGTCTGTATTCTTTTATTTATAAAAAAATAGCAAGCGGGCTGATTTCTGATATTAATAATACAAGTGGATCCACTTTGATTAGGCTTCTGTGGAGAGCTGTGCATATTCAGCATTACAATTAAAGCCTCTGATGTGAAATAGGAATGACACGCTAATGAAGCGAGCTAGCGAGCCTGAACCACGACTGTCCAACAGCATTACGGCCCATCTCAGATGAAGAGTAATTATACGAGGAACACTGAAATGTCATTAAAAATCTTCAGTAAGTGATTTAACCCACCATTCCTCACTAATGCAAGATATTTCTTTTTTCTTTACCACCATCCAACCCCCACATGATCAGCTCCCTAGGTCCTTCCCTTTTTTTTTTAAGCAATCTTTTTTTTTTCTCCACGAGACCCAAACTTCTGCCTCATAAGTTCCACAAACAAGAACAACAATAAAAGAAGGCCTCAAGACCCCTTAAACACAAACATATTGAGATTTGAGACGAAGACATACAGAAGCATTGTCCTAATTTAATTCCACAACTCCGCGGTGCCAGTGGTGGTAGATAATTGAAATCATTCCATTACAGATTCCATTATGAATTGGCGATTAAAGCCAGATGTGATTACCATGGATTAAAAGGATGATAGTTGTGATCCCCCCCACCACATAACCTTACCAGCTAAATGTAAGTGCTTTATTTATCACGGTTAAACATGTAAAGGTGAAAACACAACATGGAGTATGTAGCGTTGTTTTTTGTCTACCTGCCAAGTGACGAGAGATGCAAAGCAGCTGCTGGGGTGAGTCTGGTTCAATTTCTTTTTAAATTTTCCACCGTCCCCTCAAAAATAAACAGATGAATAATACTAGAGAGAGCTATAATGTGTAAAAATGATGAGGGGGGGTTGATGATGAAGGCAAAGAGTGTGTTTGAGGGGTGTGTTTCTTTCTAAGAGGATTTAGATAATCTGATTCTACCCTCTCATTCATTCTTTGATGTGCTCATTTTCACAGGCAAAAAGGAAAAAAGATTTGCCAGCAGCCTCGAAGGGTTGTGTTTGTTGTTTGTTAAAGCATAAAGCAAACAAATAATGAGCTATATCATGTCATCATATCTTATTCATTAGGACGGACTATCGAGAAGTCTCTTTGTGCGTGTGAGTGTGTGTGTTTGAGAGACGAGGGGGAGAAAGACCTGATAGGATACGTGTGTGTGTGTGTATGTGGCAGATAATGCCAAAGGCAAGAATTCATGAATATCAGCAGTTTCTCACCATTTTGTTGGGTTAATCCCTTGTTTCAGTTGGAGAAATAGGCATTTCTCTTGCATACATTACACCGGTGCCTGCACATCACATTCACACAAAGCAAAAAAGTGCGTTTACGTCAGGTTCCTCTGATGAAGCGATGAGTGAAGTTTTATGTATCGAGGTCATAGTTTTTTAGGGGTTTTTTGCCTATCTCAGCAGCTCCGTCCACATAGTGGAAAGTCAGATGTGGTAAAAGGAGCAGGTGAGCTTGGAGTCAGGTTCACTTTAAAAGGTAGTGACTGGTGGAAAACACTTAGTGGACTACACATTGAAGGATTCTCATCTCATGGGGATGTTGTTTTATCTTGTGTTTTTTTCTGATTTAACAGAAAAATCGCTGACTGTGAAGCTTTAACAGAATCTTATATAAAAGTGGACAAAAACATTACAAAATCTGCCTCCCCCAACCTACTGCTCGTGACACAGATATGTGATGGCATCCGATCTCAGCACCGGCTGGGTGGCTACTAGAGCTGGGCGGGGTGGGGAAGTGTCCCCTCGCCCACCACCGAACCGAGCGTCATGCCTCCGAGCCATGCAATTATTTTTGCACTGCATCCAATATCAACTTGAGAGCAATGCAAATTATTTAAGACGCGCTTTTCAGGGCTCGCAATTATAATAATGATGATCTCAATTAGCGTTGCCATTGCCTCGGACTATTTAGCAGGCAATTTTGCAGCCTCGGGGTAAGGGTCTTCTAGGGAGCCGACACGCATCGTCAGGTCAGAAGGGGTGGAAAGAGAAAGACCGAGACGGAGACTGCACTCTTAATCAATAAGCTGAGACTAGAGATATTTACCACCCAATCCCACAAGTGCACGGTTCATAAATTGACCTAATTGGTCGTTGTTAGAGAAATGAATGATGCCAGGATGCACTGTCTGATTTAAAAGGCCAAGATACAAGCTAACTTACTAGCTATTGTACTGAACTCCTGAAAGTTAGACATGGACACTGATAGCACTTTCTTATAGCACTCGCTCATTGTGGCAAGTACAGGCTAGTAGCTAGTTTGGACTAGTTTAATGATGAGAAACAGATGGAAACAGCTAGTCTGGTTCTTTCCAAAGTTTACAAAAACAAGATATAATATAGTAACAACTCATAAAAGTGCTCATAAATTACTTTTGAAGTTAGCCGCTTTCCCACTTAGTCTTTTTGCTAAGCTAAGTCTTCTGGCTGTAGCTCTATGCATATATTTAGCCTCTGTTATGGAACGATGCAGCTAAAACAACTATCAGAAGCTAACATCTTAGCTCACCTGTGGTTTCTCACATGACGTCATGGACACATTCCTTAAGCGTTGTCTACAAGATGATACATCCATTGCCAACCAGAATAAACCACACCAGGGAGGCGTGTATTCCCTGAGGTTCCTGGTGGTTTCTAGCAAACGAAGGTGCTGCGCCAAAAACCTTTTGATGATTACTTTGGTTGCTAGCAACACTTGCCTGTAGTTCCTCAGGTTTGTCTCTAAATACTCACAAACTGCTACTTCATAAAGTATAACTTTAGTAAGACGCAAACAAGAACTGGAGAAAATTCAACTGCTTGTCTCATCGCTGCAACTAATGTGTTTCAAAGGGCACAACTTTTGCTCTGAAGGTTAACCTTCTCCTTTTCTGGTTTGTGTCACAGTTTCACTAAAGCTCAGATAGTAGCAGTAGCAGCAGAGTGGCAGTGTTTGTAGACAAGGCTGTTAGTTCTAGTTAACCTACGACCACAGCAGTATGCTAGCGACCAAACCAAGGTGCACAGACTTGACTTCCAGTCTTATCGACTTCTGTTAACACTTTCATGTTGAGTTTATGGGGTCAGTCGCTCATTTCAAGTCATATTTAAAACTTTGTTTCTATCATACTTGTTTATACTACACATTTCAGAAGTGAAGATCATCTGACATATGCTCATAGGCTAATGAATTCTGATTGAGAAGTCCAGTAAATACATTAAATACAATAAATATAGAATAAGTAATGTGTTCGACCATCAAATCACTATGGGAGGCAGTATTTATTGCTACATATTAAATGTATTACTTCCTTTATATATTACCTGGTATAAAAAATGACTAATTATATTTATATAAATTTTGCAATTCTCCCTTTTGAATAAGGGATATGCAATCTGATTAGCCAGTTCCTCAGAGAATCTTGACTCGACCAAATCAAGCTTCTTTAGCCTGACCTGTTGCATCACTGGCAGGAGAGGCCAGTAACAATTATTTATTAATTATCAACAGCTGTATCACACACCCTGATAACTTAAATGCGTATTTGTTGCTACTGGCACAAAGTTTACAATGAATGGTGATCTTTCTCAATTTTGAAGGAGGCAAACTAAAAATAAAAACAATTCTTAGCCGTTGAAAGTATACTTCTTCTCCTATCCATCATTCTCCATTCACCTTTGTTCAGCTTTCTGGCTAGTAGCCAGGATTAGTTTCCCTGGCCATGACCTGGCGCACATTCACATACACATCATCACATAGCCTACCTAGGGGAACACGAAGACACAATTAGGTATAGTGAGGATTAATAACTACAATACTTAATTTGCTTGAAAATGGTCATCAAAGGTTTGGTTTTTGGACCAATTAGTTTGAGATAATTTGCTGCTTTGTGAACCTAGATATTTTCCCACCTTTAGTCCTAATGCTAAGCTGAGCTTAGCTAAGCCTTCTTGCTGTAGATCTATATTTACTGCATAGAAATTTTATGAACTTTTCCAATTGTCAACACAAAAGTAAAGAAGCACATGTCTCTAAATGTCTTAAAGCTTCCAAACATTATTTTGTATTTTGTAGATCTTTCTTTAGAAATTAGCTGCTATTTTCAGAGCCTTCTCCCACTCCCATCACACCATGCAGTATACTTGCAGCGTACTGAATAAGGAGGAACTCCCCTCCCACCACCACCACCATTCATGTGGAAAAAGCTTGCACCACCAGCTACCCTTTCTTTTATTCATCGCTCTGTAAATAACTCCACTTTATGAAAAGCAGCCACTGTGACTCACGGATACCTCTCTAACCACAAGCCATTATTATTTCATGGCCTTTGAAAGAAGGGTCTATAGCAGGCGCTCTCACACTTTAATGTCGGAGCTCCCTCTGATGTTGTGTAGTACACAGCGGCCCTTGTTGCACTCCGTATGCAATCCCTCACTTGAATTCACAAACACTTCCAAGTGCATAAACAGCATGGAAGACAAGTGCCTTGCGAGCTAGCTAATGCTCTGGAACGCCATTGCTGAGGAGATAACAGCAGCCTGCCAAGGCTGATGTCTGGGACTGTCATGGGGGGTGGGTGGGGGGGGGGGGGGGGTGAAGAAAGACAAGTGCGTCTGTGTGCCTTTTTATGAAAAATGCTGTTGTTTTCTGACCTCTCATGGGACATCATGTGGTAAGGAAAAAGAACACGCATCAGCGTTACGATTAAATGACCAGCGGATATGATTCAAAGAGTCCCACGATGTCCCTGAGCACCCTTTGGAACGTGTAGAAGGCTCTCGGCATACAGACGAGCTAATGGGCAACCTATTGGTCATGGTAGATTCAGTTTGAATCTCAATGAGGGTGTCAGTGTGTGGCTGCTCCATGACCGACAAGGTGTGGTAGGCCTGCTGGAGTTGATTTAGCCACATTGCCTGTCATTGCGTTAGGCCAGTCAACATCCATCAGTCGAGAGGGTAAAAAGCTTTTTTTTTGTCTTTTCAAGTGTCAAGAGGAAGCTGCTGTCTTTGAGATTATGGAAGATGTCTGGTGAAATTTCACATCTTTGTTTTCTGTACATGACACAGAGCCATGATGCTAATAAGGCAGATATTTTTTACATGGCAACAGACTTAATAATGCGGTTTGTGCCAAAACCACTTTTGCAGTATGTAGCCCAGAAATGAAGTCTAGTTGGGTGAGTTACTTCTTACAAAAGCTTTTCAAAGGTACACAGCAGTGCTTGGGTGTAGACTGGGACACGCGTACGGTACATGAAAGCAGTGGGCTTGAATCATACAAAGGCTAAACCCATTACAGGTCCAGAGGGGTGGGCAATACAGTGCCTTGTCCCGCTCCTCTAAACAAGACTCTGGGTACTGGAGGCTGGAAAAAAGGCTTGTAACACATACATTAAATTTTAATTGTTTTTCCACCCCCTTCCTTCACATCTCTGAAGTAGTAGCTCCTGAAACCTTAAAAGTGTAATGCCAGCTAGATTTTCATGGCTGTGCCTTTGTAGAATAAAAGATACAACAGTGGAGGGAAAATAATTTACTCTCTGATGCTGGAGGTAGACAGTTGCTTTTCAAATTCCAAGTTTTGGTCCTTTATTTTATTCAGCAGTGAAATGCCATGAATACAGAAAATAATGTCTGTTACAATTCTCAACCATGACCTTCTAATGTCAGAGAACTTTTAACGTATGGACACAGTACACATTAATGAAAAGTATCAAAAAAAGTCGCTGGATCGATCGATCAAAAAGGAAATGAAAACAAAAACAAACCAAAGAAAAGTTCTCACCAATTACATAAACATATGTTTGCTACAGTCCCAATTTACTGTATACATAGGGGGATCATATTCTCAATTATTAGAGAAGGATAGCAGTAGAAAGGATACATGACTCAACTGCCAGACATAATGCTTCATAAAGTATGCACAGAGGTACAAGCAATAAATACACACATTAGGTTAAGCCTTACAGCTACGCAAAGCAGATGCAGAAAAAGCAAGTTTGCTATTCTTAGCGAGCAATGAGAGAGAAACAGTAAAAATTCAGGTAAGTCAGAAAAGAAACACTGAGATTTTTTTTTCCTCTTAGAAAAAAGTCTGGTAAATTTATGGGTCCACCAACATTTTTTTTTTTTACATAAGTATGCACAGTTATCAAAATACAGACAAAAATCAACCCAGAAAATCCAGACAATCCTAAAATCTAGTGGAGGAGCAGATCGCAGTTCTGGAGGTCTTTCTGGTATTATGTGCAAGCAACTATTTTAGACATTTTTTTTTTTACTTAATTTATACAAAACCCATGCAAATCTACAGGTAATATGCATTCTGTGGCTGACAGGTTTTTATCCCTCCCAAAACAGTATATCTGAGGTAACGCACTCCTATGCATTGTACGTACAGTTAGGCCATCATCCCCATGGTTTTTATTATATTCTTTTTATTAGTTCTCGTTTCCAGTCCACCAAATGATTTTTTTAGACATGCATTTTAAAAAAAACACAATATTCCCTTACAGATAATCTATACATTATCATTCTACAAATGTTTTGAGGACAACCTATTACAATGCAAATCTTCCATATCTTGACGCAGGGAATGTAAACGTTGGGCTTGAGCCACGTCCTATGAGACAAGCGCAGTAAAGTGTAACGGCTCTTGTGGCATTCTCGTAACTCGTGCAATCCGTCGTAATTGTTCTGAATTGGTTGTTGTGCAGAGGTAGGAGCTTTTAGAAAGCCTTTTTGGGTAAGTGGGAGACCCCTTTTTTTTCTTTTTTTTTTGGAAAGACGCAGTGTCCTTTTTATTTGGTGTGATAAGATTATTAAGAACGTCGTCTTCAAGTCGTTTTGCTGACTCCAGCTAAGTATTGAAGGGATAAGCTTTGTTCCAGGGCCCAGTACCCTCTTGACGTGGAACTGGTACGCGTGTGTATGTGTGTGTACTTTACAAGCTGAGCGTTTGTACAGTACCGCACGTGTCTTGTGTGTTAAGCTCTTACAAGCCCTGTTCTTTGGCTTGGCACAACACTTGAAAACATACATATGCACAGTGTGTTTTCATTTTGGTCTAAACAGAGCAGACACGTTGCTCGCTGCCGCAGCAAGACACAAAGCCACGTCAGGTCATTGACAGCATACGTTTTCAGCAGCTGGAGATTTAACCAAAACAAGAAAGCTGGCAGACCACAAGCCTAAGGTCTGTGTATGCTAGTCTCTGACACATGTGTGTGTTTGTGTAGTTATACTGTGTGTAGTTTCAGGTTTTCTTTATCCCATACAAGAGGAGGCAGAATTTTGTGTAACTTTGGTTTACTGAAAACATAAATGACCATTAAAGCAACAACGCTTTTCTAGATGACACTGGCTGTGAAATGATGGGACGTAGTTTCCACAGTAACTACCTCTCTTTAAGTCACCCTAAAGCGTGATATAAAAAGCTGGCTGTCTACCCAGAGCGCCATCAGTGGCGATGCCTTTCGTACGCGTTTGGAAGCTGCACAGACCCACGCGACGAGGATTTGATGAAGTTAAAGCAAATCTCACCTAGAAAAAGGTAGATAATCCTCTTCCGCAATGGCTATTACTATTTGCTTTTCCACGGTAACCAAGCCACATCATTTCATATTCACTTGAAAATGTGACTTATTTGGCTTCACTAGATATTCTTCATGTTTGGTTAGCGATGTTTTCAGTTTCGGTTTTGACGCGGCTCGGAAGAAAGAAAAAAAAGCCACGGAATAAAGACATTATTTTGACAGTCCCACTTAGAACAATACATATTCACCAGGTTAGAAAAAATAAAAATAAATAAAGAAAAAACAACTATGTGTAATGCATAAGAAAAAGTAAAAAAAAAAAATAGAATAAAATAAAAATTCACAACAACACAATGTTTCTGCACTTCCATTGAATACACAAATGTTTTGGTCATGATCCACTTTTACAGTTAGCTGCTCTCTACCAGTTACAGCACAAAATGCCTGCAGTTCAAACATCACATCACCTCCTACCTATGGTATGTCTGGCAGAAAATCTCCAAAGTGGACTTTTTTTGTTTGTTTTGTCTTTTTTTTCTATGAGTTAGCAAATTTCACATCAAAACCAGCCTTTATTTTCCCTCCATCTTCCTCATGATCATCTTTGTATAGGGCTAAATGAAACAATCCCAGAGGTTATTCCAAGGTAGTTTGCGGAACAAAAGCTTCTCTTTGTACTAGTTTAAAGTGGCAGAAGGCGGACCAAGAGGAGTTTGGTGGCTTCTGTCTATAAGCTATTGGCCATTGCTAGTGTTGGCTTTGGTTTCTAGCTGTTGCCTGTGACTGTTTGAAGGTAGACAAAGCTTTCGAACGAGGAGGTAAAAGGAGAACAGTGAGAAGAAAATTATGCAGAAATGCATTTGTTTTGGAAATGGCGCTTTTTAACAAACTTATTTCTTCCCCAACTTAATTTAAATTTTTTTTGTTTATTCACAAACAGATAACAGACTGGAAGCCAACTTTTTTCTTATTTTTTTTTCTCCTTTGTTTTTTTTTTTTTTTGTGTTTTTGGTGTTTTTTTTATGGACAGCTGCAACAACAGTCTTGGTACCGCAGTTCCGTTTCTGGTGTGATTTGGGGAATGGCATTTACAGTTGGTGGTATCTAAAAAGAAATCGTATTTGGGAAATTAACAATGGTTTTAAAAGAAAGCTGAAAATAATATACTGGGTTTCATAATAGTAGCAACATACAGGCAGTGACACAAATTTCTGAGACTACTCCTGTGCAAATGATAACAGAGCAACAACTTGAATTGAACCAGCAATTGTCTCTAGACATTAACAACTACTGTGGGTTGGATTATTCACAAACATAAAATGTCTTCCTTTTTGGCAGTATATGAGGCCGCTAGCTTTCAACGGAACATGGTGTTCCCCATCCATGAGTCTATCATCCTTACACGGTATGTGGCCACGCCATCCCCTAATGAAACAGGTCTCAAAGAGTTCAATTTTTTTCCCAATCAGACATCTTATGCCTGCTTGTGTTTGGGGGATCCCAAAGGGCTGCAACAAAGAGTTCCTTTGGCCCAGTCTCTATCCGGATACATGCTCAATAAATAGTCCCAGTGGTGAGAGAGACAAAGAGAGTCAGCTGTGGTTGCTTGGACTGTGGAGTGGTTTCTAGTCTTGCGGGAGGTCTGTGTGAGAGAAACAGTGCGGTTCGGTGAAGGGATATGTTGACCAAAAACTGTATCCTAGTCACTCCAGATCTTCCGATAAGTTCCCTTCCTCCAGCTCCCGGTCCTCCTCCAGCTCTGGACTGTGATTGGCTGTCGTCACAAGTGACATCGGACAGTCGTCGTCGTCCATATTAAGTGGCTCCTCCTTTATGTGAATGGGTGGCCTATGACGCAAGCACATAGGCGATAAATGATAAATGTTAGATTTATTCTTTAATTCAATGACAAATCCCTGCAGCACGATCACATTTAAAGGGACAGTTCATCAGAAAATGACAAGTTTTCTCAGGCATGCAGTGCTATTTATCCATCAGGATGGTTGCGTTTGCATCTGTTGAATGTAATGAAACGAAATCACATGTTTTAGGGAAAAAGCAGATAGAGGCTTGTGGGCCATTTAGTTTCTCTACTTTTCAACGAATGCAGACACCTCTGCATCAGAATCTCCACAACTGGCCAACTGATACCAAAACAATGGATAAATAGCAATACAGGCCAGAGGAAAAATACACATGATTTTATGGTAAACTGTAAAGTATAACATTTAAAGTAAGGGAAACCTCATTTACAAGTAAATTATGAAGGGAACATAGTCAGGTGACTTATTACCACCATAACGCAATGTGCAAAAGAGGTGTGGAGGAGTAATTCCCGTTACTGCATGGACTGTGTTCAGCTAACAGACAAATATTCAGTGGCATCAAAAAAACAGGCGTTACATGCATTATCTAGAAAGTAACATGTTGTTTGCGAGACACTAATTCGACATGATGCCTCACGTCTACTGTAAGTAAGCGCATGAAAATTGCATGAAAAACATGGCCTCTGTAAGGCCGATAAGCTGTGATGTTCCAGACATGTTTGGCATTTAAAAGTTTACTGATGACACCAGGTTGAAATACATGAAAAAGGAAAAAAAGGGGGGGAAAAAACAGGCCACATAATAAATAATGGAGAATTTCTCATCCCTGAGCCCCCTGGAGCAAAGGCAGAGGAGAGGCTTTTTTATCTAGTTAATAGAAAGCGCAGCCACTCGTTAATATGCAGGGGCTGTGCGTGTCGCTCCTCAAGAGGAAAAACCGGCAGCTAGGTTCTGCCATTAATCAACTTCAGCCCCGGCAGTTCGCTCGGACACCATGATACATGTTTTTAACTCTAAATGGATGAATATCTTTAGCCAGTGTCAATAAGCACTGGGCAGGAAGCAGCAATGGCGCTGCTCACAGGACGCCTTATGTTTCAGAACAACAGAGGAGTGGGCGGGGGAAAAAAAGAAGTGTCGGGCCACTAACAAGAATAATAATGCTGTCACACACAAACAAGGCATAACACGATCTGGGGCTCTAGTCAGGGAGAGGGGTTTGTGCCATGATGATAAATCTGACAAAAGCTAATTATTTTTGACACATCGGATGCATCAGAAAATCCCCCTAGACTCTGAAAGAGGAGAGCGGGGAGAGAGAGAGAGGGAGACTTATCAAGTGGTAGTATGTTAGGAAGCCTCTCTCCTGGGTTGCCTTCATCAGTGGAAGCGGGGAGGGCAGGGGGGACTTTGAATTTGAAAAGAATTTTAAAAGGTACAGATGACTTTAATATTCAGAGCCAAATACTGTAAATTAATATTCTGATGTGGTGGGATGAGAAAGGGAGGCTGATCTTAGCAGGATGCGAACAGGAGCGGATGAACCTTTCTGTTTCTGTGCCTCAGGTTTACAGAAGGTGGGAGATAAGACAACAACACCTCCACGTCCTCTTACCTGCCGATGTAACAGCTAACAGCATGGAAAGACAGATTTTTTTAAAATTAAGTTATTTATTTATGTTGCCGATGGAGAGTAAAACTGGTGTTGAAAGGTGATAAAATGATGGGCTGATTGCCAGAAAGTTACAAATTTGTTGCTGAAATATTTTATGTTCTACATGAGTGCTTGGACAAAAACACTTTCTGAGACACTAAAATGTGGCTGTATAAAGGGATGTTTAGGTCACTATGTGAGGCTGTACCCCACCTTTCACTCATTAGTTATAGCTGTTCATAAACGCCATGCTGTAAACATTTAATATGTCCACTGATGCTGATCAGTACTTTATATTTGTATACTAGCACCAGATACAAATCATTGTTCAGCTGGTGCCCACAGCGAGTGAAGTGATGCATCCCTAGTTTTGTCGAGCACAATAAAAAGTGTTTCATAAAGAAGAAATGGTGTTTTTTTAAACACCATTTCCCAAAAATGACAATGAGTCTGTACTTGAATGCATCACGTGGCAGACTGGAATGTGTTCTCATGCACCTCATTAGATGTTTGTGTGGCTCCGACGATAACGTTCACAGGCTTTGTGACACTTTATTAAAATATGTGGATGAGCCATTTAGTACTTAATAGCTAGCTGCCATTATTGAGTCACTCAGCAGGACTTTTGCGATGTAATAAATACGCAGTGCTTCGAGTGTGTGTATGTGTGTGTGGGTTCTAGAGATGCCTGGCTCTCACATCAATTGGAGATTAGCACCTGCAATCATGCAGAGGTATGTCGGGACAAATGCGATCATTAGTGCATGGATCTAATGGTAGGCTGCGATGGGGGAGCAGGAGAAGTAGTGCGGTGAGGAAGATAGAGTATGAGAGGAGTGCAGGCAGCCTGGGGAAGGGAGGGAGGGTTGGTAGTGAAGGAGGGGCAATAAAAGTTTGCAAAATTTCAGACACCAAAGAGAGTTGGGCCTCAGTGTGATGACACGTTTATTGGCTCTCATCTCAGAATCAGTTGAGTGAACAATAACTACATCACTCAGGGCTTGTTGCGAGGAGGTTTGCAGATGTTTGGACTGGTGTTAAGGACACTACTACTTTTTAGCCTGTGGCTACACTGAACAAAGCCAAAGGTTTCAGTGGAAATATAAACAATAGACTTGGTTTCACCTAAAACCAGTCATTCATTTAGACATTTAAATTGAAAAAATATGTGTTTACAGTCTTTAATCCTGTTATCAAGATTGGTGCAATTAAATATCTAACTCACTCAACGTGGACACGGATTACGCGGCTCCAACCTAAAACATGTTTTACGAAATGAAATAATCAATACAATAAAGTTTTTAGACAGCGTGGCACTTCTGCATAAGTATTCAGAACCAAAACTACATGACGTGCACACGCTCACACCAGTATGCACAAACCCAGCCTGCTTTGCAGTTAAGTAGATATCATTAACCTTCGGACATTTAGGAGAAGAAGAGGTTTGTATGGACTTGCTTGTGCTGAGGACTCCTCTCCAGAGAAAGGCCTTCAAGGTGATGTACTATTTAGTTTAGTGCTACAAGCCACTCTATTATTTAAACACATCTTTGAAAAGCCATTCATGAAAAACACATTTCTTCCATTTTGAGGTTGTTGTGGCTTTGTAAAGGCGGGCGGGGACCGAGGGAGGAAGAGAAGGATGGATGGATGCGTCTAATCTTCTAATCTAGCTACCCTTGCACGTGTCAAGGCTAGTGCGGCCGGAGAAAAGAGAATGCAAGAAAAAGGAAGTGCTGTCCTGTTACTAAAAATTAAATGAGCCGAGGGAGTGGTAACACTGGATTCTGTCTGGAGCTGGGCAGATTTGCTCCACTTATTACCCCCTTTCAGAGAGGGGTAAACATGTCCAAACAGATTAATGTATAGATGTCTGGTACTAAGGACTAACCAAACACTCCTCTGTTCTCTCTGATACACTTAGTCACATGAAGCAGAAGTGCATCTTTTATCCATTAAAGAAGTGACTAGCTGATAGGTTTCCAACATGGTCTTTGAAGGAGAGTGGACGAGAATCATATAAGAATCATTTCTTTGTGTTTGTTTCCGTGTGTGCTTCATTTTTCCACAGCGAGTGCTTACGCAGATAGTTCTTTGTGACATCAGCAGCCCAGACATTCCTAAAAGTCACATGAAATCAATTTTTAAAATCACTCTCACTCTCTCTCACACTCGCTTTCTCTTAGCCACGTTAAATGAGGGATGAGGAAGGGAGAGATTTTTAAAGTAATTAATGCTACACTTGCTAAATATTAATAGGCACAGTCTTGCATAAAATACAGCAGCTAAACCCCTATAATGCAGACGGTGGTGTAATTAAAGACAAATGTGTAATAGAGCCTATTTATAGACTAACTGTTGGCCAAGCGTCCGCCTCACCTCAGGTATAAGCACAAAGACAATCAAATTACAGCAGAAGATAAAGGATGAGAAAAAGTCTGCTTATGATATCGTACGTACTGGAAATTGAACCCTGCCCTTGGGTCAGAGAAAACTGAAATAAATACTGATACAGAGGGTTAAATGTCAGGCAATTAAACTAACAAAGGAATTCAACATAGGCGTACAAAGGGGAGGGGTCAATGTGTGCTTGCATACTTAGATAAGCACTCTTAAAAATGTGTGAGGTGTAAATTAGTGCATACCCACCACATTTAACATTATGAAGCATGAAATAGGAACTCTGATCCATCGTGTGCATGCTGCAACATCATAGGTATGCTGTAATGGTTGTCATTTAAATCCACACAGCAGCTGTTATGGGCTGAGTAAAGGGCAGTATAAGCACCGGCAGCTTTTAATGAGATCGACTGGGGGTGAATTGTGGTTTGTGTTTCAAAAAGCTTTTAGGTTTTCTAAAAAGAATCTTTGACAATGTCTTAAGATCAGTGTTTAATCTGAGAAAAGTGCAGATGATGTGCACAAATTTGAGTTCTTAGAGGTCTAAGTAGCCCCAAGAGTTAAATTACTTGCAGGTATATTTTCTTCTATGTGCAGGAGCTTACATGTGTACTGGAGGGGAGTATCTGGGGCTGCTGTGTCCGTTGGTGTCCAGGTGGTCGACTGAACCGTTGAGGTCCTCGTGGGCTGACTGCAGCAGCATGGGGGGGCTGCCGCTCAGCGTAACTGGGGGACTAACACCCAGCAACCCCGGTGGGCTCCCTCCCAACTGGCCAGGCGGACTTCCTGCGGTCAGTCCGGACGGGTCTCCGCCGAGGAGGCCGTGGCAGGTGCCTCCCATCGGGCCTGTGGCACCACTGCCCATGAGCCCCGGGGTTCCCAGCAAAGGCAAGGAGGTCTCTGCTAGGGCAGCCTGTGGGAGGAAGAGACAAGTAGGGAATATTAGGAATTAGAACTTGAATAGACAGAGACAGGTCCAGGAACACTGAATAACTGGGTGCATAAGAGGGAGTAATCATTTACTGTCACACACTTGTTTTGGTGGTTTAGAGGCAGTATGAAGAGTGAATATTATGATTTAACACAGTAATTATTTAAAGACCGTGGCTCAGTGTTGTTCAGCTGGAAACTATTTTTCCCCATGTGACACTTTCCTGACAACTACTTCCCCTCACCTGCCATTCCTGTGCCCTTGTGTGGTGTGGCTATTAAAAAAAAAAAGTCCCCCCAAAACTTTACCTCCAAATAATAAAAATTCTTGACACTTTCGCCTGCTGAGCATTAAAGTTATATACGGTGATTAAATTTTTAAAGTTTTTGCCATGAGCACCTCGCCAGCGTACACTATGAAGGCAAATCATTTATGACAGGTTAGATAAATATTAATGCACATGCCCTTGCATTTGCACATGCCGCTATCAATCTAGGGTGGCTGCCACTGCTGAAAGAAGGGAAAAAGAAGGGAATCAAGGAGCGAGAGTTGCTCCTTGATTCAACCACAGGGTGGCCTTCTCTGTCTGATGGCAGACTGGAAGAGAGCAGAGTGAGCGGAGAGGTGCAGAAATTCACAAGCAAGGAACAAGGTGGTAATTCAAGCTAGAAAAAGAAAAAAAAAACTTGCTCCCTCATATGCAAAGTGGAAGTATGAATACGGAGTTCTATTGTGCACATTAACTGTAATCATTCAGTCACTCAGGCAGTGGTCCTGTCTGTCAATCAAGTAACACCGGCAGCCAGCTCAAGGTTTTGGTCTGTACCTGTAAGCTGGCATTTAGTGCAGTTCCATAGCCAAGACTGGAGGGCAGATTCTTGACAAGTGATGGGCTTCTGCATACAAAAAAGTAAGCAAAACAAACAACAACAAATGAGTCAATCAGTTCATAACATAATGTGTAATGTAATGCTAATAAGAGAGTGCAGAGTGTATTTAACAACGTTTCCACTGATCCTTTTAATCTTTTACTGATCTGGATCTATGAGTCAGCAGAGCACCTACCCCGTGATCTTCTGCGACCTGCGTTTCTGGTACTCCACCTCATCTACTGTCCACACTGCCCCCTTCACATTCTCCACGCGCACAAAGCACTTGTGCAGACTGAGGTTGTGGCGGACAGCATTCTGGAGGCAGAGAGAAATAACGCACAGGTCAGAGGGATGAGGTAAAAAAAAAAGCGAGTCATGTTCATTCATTATCCATCAAGAAAAAAAATGAAGACGAGGAAGGCTTCAAAATTGATTTTTTTCCCCTGCATTTTGAAGAAATTCTTAACATTCACGCACCATTGATTTAATTAGTAAAAAATTGAGTGAGAGCGAATGCTCTTACAAGTCCTGCACACAGTACATATCAATCAGAGTAAGTAGGCTAAAAGGAGGTAATCAGCATAGCGAATGGCTTATGGTGGTGACAGAAGTGGTAATGCCGGCCTTGATAATGTGATGTCAGTAACCCTTCCTGCTCCAGAAAAGCATTGTTCTTAATGGACACATCGCTTAAAAGATGACAGTATTGGAAGGGGGAGAAAAAAAAAGTCGTCAGGAGCCCCCTGTGTTTGTGTGTGTTAGAGACAGCGTGTTCCTGCAGAAGTCAGGGCATTAAGCTGAACTGACTTCTATATGTCTAAATACTCTGGTAAAATGACACGATCATCTTTTCGATATTATTATCAAAGCTGCTGTTAAATTAAAAGAAAACAATAAGGTGTTTTCATTAATTACTAAATAAGAAATAGCTAGAGAAAGAAGCACTCTTTTATTAATATGACAATACGTCCATAATTAAAACATGCATCAGACTCTACAAATAATAACCTTGGCTTTAATATCCCTGCCTCTCATATTTATCATCTCCCTTAGCTTGGTGTGTACTGCTCAAGAAAAAGGGATTCAGAAAAAAAAGAAAGAAAAAAACCTCATAAGCAGATCTCGCATCTGACCTGAAAATCCCAGGATTTGATTGATCTTAATGCCCATGGCTCTGAATATGATAATTTTAATATTAATGAGCAAATGAGCAGTTTTATTATGCATGCTATATAGTTAGAACTAATAAGCTTCTGGGTGAGAGAAAAGAGAGAGAAAGGAAAAGTGGGGTGTGGGGTGCAGATCCCTCTTTTGAGCTTATGAGACCAAGCTGAGATATTAAACTACCTTTCATTTCTCTCCTTTCTTCTTCCCCCTTTTTAAAAAAAAACAAATTCTCTTCATTAATCAAATGACAGGCCGATCGCTGATCATCCCCCTAATGCTTACAAAGGGAAGCGCAAGGCTGTAGATGTAAATAGATCGCACTGGCTTTTGTGCAGGGTGGGGCAGATTAGGATGTTTTTCTAAAAAAGGAGCAGGAAAGATTTGAAACCGTTCAGATGCTGGTGGCGGTGGTGATGTTGGTGGCAGCGGTGTTGTTTGGTGCCAGTGAGAACATATCGTAACATCACTACGCAGCAAAACACGGAGCGCGCTGTACAAACTGGAAAAGGGCACCCATCTTACTACGTGTCCTCTTGTATTGGTGATCACACACCCATGTGCTCATTTGCATCCCAAATCCAAATTAATTCACTTTGCTAAATCTAGTGCTGCGACGCGCCTCGCATGCTGATGAGCGGCTCGTTGAGTTTTCCCTCCAGTCCTCTGTGCAGCCACAAAGGCTAAAGGGAGCTAACAAATGACATACAGGGGCCAAGGATAAATAACAAAAAAAGAAAGCAATGAAGACAGTGGTGCTTAAATTGGGCTTTCTTTATCAGCAGACAGGCACACTTCTGCTTAAAACATGTGCTGCAGGAAAAATATCTTTCACCATCTTTGTGTTGGGGAGACAGGACAATAAAGTTGTAGGGACAGATATACAAATGGGCCCTTTTGTGTGGGTAAATAAAGAGTGCTCCCTCCATGACAGGCCAGTTCTCACTTTGCCCCCCTTGCTTTAGTTCCACACTCTTAACCCCTCTCACAGGCACAATGTATGTGCTCACGTGTACATTGAGTTCCTGTGTGCATGCATCTTTGGCCTCCACACAGTGGAGAACTGGTTAACAGGCAAACAGCCATCTTTCTTCCTAATTAACCAATGATATGCGAGAGAAGGTGGTTTTCGGGACTAGGAGGAGGGGTGTATCTCTTAACAAAAGGTGCTGATGATGGAGTGGCTGCTGTATAATTAGTGCGTCAGAGCCCTCTCCTCTCCACGCCAAGCCTCCGCTATTAATTGCACCGAATTAGAAAACGATATCTGAGGGGAGAATAATTCTTTCGCCTGTCATTTCTAAACAGAAAAGGCAGAACGGTGGAAAAATAAATAATAAGAAGAAAAGGGCTCCATTCAAGACAGAGGTTGGAAGGAAAGGGGAGAGGAGTGCTAATCGCTCTGTGCTGAGCAAATATATGCTTTCTTAAGGTTTTGTGTTTGACTTGAGCAGGAGGAAGGAGCAGGCTTTGCTGTGATGGGAGTGAAAGTGCACGGGAGGGTGAAGAGGGGTGTTCATGAAGGTTACCTTCCAAGTTGCAGCATTGCGTCTGAAGTAAGCGAACGTGCGCGTGAACCAGCTGTAGATTTCATTAAGTGTTAACTGCATGTCAGCAGAGTCCATGATAGCCTGAAATGAGATGACATCAAATAACGGTTGACTAACGAGACCAGGTAACTGACACGCATACAACAACAGACAGAGAGGAGAGAGGCAGAGCTGCCACGATTCATGCAGCAATTAATTTTAATCTAATCAGGCAAAGTTAATTTATTTCCCACTCACCTGTCTTATGAGGGTTGCATAAGTAAATGGCGGTCTGACATCTGCGTTCTTATAAAACTCATAGTTTGGGGCAATCTCTGGAAAAATAAATACTGTGTCACCACCTGAAATAATTGGCACATTTTATTCCTTTAGGTATTGAATTTACTCAAGGTTACATCAAATTAAAATGGGGTGGGGTAAGGATTGGGGTGGAGATGGGGATGGAGGGGGGTTGACAGAGAAAGGGGGCACATCAAATCAACATTTTCCATGTCTAACAAAATGCATTTTTAATTAATCTCTCTCGTGAGAGATCTTAAACACTAATACATCCCATAAAATGAAATCCGTGTAGTTAGTTAGGCTCAAGTTGAATAATTTATGTTGCTCCACACTAAACACAGAGAGTAAATATAAACATCAAAAGACGTCCCGTTTAAAATGCAAAGCTTAACACATTGAATGTCTTAATGTAATAAATATTGTATTTTTTTTCCCACCATTATTTGAACTTAATTAACATTCATGTAATATTTATGCACAGAGGAAGTTCTTGTCTATTTACATATAGAGTGATTAAACACACGCTTGCTTTTATAAACCCACCACCAGACAGCTCACACTGGTAAGACCAACAAGCCTCTGCGGTTTGTGGGTATGCGTTTATGTCAGTTGTGTGTGTGTGTGTGTTCACTTTCATGTCTGTGTGTGTGCTAAACTGCTAGAATATGATTAGTTGAAATTACTATTAATAGTCCAGAGCTCCAGGTATTGAACATAATTTTTTCATTAGATAAAAACAGAAACGTATCCTAAACTAGATAAGTGGCATTCTAGTTTATGTCAAATAACTAATATATAAAATATATAAAAATGAGAATAAGCCACTTCATGTTAAATTCAATCAGGAATTGAATTTTTCAGTAACTGGAAGTATTTTGATATCTGTGTTAGGTGCTGCGCTGAGTAGTTGGTCCTACCTGACGACAAAGACATGGAATATTTGTCCGAGTGGCGTCTGCGCATGGCTCCCATGCTGGGGACGTTTGCTCCTCCCAGCACCGATGGCACGTGGGGCATTGCAGCCATGGGTGTGATAGGTGCTGTGGGCGTGGTCGGTGTCTGAGGTAAGTTGGGGGGTGACGCCGAGGGCAGGTTCTTGGACATGGTGACGCTGGACACCAAGTTGAGCTGCGATGGGAGGAAGACAGAATGTGATTGGTGGAGAGCGTGAAAGAGATAGAAACAACTTGGGGGAGGGGGGGAAGGGGGAAGGAGGAGGAAGGCATTATTTTGTGGTTTCTCTGACAGAGCAGAGTGTCTGCTCTCCTCCTCTCTAACACAGCTGTGTTTCCACTAACAAGGCTCGTGGAGAGGAGCCAGCCCATCTCCACTAATTACAACCACCAAATTGTATCATAAGAATTCTAATTAGAGCACGCTGTTCAAGATTATCCAACGATCAGCCTCCGTGTTATCCTGGCCCCATCTCTCTTTATCTCTCTATTTATCACACCCTCCCTCTCTCATTTCCTTCCTCCCTTTCCATTTACCCCACTGCAGCCACCCATAATTCTTATGCACTGAGGAAATGAGCATATCAAAACTCTTTTTCTACACTGTTGGAGTGCTTTCGCGAACATGGGCTGTCTGACCCTAGTCCCTAACCACAACTTTTCTTACAACAGATTTGAGATATGTCACAAAAGGGGAAGGCTAAATTATTTATTTCCTGGATAGTTTTAGTTGACGGGGTGATCGGAAAGTAGGGAGAAGATGGGTTGAAGTTCTCAGCCTTTGTGTACAGGTTGCAAACTCTACTATCTGATCGACAGGCCCAAATATGTTTTAAAAATACATTTTGGTCAAACTGTATCCAGTGATTTTGTAATTGTATTCTACCAACTACTTCTCGCTTTTTGTGTTTAATGGGACTGTTTCATACTCAACTCTGATTTGTCAATACTAGACTAACCAAAATAATGTAACCAAAAAGGTTCTAGTGCAAAAAAAATCTCTCCTGTCACTTTCAGATTCTATATATTTAAATGAAGACACTATTAGCAAATCAAAGCAACTCCGTGGACAAAGTATGCCATGCACAGGGTCAAACTGCAACTAATTATGTTGCTTTTAACTAAAACTGTCTGCATTTGTAAATCTCAACACTGGGTGGTGCATATGTCATTAAACAACTGCTACAGTAACTAATTACATTATGTTTAGTTTGAACTGATCTGCAATTTGTTAGTGAGAAGAATTCAGGAATGGCGTCTGAAACAAAAACAGTAACAGTACTGTAACAAAGTAGTCGCTACACAATAAAACTTTCTTCATGGCCAGGCTTGAGATACTATCAGTGTGCCTTGAGTGTGACAGAGGTATATGACTCAGTGTGTGCCAGTGTAGATTCCTAATGAAGAATCATAAAGCAAGTATTTTTCCCCCTACAAAAAAGCCTAGCCTGAGTTTTAGTCTAATCTAAACTGCTCTGTAGGTGGACAGTCAATCACAGAAATTCAACCCAACAACACAACTGAAAGCTAATATTCCTCCAGGAAAGATTACAAATGTAATAGATTATTTGTCCTTAATTCAGTGTGACTTTCAGTGCATGAGGAAGTATAGGAAGTGGGAGTTTGAGTTCTTTCTTTGCGTGAGCATACAAAAGACACTTAAATGAATTTACACGGACAGTGACAGCCACTCCACACACATGTGCACTTGGCGTCTTTCTCTCCTTCCCTCCTTTGACATTAGAGGCGAGGAGAGCGCTGCTTACCTCTGGCTCTGCTGCCAGCTCTGCTTGCTAATCGTCCAGCTTTTCCACCACTTTTGCATTTCCTTCCCAAATCTCATGTGAGAGGCTCTAACCGACTGGAAAATTCCTAACTGACCTTTTAGTCTCTGCTCTAATTTAGTCGGAATGGTAATGACATCGTTACATATTCAAACCAAATTGCCTTAATTGTGAATCTACAAGTGGAATGCATCCATTGCGAGAGTTTGAATTAAAAGTGACTTGAAAGACGGAAGGGAATGAGGGCGCCGAAGGCACTGAGAGATGGAGGAGCGAGGCTGAGGAGAAGGTACCGGCGGTCATTTGTGGCATGTGTTGATAAATACGATAAAATGTCAAGTTTGAGACACTCCGGTGGATGTAGTGGTTTTCACATGATAATTATATCCCCACTTAGCTATAATGAGCTGCTGTAGTGATGGGCTGGGACAAGGGATGAGTACGGGGAATGAGAAAGAAACTTTAGAGGTTATGGAAATAATGTACATATTAACCTGTTTTAATAGATCGGATCAAGTGTGTACAGCTACTCCTAATATTATCTACTTTTTTTTAAAGCGTGTACCAGGTAATGTTTTAAACATCACTTTATCTGAACACAAACCATTAATTACACTCCAAGTGCTCCCTGTTGTGTCTTTCACTGTTAAGCACTGTTTTACTATTTTTTTTGACAGACTCACACTGCACAAACACACAACTGACGCCTTCAATAAAAATAGCAATTCATTTCCTTGCCAGCTATGCCGTCATCAAAGTATGCAATGTGCAAATTTGTGTGTGATTTGAAATGTTTCATGTTGTTTTCTCTGTGCATCCTGTTACATACGTGCTTACTAGACCCTGAATTGTGAAAAACTTGATGTATTTTTTTTTAAACAGGGTATCTGATAAACACTCACGTTCTGTATGACAGAAAAAGTGCACTAAACATGCAAACTAGATTCTAAATAAATGCCCTTGTATATGAATATTGGGATGTATTGTATATTTATAATGTTAAAACATAAACATTGCAGACTCCTTGCCTTCGAGCCTTAGTGGCGTAGAGTTCCATTTTTACAAAGTGGAAGTGATTACAGCCAAACAGAAGAAGTGAGCACTTTGTTACCTTTTGAATACACAAGGTTGGGAGAAAGAGAAATGCTAACTTTGACTCGCATCCATCTACGGCATGGCCAAAAGGTAGCATTTAATGAAGTAGAATAGGGTCATATTGGAGGCAGTGAACCAGTGTCTTGTATTCATCTGGTATTAGTTAGCCACGGGCTTCACTAATGAAAAAATAGGACTCACTCTCAGCCCTGATAGGCCAGCGTGGAGTGCTCATTTTTATCAAACTGTGGGGTCGATTTTCTGTCTTGCATCTGCAGTTCTACTGGGTGCAAACTCGAGCTGCCATTGGAAACCGGCCAATCACGCTCTCTTTTGTCCCATCTATTAGCTTTTGCAACAGAAACACGCCTGTGCATGTTATTCCCTGCAACAAATCTCCATATTACCTCCCCTTAAAAAAATGGGGAATCCTCAAAATTGAGAACTTAACTGTTCGTTTAGGAATTCTGTCTGAATTGCCCCCACCATCAAATGCAATTAGCTGCTCTTTCATGTGTGCTTTATGTAATGCAATACTTCATTAGCATCATTCATTCATATTCAGGCATGGATTATAGGCTGCAAATTCTTTATTGGACGAGATGGAACCAAGCTGCTGGAGTTTTGAAGATTAAAAAAAAAAACTACAGAGAGGGAGAGGAAGAGAGACAGAGAGAGATTGAATAATAAAAAGGGAGTTTGATTCCTGATGGAATTATGGGATAATTATGCTATCTTGTGATTATCTACATTCTATGATGAGAGGTGATGAGGAAAATTATTCTATTGAAAATAGGCACTTACTAAGCAGCAGAAACACGCTAACAATGTTTTGCTCTCAAATATTTCAAAACGTCTGAAATTGGAAGGAAATAATGTTTGCAAAAATGTATCATCTTAATATCAAATTCAAACACTGGTTAGGAGAGATGCATTTATTTTCATTCAATCTAAAAGTAAAAGGCGAGAGAAAGTGAATCAAGAATGGCATCATTTGCCTCCTTCGGTGACCCCGTTTACAATTTGGGATTTTCTTTTTTTTCTGTAACCAATTTCAGCTTCGCTGTGGGTATTTATGCCAACACCACATCATCTTCAGCACTCAGCTGTAATTTTCAGGTGTTTGTTGTTAAAATGACACGTCTTCTCCTCTCCCATTTCACTTTTGAGTGCCGCTGCAAGCCACTAAGCCAAACAGTCATCAGCAGCCAACAGGTTGTTTTGGCTATTATATCTATCACAAAGAAATGACCCTGCGTTTTAGCCAAGGACTCCACCGCTCCACCATCTAATACACTTCCAAACTCCATTGTCCTCTCGCGGCGCACAATAACCGATAAGAAGCAGATGTAACTCTGTATTACAAATCCCATTCCTCCCCCTCCCCTCCTTTCATCTTCTGTCACTCACTCGCACAACTGCTGCACGGTTAAACTGTTCATTTTCTGCGTTCATGGCCGAGCCTGTTTACAGTATCCAGAGCAATATGCACTCACTGGTTTGGGAGATGACTTGGGTTCTGAGGGCCGCATGTGCAAGTGGGTCATCATCGCCTGAAGACGCTCACGTTCTTTAGAAAGCTGTTAAGAGAAGAAGAGAGTACATTAGAGGAGGGAATACACAGAAGAATGAAAATAAACAAAGGTGAGACACGAGACTTGTCTGGTAGAGAGAAAAAGAACAGAAAAGAAAAAGAGGAGATGAATAAAACGAAAGCACGAAAGGTAAAAGAAGTAGAAAACGAGGGGCTGGGGGAGAAGGTGCAGACAGGTCAGGCAAAACAAATAGCATTTCATCTTTTTGTCAATAGCAGAATTTAGGTCAGAGAGGCTCTGACAGTAACAAGCTGGCGAGGCCATAAATTAGGTGGTCCTGAGTGTCTGCTCAAAGTCCTGTGGACACTGTTAGGGGGATGGAGCGCAGCCAGCAGCTGCTGAGAGGTGAAGAGGTCTTCCAAACAGGGTGCCAGGCGGCCCCGCCTCCCCGGTCCAGTTAGTTGCTCCAGCCATTGCCTATCATCAATCTAATTCACAAGGAGTGACAGGGACTGGACCATGTGAAAGCCTGAACCCTCTCACGCCCTTAATACATACACACACGGATCAAACACGGAGAGAAACAGACAAGCAAGTAGGTGTGCACGCATACACAGACGCTGGGCCTCATTACTAGTGACGGCTCTCAAGAAAAAAAAAAGAGAAGGAGAGATGGTGGGAGTCAGGAATGAAAGAGAAGACAAAGAAGACAAGAGACAGGACAGGCAACACAAGTGTATCACTGTAATTGGTCACACTGTAAAGAGCAAGCTTCAGTAGCTTGGACAGAAAATGAATACATATTTGATAAACAGCTTGGATCTTTTTTTTTCTATTTTGCACAATTTATTTACTTAAAAAAAACAATTTATCAAACCAGAAAGGATGGAGAGATGCTTGTGTTTAAGCAGGCCCAGACTGGCTGAGGGGGTTAGAATTTACACTGTATACCCTCAATTATTTTTTTTTTTTTAGCACAAAGGAGCTGATTAATAAAACTACCTTCATTCGCTGGGGAGAACTGCTCAAGTCGTAACGAACCACCATAAAGAAACCACCTAGCAGACTGACTGTTTCAGCTGGCACTGAGTTTGTACCCAGTTTGAAATATTTGTTTCTAAAGGAAAAGCAGCGCTTGTTGGCAGTGCTGAGTAATAATGTCGCTCAATCAGCGCTCTCATTATCTAGCCAGCATGACTTCTTAATAAGGTCACGCTCCACCTACTGAAAATAGTTCCCTCCTTTTGAGCTTTCTTCAGGTGCAAAGTGCAGTTAATTAACACAGCAGACTAGGAGAGATGCGTTTGCTATTAATTGGAAAGAAAAAGAAAGGAAGAGAAAATAAAGCATACGCTTAATTCAATTAAAACAGCCATAATGACTTTGGTTGTAAGGCCCGAGGATTCCTTTGTTTAGTGGCTTTGTTGAATTCAGCAGGTCCTGCTTGTCTGGAAGTATTAAGCAGACCACAATATGGCCTTCCTCTCACACACGCAACTTTCAGAACATAAAGTTTTGAACGGCTGATTCACGAGTTAAGTTCAGTATTGTAAAATAAAACAATATGTGAGACTTCTTCCCCCCGTTTTTTATCCTTTATTATCAGAAAGAAAACGTACCTGTATTTCTAGCTGCTGTACGACCTGCATCTGGACTCTACACTGAGCCGTGCTCCGATCGTCGAGGGCGTGCTCGCTGTTTAGGTGCCTGGCGGTGGAGGAGAAGAGATGACAAGCCAACTTTAAAATCCATACAATATTTCAAGCCCGAAGAAGGCAGCAAGCGAAATTCATTTTCACCATGATCAAAATTTCAGAGGATGATAATTACAGTATCAACTTCAGCACTGTTTTATTTAGATGATAATATTTCTATACTGGGATAATTATCTATAGGATCCCGTACAGGCCCATTGTTCCACTCTGAAATGAGGTAATTAGAAGTAACATGACGGTGTGTGGTGCCATGTTTAACATGACAATAGGCCTGCGCCAGTTTAGATGGCTAACTTCAGTGCCACCCCGAGCGCCGCTTTCTACAGAGAATAAAAGATGCTGGGCCAGCAGAATAGCTTTGTCTCCTTCGTTTACCGAAAACAATACTCACGATTTAACACCAGCAACATTTGACACACAAAAGCGGCTCTTTGCTTGAAGGTGCATTATCTAGCAGCAGACATATTAAATGTATCTGGTGTGTTCGCCTCATTAAAAGAAAAAAAGGCAGCCAGACAGCCATAACAGTCAATGAGGGTTTTTGCCTTGATTGGATTTCGTCTGTAGGACACAAAAGCTCCACCATTAGGATAGACCTTTATTCTTGGTAAAGCGCACATATGCAGACACACACACACACACACACGCACACATACACACATATACACACACACACACTCAGAGGAACACCAATATGGGGCAAAACGGGGGTTTCTAAAGTGTTGTGATGCTGGGTAATGAGCCTCTATCTAAATGATCATTGGTGACAAACTCACAAAGCAAGCTTTGAGGAGACATGCTTATGAAATGCCAGAGCTGCCACTTTATCTCCAGTAATTATAGGTTAGCTTGCAGACCCTTCAATGATCATTTACAGCTCTGCCTCCAGTGCATTAGAGGGAGTACAAAATCTCTCTCGCTGGCTTTCACTTTATCTAAGAACACACACGCTTGCTTACATTATCATGAGCTTGCACAAACACTGATTGGCACATATAAAAAAAAATAGATACACAAATACACAGAAATAAGCCCCCTCCCCCCACAAACCCCGTATTCCTTTATTTTCTCCCAAAAGCCTCACTTCTTGTTTATCTGCAACGTGCAAAACAAGCCAACTCACTGAGCTGGTTCCTCCCGACCTGCCAATCAAAACCTGAATAGAACATTTGTAATCACAATAGCTCTGTACCTTTCAATTAGCCTGTGCACATTTAAAACCATTCCATTCTGTCCCTGCTTATACTTTTATAACCATTTCAGGTCTAATGCTCAGAAATTTTCCATTATAAATCAAAAATGAGGCAACATTAAAAAAAAGTGGGGGGGCGCGGAGAGGGACGGATGAGGGATAGCAGCAGAAAGGGAAGGGACGAACTGGTGGATTTCCTCAGCCCTGTGCCTAATTGCTGTTTCAGAATGCGCATGCAAAAAGGGGGCATTTCATTAATCATTTAATCACGTCCCTTGCAGGATGAGGGAACTAATGTTGCAAATACCCTTTTCATTTCACTGCCCATAATGCTATCTTATGCACTTGATGTATGGCATGTGTCATGAATTACAGCTGCTTCAAAAGCACAGAGCAGGCTGCTCGCTGTCCCTGAAGATACCGCTTTACAAAAAAAAAAAAAAAAAGACAGAGAGAAAGAGAAAGGGGGAAATCTTTATTAAGCTTGCCTCTCATTAACAAGAAGCTTGTTTATCTAATATTTTGCATGTGTTTGTGCTTGGAGGCCTTGTGGAAGTCCTCCAGACAGTTGCAGCTTGCTGCATATGCTCATCCTACTGCTGGCCAGTTAGCAAGACAATTACAGGAAGATTACTACATGCATTTATGAAATATTCAAATGGCTGTATGTCCTACTGTGCATTAATAATGCCACACAAAGACAGAAAGGAAGGGCGGGGGCAGACGCAGATGGGCAGACAGGAAGAAATAATGAAAGAACGCTGTATTTACTGAAATGTGGAAAAATAGATGACTGTGTTTCTGTCCTCTCTGAACTATGAACTTCTCTTGTCTTCTTTGATTAAACAGAAATCTCTTTATTAATCTTATGTCTCATTTTATTTCATTATTCCTGAGTTGTTAACTGACTTTGGCTTCCTCACTTGTAACCAAATTGAAGCATTCTGATGGAATTGTACATTTTGAGGGCAAATAAGAGAATTGATCTAAAATGTAGCATTCAGATAAAACTACTCACACTTTGAGATAAAGAATACGAGCCTTACTGTCCATGAGCCATTCTAGAGAAACACGGATTTCTGAGGATTACCCGTGTGATGAAAGGAATGTAAGAGCAGCGTAGAGAACAGTGTTGCAGAGTGAAATATGTAGCCAAGGTAGCGGAATCAAAGCAAATAAAGAGATAAAGGGACTGATGAACACAGACTGTGGGAGGAGTGATGCACAGCTGTTTTTAACTCTCACATAAAGACTCGTTTTTATTGGAGTCTGCAGTTTCTCTTTTCTCTAAAAGAGAGGGGAACAAAACATCTCAAAGGTTTTTCCCAGTAGCTGGGTACATGAATATGTATAAGCCATCAGTGTCCACTAAGGGCCTGATAATAAATCTGCTCAAGTCCAGAATATATGGATGATACACTTTTGCTAATTGACTGTGTGTATTATCAGGGGCTCAGCACAGAAAGTTGGCCTCCATAACTGTACACAAATTGAGAAAACCTGATATCCACCGCATGCAGATTTACACACACATTCTCTCACACTGTCTCCTTGGTGTCGGTGCCCTCCCTTTTAAAGGTCTTGTCACGGTGCAGCAGACATGTGGAGTGGTAAAAGCAAGCTTACCTATCCAAAGGGGCCGGGGGGCCTGCCTGACTGAGGTGCCTGCCTCTACAGTGTGTGTATGTGCACATTATATAGAGACAAAGACACTTGCCTGATGCCTTGTGGGTTTAATTAGTAGCGGGTTACAGACACTAGGTTAGCAGCTGAGCTCACCATTTTAACATGGAGCCTGCCTTCCTGCCAGTAATAGGAAGAGCAGAATGGTGACGGAGAGTGTAACAGTTAACTGTGTGTGAGTGAGAACAAGTATGCATTTGCAGGTATATTACTGAGGGGGGAAAAAAGCCAAAGTAGACGTGCATGTACAGGAGACGAACACATTTGATGTGTTCAAGCTTTGTTTTTTTTAAAGCGCTATAAAAATCTGCAGTAAGCTGGAGGCATTTATTGTACTGACAAATTATACAAATAAAACATCCACATTTACAGGTATTAATTGCATTTTCTGTCTCCTCTGTTTACCAAAAAGGCTCCCACCAAAATAGCCCTGGTACGCAACCTAAAAGCATGAATGTTTCTTTCTCTGTAACTAACACAAACACACCCACAAAGCAGCAACACCCACCACTCGGAGAAACATTCCCAGCAATATTATTTCATTTTGAACTTCACAGAGCTAATTCAGGGTGCCAGCCACCTTGCGGCTACCTTTTCCAGGTGAGAACACTTAAAAGCGCACTGAAGAGCTATTAAATGCTGATCTTGACAAGTTTCTTCATGGAACAAAACAATAGATGACTAAACGTGTCACCGCCGCTGAGCCGAGCTCCTACAGCGAGCTACGAGACGCCAGCTTGACTCGGGTCCCCTCTCCCCCTTCCACCCCACCTCCCTGCATACATAACCCACACCCAAGTACCAACATCTAAACTGTCATCTACATCTGACACCCACTTTATGTAACCCCGTTTAAGCTGCACTTGTGTGTGAGTGCATCTGTGTGTGTCGTCGACTGGCATCTCCGGAAACATGAAAGGACTCCCTCTGACACCTACAATCACTGCTCCGAGGCACGCCACCGAGCAGCCATCTTTGTTCTGATGACGAGTCTGCCTTCTTTGTTGGTGTCTGTTTTCATGTTCTGGCTGGGTTACAGTATAGAGCCAGCCTCTGACTTGCAGTGGTGTGTGTGTGTGTGTGTGTGTTTTCTGTTTTGTACCAGCCAATGTTCTGGCAAGTGTTCTTACAAAACCGTCTGCCAACCTGTGCTCTCGCTTTCAAGTATGAAATCTACCCATTTTCCCTCTATCTGTGGAGCTCTCTCAGTTTGTCTTTACAGCCATGCATCCTTTTGCATTGGCTTACCAGCTTATTCGCAGGCACATGGCTTTACACACACTGTATCTATGCCCCTCACCTAAATAACCAGCTAAGCCACCTAGACACAGTATCCTTACAGCACACAGACTTACGTGTGTTTGAGCGTGAAAGGAGCATACAGTGCCAAGAAATAGACTGATGTCTTCTATAAGTAAGTGTACTAAGGTGATAGGACAAGATATCAGAAAATCTGCTAATCCGATAGAGGCTTGCCTTATCACGCACACATCTGTTCTCAAGCTGCAAGGCAAACTGTTCTACCTGGACTGCCGTACATGTATTCCAGGCTGGACAATGGATTGTACACATGCATTTGGCTTTTCATAAGCATGACTAGATGATGCTTATGGTTATGCCATGCTCACTCTAGAGCACTGGTATTGGCATTGACATGTATGCGGCACATTTTCCACAGGGGATTAGCAAACACACTTGTCAGACTATGATTCATTGAACTCCACTGCCGTCAATAATGGGGCCTTTAAGTGATTTTATGCCTTGGCAGTGTGTGAAAATGGAGTCTAATGTACTGCCTCCCTCTGTCTTTGAAAGACAGGTAAACACCATGTTTATTAGTGTCATTTCATTTTACAGATACACCTTTTAGCTTTAATTCACAAGCCGGCATTGAATTAGCAAAGCCTGACCTAAATATGACTGTTTTTTTAAAGCCTTTTGTAACTTTACAGCCACTACAGTAGAAAAATGCATAATTTGGAAAATAAGCCAGAACAATGTCCTGATTTTAAGAGTTTGTGCGAATTCACATGGACATTTACAGCCCATGAAAAACACTCACCAGATCGTTATTTCACAGTTAATTACAAATCTAATTAGAATATTCAAATTAAAGCTTTCCCCTTTCTTTTCTTCTCTGTGTGAGAGCAGGGAGCCGGGGAAAGAGTGAGAGAGAGAGAGGCAGAGGGAGACTCTCACTGAGTGGCAATGTGATAACCTGTAATCGGCAGTGCTGCAAACACCTTCTTCCTTTGATGTCCCCCCACTAACATCCTGGCAACAAAGCCGGCCAATTACAAATGAGCTAATTAACTAAATTGTTGATGGAGCATGAAGAGTCCATTCGCTCTGGCGCCTGCACCATGACAACAGTGAATGGGGGCCTTTGTTGTGGAGGTAAGTGTGCGGCCGTGCGAGTTGCCATTAGCTTTTGACGCTTTTTCACAAACCTATCAGGCCCCTCCACGCCAGGAAGGAAAATTTGTTATGGACCACAGTTGGTTTGAATCCTGCACTACTAGAGAGAAACCCTGTCAACTAGCTGTCTATAAGGTCAAAATGGGCTCTGTGAAAAGCAGTGATGTTTTCTTTGTTAGGCCCCCACAGAAAGACCAAGCACTGTACTGAAGGCGATCGCTTTCAGAGATTGTTATTTCCATCTTCAGTCATTTTTATGTGTTATTATGGCTCTGTTCTGGGAGCTCCCCACCCTTCCTCACACGCACACATGGAAAGCAAGAGGCAGGAACAAGAAACAGCACTACCTCGAGGGATGTGGGTTGCAAAGCAACTTGCAGAGGGACAGCGACTATATTCAGGCTAAAAATGCTTAAACAGCACACCCTATTTGAGATGTGTGGCATCAGATGATTTGGGCTGGCACTAGGATCAACTGATCAGGGAGGATGGCAGCGAAAACTGACTTTTCAGCTTGCCTGAACTACTGCTACACTCAGTATATTAGTATATATATAATATATGTTATTTCCAGTATTACGTATTTGTATTAGAGCATGTCCTTACTTCAAAAACTGTCCAAAGTCTTCACAGATGTTCTCACAGCCGGGCCACTTGCACACACCGTGACCATACAGGGGGTGAGTCCCTCCATTTTCTTCGTGTAGTGAACTAGAGGCGGGCCCAAAAAAATGAGCAAACAAGAAACGGGAAATAGCAGATTAAAGACACGCTGAAAGAGGTCAGAGCACTAATTCAGCAATTCATGTGATGAATAACCAGGGCTAAATCAGACAGAGAGAAAGCAAGGGATGAATGCAATAACAGCAGCTTTATAAAAAGGAAATTTGGGAACTGGGATGTTGATGGCTAACAGCCATTCAGTTTAAATAATCACTACAGGATAACTATATTAAGATGGCAAAGACTAATGTGTGAGAAATAGGCTGGACTACCATCCCCGATGGAAATCTAGTTTTGTCTCCACTGTAGTCACCATCCCATCTTGTAAAGCCATTATGGGGAGGAGGGGTGGAGGCTTTCAAGTAAACATTAAAAATCCAGACAGCCATATAATTTTCATCAGGAGATTAATACTCTGTGTAACTTATGTTCTTTGAGGACAAGGGGAGCAGGGGTGTTCTGGCGTTTTTCAAATGGCACCCAAATAAGTTACGACCCTTCCTAGACAGCACATCCTATTAAAGATGACAGTTTAACCTTTTAGGCCAGGCGCTAGTGTGTCTGTGTGTGTGTGTGTACGAAAATGTGAATGAGAGTGTGTACAGTCTGTGTCTTAGCGTGTGTTTGTCTGTATATAGGTTACACATGTGCATGCATGTGTGTGGTCGATGGCTACATGCATTCATGCCTGTGTGTCTTAGTGCAGGCAGAGCTCACGCTGCGTTTTACAGAGGGGCTTTCCCCTCATCGATCCATGGCATGTTAGTAAGCAGTGCTCCTGACAATACTCCTTGTTCGATCATTATGAGACACCACACACCCCTCGGGACACAAGCAGATAAAGTCTTTCTTCCTTCTCTTCTTATCCATTCCTTTCCTCTCTTTCCCTCTGTCTTCCTTCTAAAGATATCTTTTTCAAGCCTCCTTTTAGTGGTACTGGAGAGATAGCATCTACTTTAAACCAATTACACAGCACTTCCACCTCCAGTGTGAGTCTATACCGAGCATCTACACAGACACACACACACACACACACACACACATCGCTACACCCTAAGTCCTTATTATAATATCGCCCAAGAAAAGCCTTTGAATAATGCATGGGCCAGATAGGCAGATATGTGAACAGTCAGTGTTTCGGTGCTGGATGCATTTATAAAAGACGGCATCACAAGGATAAACATCCTGGAAACGCCACTCAAGGCATCACGTATTCTGTTTACATGACAAGCAAGCATGGAAGGTAATTTTCAAAAGAGAAAAAAGAAAGAAAGCACTAAATACTTAATGTACAAGGGGGTTACCTTGTCTTCTCTGCCAGAGACGCTTGTTGTAAGTGCGCCTGGCTGCATGGCGTCGTCTCCCCGCTTTTGATATGTGTGTGCAAGCTAAGTGTGTTCAACTGAACGCATGGTCCCCCGGGAGAACAAGGCTCTTATTTTTTTTCCTTAAGACACTAATAAACTTTTGAATAAATAAACAAAACGCCCAGCTTTCCCTGAAGTAACGATGGCTTGTTGTTGAGTGCCTTGTTTTGATGTGTTCAATCGTGGCACGGCAACAAACAAGCTCGTGTGAAGAGTACGAGTGCTGTAAACTTTTCATCTTCCCTTGCTTCTTCCTCTGTGATGCATCAAAAAGGTGGCGGATGGCATTTTAGTTGGTTTACCTCTCTCGCTCCCGTTCTCTTTCCCTTTCCCTCTCTCTCCTGTGGTTGAGGGCGGGAGACTGTCCGTTGGCGATGGAATGGTGAGAGATGGGCGGCGATGCTTTGGCGGGATTGGAGGAGGAGGTAGTTGAAGAAGAGTTGTTAGTGGACAGGTCTAAACCGCCGCCGCCACCCACGCCGGTGCCAGTGCCGCTGCTGTGTTTGATGCCGTTGTCCTCCATTCCGTGACCACCGCCTCCGGTAACGTCCTTCCACAACTGCTGGAGCTCTGCGGGGCTCAATCCAGCTAGAGACATCAAGAAGGAGATAGAGAGAGAAATAGATAAGGGAACAGAGAAAGTATACTGAATGAATAAAGTTGCTCAACTTAATACTTAATACAAAAAAAAGGAAAAGAGTCCAAGCTGTTTTATTAGCTCTCACTTGCACATTGTGGTTTTCAGTTTAGGATGCATTGCACTCTGTGTTTACAGGACAAAAGCTTAGCTCTGTATGGATTATTCAACAGCCAGAGAAATTCCATACAGCTGCATGACTGAAGGCCCTGCTCTCAGCAAGGGCAAACTCAAATATGAAATCACAGTTTCCTGTTTATTGAAGCCACGTACAGTCTTCTCTGCACAGTCAAATACTGGTTTTAAGCTGGTTATGAATCACTTGTGTAGCTCTGACGCACAACGACTCGTGTGTGTCCAATGAGTAAAACTACATAAAAAAAGACTGATTATACTGAATATGAGCAAGTTCCACCTAAAAACAACAAGCTTTGTCAACTGCTGCTTTTCAGCTTGGCACAGAATTAAGCAGTTTCCTTTTATTTCCTCCTAACATCTTCCTGCCTGTTGTCTTCGTCTGCGCCATTTTGGTGGTAAACAACAAACATAGGTGTTTACTTGGCTCGGGAGGGGAAAAAACAAAAATGGAGCCTGCTCTCTTCTCCTCGCTCTCTCTCGCTTGTCTTTTTATTCTTCTCTTTTGCCTCTCCTTTGTTCTCAGTAAAGGCAGTAAACAAAAACAACAACAACAACCTCTGAAAGAAGGAGGGGGAGTTGGGGAGTGAGGGAATAGAAACAGAGATGGAAAAACAACAAACAGAGGCAGAGCACAGCTGAGAGAGGAACAGAGGAAGACAGAGAAAGCCATAATCAGATGAGAAAAGAGTGGAAGAGAAAGGAAGAACAGAAGACTAAAAACAATCATGAGGGGAGTTAAGGACAAAGTGAATGGTAGAAGGGCATACCAATGAAGGGATGGCAGACAGACAGACATACTTAAAGATAACGTATGAGAGACACAGCAGCATACCAATTAGAAAAAGACAGACAGGACAGAAAGGCAGATGAGTAGTAGGACAGATGGGCTTGGAGACACTAGACAGCCGGAAGGAACAATAAAACAGAGCCAGACTGTGAAAAGCACTAGTAGACAAAAATACAGGAAGTATGTGACTACTGCTGCAAGTCACGTGCTTAATATCAACGCAACTACCTCCCTGCTCCCTCTTCTTCCCACCACTCCTCCTCCGCTCTCCTCCTCCTCTTACCTGGTGGGGGTAGGGTTTGTCCGGGCAGGGCGGCTTGGCCTGGAGCGGGACCAGGCAGTGTGAGCAGGCCCTGCCGCTGCATGTTGAGCAGGTGCTGCTGCTGTTGGAGCTGCTGCATCTGCAGGAGCTGCTGCTGGAAGACGAGCTGCTGGGCGGCCAGCTGCTGCTGCTGCTGTTGCTATAGAGAGAGAGAGAGAGAGAGAGAGGAGGAGGAAGAGGAGAGGAGCAAGAGAGGAGTGAAGAGGAGAGGAGAGGAGGGAAAATTACAGACGAATTAACAACTGAGTGAGCGGGAGAGGACAGAGGAGACGGAGCGCTGTTTGTGCGTGAAGAGTGTGCACTCAGTCGCCTCTGCTGTGACCTTAGCTACACCTCTCTGCTTCTTCTTCTGCTTCTCTACACGCTCTCTCCCTCTCTGTCTGTGCTCACTTAGTCTTTCCTCCTGTTTTTTTTGGGCTGTACCACCTTCTTCTCCTGTCTTTGTGTATGTTCATGTCTTTGAGCACATACACACACACAAACAAAGCTATGCTGATATACCAGCTCTCAAGCCTGTCAGTGTATGTGGCTTGTGATTGTGTATGATACTAAGCCTCTGGTATAATCCCCCCCACCACCACCCCTGATAGTTAATTGTCTCGCCTTCACTGATGGTCTGTTACAGCTTATGTGACCAGAGGGAACTAGCAGAGAGAGATGCAAGCTGCATGTGAATGCATAGACACAAACACGCACAAACACAAACACACATCCACTGCACTACACCCCCCCTTCCACTCCCTCTCAGCCCTCCTTGTTGGCTCACAGAGTTGTTTATCGCTGGGCCAGACAGGCAATTGCGTAAGCTTTGTGCAAAAAAAGAAGAAAAAAACAAAGACAAAAACAAAAACAACAACAAAATGAAAAACATCAAACTCAGCCACCGCTGCAAAACAACTGAGAAAGGGAGTGAATTTAGAGAGAGACAAAAGCAGTTGGCTCTGAGCTCTGAAACACAGCCGTACTGCAAACACCTATTAGGAAGCAAAAATCTCAGGTAATGATTGGCTGCAAGTGCACATTCACTGAGGCTTAATGGGGTATACTTTTCTGTACTTCCAGTTAGCTGTGCATATGTAATGCTTTAACCACAGAGGCCAGTTTCTGTTGTCACGTTTCTGTATGCTAGTGATGGTGTACCTAGAAAAGTATGGAGACTGAGGGACTGAGAAAGGGAGAGGGGTTGGGTGGGTTTGGGGGATAAAACCTGTGATGCGCTCACTGGAAAACAGGCTGCATAATGGAGTGGTGGCGGGAGGCGGTTTGCCCCCCCCCCCCCCCCCCCCCCAAACACCTCTCGAATTTGCGTGTCATCCTTGCGCAGGGGCCATGCTAATCTTCTCTGTATCGTTCCAATTTTAGTATATGTGCTACCGAAGTAAACACCTCTCCTCTGCCTCAAGAGAAATAAGGGAGCAATTTCTATTCCATGTTTGATGGCGAGCCTCCTGAAAAACTCTATTCACAAATCCAAACAGAAACAAAGCCGCCGGGAGGTCAGTTGTGACTTCCTGTAAGGGCAGCATAATGGGCTGCTTGAGGAGAGAGAGAGAGGGAGATGAAAAAGAAAGACAGAACGCGTGTGTTTATGTGATACCCATTTTTGAATCAATTTAGCCGTTCCCACAGAATTGCCTGGCCGTGGCTCTAGACCTGGACCGACGCTGTTACGCAAATGTGGCTGGGGCTGTCATGCTCCTCTACTGCTCCATGATATCCAAAGAGAACAAGACAGAGGCATGTCTGTCGACCGGCTGCCTGTCATTGTGATTTATGAGCGATGCACATTGCAACTTCAGAGGTGCTGCATGTGTTTGTGTGCCCGCAGAAACACTTCATTGACGAGGTGGCTGCAGCACCCTTTGACTTGTGTGAGCATGTGTGAATACAGACAAGACATGAAACTGTCTTTAACTGGATCTCCATACTGCATAATGCTAGCAGGAATCAGAGGAGAATAGCCAGCACTGCATGTGTATGCTGTGGGATTATTGTAGTATTATACCTCCGGGTTAGCCCGCTTAATTACTTTATTTCTAGAACAACAAAGCTGTCTGTTTTATGGTGCTTATTACTATCTATAGAGAATCTACATGCACACATTCACCATCTTTTCCCCATGAGGCTAAATTACTATGTTATGTCCCCGGGTGTGCACCTACCTCTTTAGCCTGCTTGCCAGGGTGTTGCTGCTGCAGAAGTTGCAGATGAAGCTGTTCCTGTTGTTTCTTATAAAACTCCTGCAGGTGTTGCTGTACATAAACACACAAGCAAATACAAGCAAAAGTAGAAATTCAAAATGAGTTTATGTATTTATCAAAGCAAAGTTAAAAAAAAAAACCCTGAAATTTTCTGTTACACAAACTTGGTGAGGCTGATCTATTATATCTTTTCAGTGTCAGACTCAGATCTTTGCAGTCTTTCACAATTTATTTCCTATGGAATGTTAATAGTCCCACAGTGCTGCAGGGATAACAATCCATCATATTAACTATGTATTTAGCTGCCAGAAGGTACTGGCTTCCTTTGGAGTGGTTGAAATAAACAAAATAAACTCTCTTAGGATCAAGCTCTGTACTTTAAACTGATTCTATTAACACACATAGTCAAACCGCTATTTAAACTTTCATATCATTTTTTTTTCCATGTGGCTGTTTGGCCTAAAAAGAGAAGCCAAAGCAGGCCAGGCCACTGGAATGCTTGATCCAGTTCTATGCAAACTGCTACTGAAATATACACGCTTTAACAGACTATATGCAAGAATCAATTGAGAAATATTTTTAAATACGTAAATCAACAACAGAAGGTAGATGTTGATTTAGTGACTGATGTGTATGGCAGATGATCAAGCTTTCTATCAAATCTTATGTGAAACTAAAAATGTTGAGTCACATTTTAAGACAAATCCCTGTACTTGCACAGTAGAGCGTGAAAGCATGTGACCACATCGAGCTGGGGAACTCTTAATGAAGAAGACTCAGAATGACTGACATTCTTAATTAAACTATTGTCTTTTTCTTAATCAAATCTATGAATGACAAATGCATTTCAACTCTGCCGAGTGCGCTTTCTCAAGTTGATTCCAAATATTACATCACCATCACTTATCGTTCAGCTTCTGCTGCACAGCCCAACTATGCCCTACTCTCACAGTCCCTGATGGATGCTTGTCAGGGAATTGAACCAGCGACACACTAGAGACGGTTAATTAGAGGTGACATGCAGGAGTACGTCAATTTCCGATTCCCCTTGGTAAGCGTGTCAAGGACATGGGGCTGTGGTGAGTTGGCGTAACTGGTGGCTGGGCACACTTATGTGGAGGGGTTGTGTGTGCATTTTTGTGTATGCCTGTACAAACACCAGACTACATTTTTATGTGGATTTAAATGTGTAACTGTATGGATGTGGGCAAACCAGCCTAGGTGATGATGGGGTATGTCACAGCATGAGTGTCACAATGTTCATACGGTGCATGTAGGTTGGAGTGTGTGTACCTGCTGCAGCATTACAGCCTGCTGCTGCTGGAGCAGAGCCTGGAGCTGCTGGGGGGAAAGCACCTGCTGCTGGAGGATCTGCTGCATCTGCTGCGGCGTCATCACCTGGGGACTCATCATGGCCACTGACACTGGAACCTATACATGGACGATGATGGGGAAAAACAAAGAAAACGAAGAGCTGAATAAGTTTTCAGGCATAGTGGCATGGATCTGCTGGAAGTGTGGTAATTGGTGGTTGGAGAGGTAGGGAGAGCAGGCCTCTCATGGCCGTGATGCTTTGCAGCCTAGAGGAGATGCTGAAGGACAGATGGGTGCCGTGCCTTTGTGTTGCTCATCTTATTTTCCTTCCTTTACCCCGCTGGGAAAAGTAAAGGATTTAAATAGACATAGACCTTAATTAGCAGGACCCTTGAACTCCCCCACTTTATCAGCACCGCTATTATGAAACAGCGTGAAAAAATGCACAACTCTAAAGCTGATTGAAACTACGCTGATGAAGTGGACGCATGGCAGGAACAATCAGCATTATGTCATGGGAGTTTGGGGTGTACCTGAAGTATTCTTTTTTAATCTGTTGGAACGGTGTGAAAGCAACTCTTAAGTTCTCATAAAGGCTGCTGGTGTAGTAGGCTACGTAATTTTGAAAAATGCATGCCCTTTTTAGGTAATACTCGCTGCAGTAGAAGAACATCTCCAAAACAAAACCAAGATGCGCACGCTGCTTATGCCACTTTCTTCTGAGGAGACAGTGCGAGCCACTTCTGAGGCAGCAGAACAGTAGAGCGATGATACGTTTCTCTTCAGGCTTTGATTGCATGCACACGTTCTAACAGGGGAGAGTAGGCTTGCAGTGATATTGTGGAATTTCTGCTCCTTGTAGCTGCTTAAATATTGAATGACTTTTGTGTGTGTGTTTGTTTACTCCTCAGTTATGGAAAAAAGAAGCCAACATGAGTGAATGATTTAGTGTTCAGTTCGGTTCAGTAACACAACAGCTCAATGCTTTTTTACTGAATAAGAAGACTAAAGTGGCACATTTCCAACATTTGCAGATACAAATTAGTTTGTTGTTTCTTGAACAAGAATTGTGGCATCCTAGAGCTGAATGGTAAACAGGCAGGCATTTTAGACCTTAACATAATTAAAATATCAACATGTAGTAACACTTTTACTGAACTGCGACACTGCTTAGCATAGAGGTGCCATGACAGTAGCTAGCCTATATGGAGTGTCAAGGGGCCAATAAGACGTCCCTGTCCTCATCGCCAGCTAATCAAGCTGGCTTGATTACTTTCCATGTGCGTCTCTCCTCCCTCCCTCTTCCTCTCTCTCTCGTTCTCTCTCTGTCAGGCCTTGACACGTCCTTGTTTAGTTCTCCTCTCCTCAACGCCTACCCCCCACCCCAGGTTTTCCCCCCTCTTTGATTAGCCGAGACATTTGCATGGTCACTACACATTTTTCATTTTAGAAGTCATTATGCATTAGTGGCTCCTGATCGCCCGCCTTGACTAATCCTGATGAACTGAAAATCACAGCTGAAGGTCAACTTCCAGCCGGCCCCGCTGCACATTCATATTCATATTCAAACAAATCCTGCCTCCATTGTTCATTAGGGTCTTAGAGAGAAGGGACTCCATCTAAGGTGGAAGAGATGGAGGAGGAGGAGGAGGAGGATGTTGTTGTGGTACATCTCTTTTCTTCTCTGGACTCCTCGATGCAAGAGTACAAGAGAAAATGCACAAGGTGCGGAACAAAAGCCGTCAAAAAGTTGCAAATTAAACAGTCCACGTGTAATTATGCAAATGCTGCGCTTACACCTTCAATGCTATTAACCCTTATAGGTATATTTGCAAGGTAAGTAATTACCCCCGCAGTCACTCCTGTTTTTGTGTTGGATACCATTACAATGGAATGCGTGCAGCCGAGAAACAACACGAGAGATGCACTCATTAAGACTATTAATTGGGTGCTGGCTCAGAGATGTTTAAGTTTACAAAAAAAGCACAAAGTATGCAGATGCATATATTTTCTGCATGTTATTTCTAACTGTTTTTAGCTTAGAACTGATAAACTATAACCATTCAAAGTCAGGGATTTTAGCAGCAATGAATACAACTAAACAAAACAGAAAAAATCAATAAAAACAGAAAGCAACCAAGTTATGAGATGAGGAAGCTCTCTTTATGCTTTTATTAACTTTTTAGAGACATAATGGGTGATAATCATCTTCATTTCACAGCTCCAAACAAAAAAAATAAAATAAAATAAAGGAAGGGGAACCAAAAAGAGAGAAAAGGCAGAAGGAAGAAAGAAAGGGGAGAAAAGGCACTGGCCCACGTCTATTGTGAAGTGCAGCACAATGCTAATTCCAGCATTTAACTGCATGCTTTTCTGCTTGACGTATCAGAGGCTCCAAGATGAAAGCAGATAAGTAATTGCTCTCCTGGTTCTTATTCTTCACTGACAACCCATAAATTTAATTTTACACACACGTTCATTTACATTTTCGAGTATATGACATGATAATTGCAGGAATATAACACCTCCATTCTGCAGGATACTGCAGGAGGGCTTGATTGACATGAGCGGTGAATTGAAAGGAACAGGAGGCTGAATTGCTTCTCCTTGAAATGATTTTGCCACGAAGGGATAAAATTAATGAGCATTTAGAAGACGCTGGCAGTGGCGTAAACATCCGTGCACCGTGAATAGACTCTCTTTCCTATTGGTCTGTGCCTCTGTTTCTCTGTAATCCAAAAGGATACATTTCCAGTACTGCAGCACCCAAAAAAAAAAAGGAAAAGAGAAAAATTATTAATGGTATTTATTAAATTGTCTGAAATTAGCTGCAGCTGATGTCGCCACTGGGGACCTTAAAAAACAGAAAAGGTTAGCCTCCTGGTTTTAATAGTGCAAATTTGGATGGAGAGCAGCAAGCTAATGAGTTTTAAAAATGGCATTTGAATGTAACACCAGCTTTATAGACATTTGTAAGAAAAAAAAATGTGGTTAAAAACTGCATATTTTGAAACATTTGAGCTGCTATTTATTTCCGCCCCTCGTTTTAATAAGCATGTGGAGCTACACTGACATGAAGGTGGAGAGGGTAGAGAGTAAAACAAAAGCCATTTAAATTGGCTGATGATGAGAAAACGTTGCTGGGGCCCTCACCAGAACAAGCAGATCATTACAGCACACTTGTCACACCTGCACCGTATATCCAGCCTCTCCAACACCCTGTGAAAGGTCAAGCTCATCCACAGAGAGCTCAGGTATCTCTTCCTGAGATGGCTCGCACGGTTGTCTATCCTGACCAATGGACACTTCCAGACATTACACCCACTGTGCGGCACTTTATCTGTGAGATACGTTTTTTTACGAACAAACTCAAATGAGCTAAAGCAGAGATAAAATGTATCAGAGTTCTAGCTCGAACAATTAGTCTAGCAGAAGGGAATTCCTATTATTTGATTTTATTCCATCATACTTAGCACTAATAAGCAAGCAGGGGGGTAGGGGGTGGGGGGCAGTGAATAAATGGCAGTCAGAAACACTGAGGGGGTTGGAACATGTGGCTGTTATCAACGACATAAGTTGCTGTAGTACTGAACGGGGAACTGTGTGGAGCTTCAGACACGGCGGAGATAAAGGCAATGAGAAATGGAAGGGTCCTAGTCGGTAATTATTGTGGATCCTTGGCAGGAGAGTCACTGCTAATTAAGCCACAAGATTCATTTTACACATGAAAAAGAAAAAAAAAAGATTAAGAAATCTAGAGAGAAAAGAGACAAACCTCTCTACATGTAGCCTCCCTACATTTCCTTATTTCATCTCAATCTCCTAAGCATCCCAGGGGGGGCACGGGCCACAACGCCGAGCAGACCTCCACCGTAGTTTGTGGACTTCTGACCTCTCAACTCCATTTCAGTTGACACTGCTCATTTACTAGCCAATTACTGCCAAATGTGGCTGGGCGATTATTGATAGCTGGGACTCTCCACCAGAGGACCACCAAGGCGACAGGGCGAGCTGGTGTGGCTTGCACCTGACTGAGAAGTTTGCAAGAGGCCTGATTGTGTTTCCTATGCAAAATAACACACGCATACATAAGAGTGATTACGCTCAAATGCATGACGTGTGTTCAGCTTAGGGAGATCAATACTGTAGATTGTCAGGACTGAAGCTAAGTAGATTACTGAATGTTTTCCTAAATCAATTTCCATAGCAGTTTGGCAGCAGTGCATGGGAAGTGCAATTTATCATAACATAAAGACCCATCATGTAAAAGCCTCTAATAAAAAAGCCCAAGGAGATTGGAACGGGCTTAGCACAATTTCCATATTGATTTATCTCTACAGGAAAGAAAGTCACTGATTAAGCGTCTTGAATGTAGTGTAGCTGTGCGACTTTGTGCACATTGTTTGTGTCACTATCAGTACAAATTGTCACACCTTTATCATTAAACTGGCACAATTCACTCTCGACTGATGCCTCCCTGCAGGTGCACACAGTTCAAGAGTAAATGGGAGCGACAGAAAGAGCGAGCGGGAGGGAATTATAAAAGAAAGTGCAGAGAGAGGAGAGAACTGTAATAGAAAGAAAGTGAGAGAGCACAAGTGAGAGCAGGTGGATGTGGGGTGCGTGTGTGTGTGTGTGTGTCGGGGGTGGGGGGGTTACTTTCCTCTGATGTTGCAGGTAATATGGCCTCCACTGGATCAGCCTCTTCATCAGTGACACACAGTAAATTACAAGTGCTTCAAGCAGCTCAGTGAATTATAGTTCATCACTTGGAAAGGCTTTCCCCCTCACCACCAGGGCCCGGGCGTATCAGATCTGCCGGTTAGGATCCAATTAACACCCTGGCCAGAATCATCTGATTGCATGTGTAAGGGCTGGTATAACTCGTTTATTGCACCCATGTATCTTCTGTCACAAGGTAAATTTGTTGCTGCTACATCAAAGGTCTGAGCTACTTTTTTTTTTTTTATCCCTCCCTCTCACTTTCTCTTGATCCCCCAAACTCAGCTACCTCGCCTTGGGGTAGCATTTCAACTTCTTTTGCATCACAATGATGAACCTGCTCTGTCCTCACAATTTAGCAATCTTGTCCTGTAGGTGTTGTAAATGCAGGGGGAGGAAAAAAAAGAAGTAGGGAAGGAGGGAGATGAGGGTGGGGGGGAATCTTGTTTTCTGGTTACAAAAGCAGTAACCAAGGGTGTTTGACTTAAAATGTGCTGACGTTTTTCCCCCCTCTTTCTCTCTCAGAGTCAACAGAAGTTTTTCTCATGAATAACATAATACCCCCCCAACACTCTTTTTTCCCTTCTTCTCTGTGATAATTTTTCTCTATTTTCAGATCCAACCAGAGGGGATGCAGAGGAAAGATATATTCATAAATGTAAATGTGAAGTAGCATCCTTTAGCCACGCAGACTGGAGTTGGCTAACTTATGCTTAAGCCTGGCGTCACAGCCCTTTTCCCTGCATCTGTGTGTGTGTGCGTGTGTTCCGGATGAAAGCCAATAAGCAGATGAGTGCTGCTATTGAGATGATATTGGTTCAGTAGTGAAATGTGTGGACCTGACCTTTAAAAAGTGTGACACTTCCTAGGATGGCCCAGTGCCCGCAGCCGGTGTGACTGGCCTGGGCAGGAAGCTGCAAATTTACAGAAAACACGGCTAAACCAACATCTCTGCCGATCCATAAACCAACCATAAAACCTTAAATATTTTCATTCATAGCTGAGCTTTGCACAGATGGAGCTGAGGTTATTAGTCTTGTAGAAAAAGTAGTCACAGCTCGATGGCATGAAAGGTGACACAGCAGCAGTTGCAACACTTGCTCAGGGCGAGCTCTCAGATTTTGCATGATTTAGAACTGGACGTTAAGTAGCAGGAGGTGGGGTCGGGGCGGGTGGATGCCATCCAACACAGTCACTTGCAAGGGTTTGGGGTCATTCTGGCTATTTTACACGTGGCTCCTGAAGCAATCATGATAGGAGTGAGGAGTTTATTTGAGATGTCTGGTGGATGGTGAGCCAAAACCTGCACCCAGTAGGTGTTACACTAACAGAGCTCTGCTCTGTTTCTTATCGATAATGATCAATAGGGCCGCTAACAAACACGTTCTGAACAAAGTCATTTCGGGCAATGTAAAACTTTAAGCAACTGTCGCTGTGCTTGTGTTTGTGCAGGCTGTGCGTAGATGCATGGTGCGAGCGAAACAACTGTCAGATTCATAGGCCTCTGTAATCCTCTCCGCCTCTCCTTGTCCGCGTTTCTTTATTTGTATTCCAAATGTCAGTGTATAAATGCCTTTCAGAGAGGGGGGGGGGGGGGCTGGTATTGGCATAGAGAAGAGGAGAGCGAGGGGAGACAGGAGCAGAGACGAGAGGGTGTTGTGTGCCTTAGGAGAGCCGTGTAAGCAGAGGCAGGGGATTTACAGGAAGAAATAGGTGTTTATTGAGTGCTCCCGTGGGCTTACTGTGTAATAATAGACCTGTCACATTACGCAAATGTGGAAAAGCAGCTTGTGTGAGTGTGTTTTTGTGTGTGTGTGTTTTTGGGGCTGTTTTATTATTATTATTATTTATTTTTTCACCCGTACATGTGAATTTGTGTGCATGTGAACGCTAGAGCTGCTTGCCTCCGCATCATCAACTTCTGAGAAGCAGCGACAAGCAAGCGGATAGAATTAGTCAGGCGAGAGCCTTTAGCCGCTAATACGAGTAATTAAAACTGCAAGCCGAGGCACTTAGATGCTTGTGTACTAAATAATTTACATGCCGTGATCTATGGATCATTTCTCGCTCTTAAATACCAAAGATGGAGAACAAGAAGCAGAGGATTTATCAGTATCTCTGCCATAAGCAGGATGTCATGGTAATATTAATCCTTTTCCCACTTTCTGCTGTGCTAATCATACAAGGAGATCAATCCGCGTGATTCCTCTAGTGGAAAACATGTAGCTTGATTGCCAGTGACTCTTATCTAGCAGTGAAGCTAATAAAATATTGCGCTGCAGCACCCACTGCGGCCTCATAATCCAGGTAAATAATGCAGCTTTATTGAGTAAACTCCCTCAAGACAAGAACACAAAAAAATGTGGCATGAGACGAGAGACAATAAAAAAAGCAAAACAAAAAAAAAAAGCATTTTAATCAAGTAAGAGTTTCTACCGCTTTATACTGATATTTGCACAAAGGAGTAATACAGTTAAAATGTCATTTGAAATGAGTGGATTCAAGCAAAAGCACATCCACCGCTGGAAAAAAGAAAAAAAAGACAAAACAATCTGGGGCCAGAATGCACTGAGCCCTGTTTGTGCATCACTGGGTGAGCTGGCAGCAGCGCCTCTCCTGTGACAGTCTGCTGAATGGAAACTTTTTGGAACAAAGAGGTGAGGATGTTAATAAAAGCTGGATCAACAAATAGATTAGCTGGGAGCCGAGGACAGGCCGATCGGCAGGGCCCTCTGATTCATATTGATTCATATCGTCAACGAGTCAAGAATGGAGTAAGCAAATGTAAATATTCAATATTTACCATCTGCTGGTGTTATTAGAGGCAGGGGCTTGGACGTGGGCTGACGGTTACGATGCACCCACACAACTCTCTCGTTCAATATTGTTCTTCATGCTATGTACTGTACTTGGTGACTGTGCAGGCATTTGCAGATCAGATTCCCATTTGTTTCAATTTACTCAGTTTGGCATACATTTACTCAAACGGAGAAATCCAACAATAAGCTTATTCTTGATGAACCCCCTTTGCCACAGCTAAATATAGAAATATATAGTAGAATAAATAAACATGCCACTGCAAGAGAATATACTGATAATATTAATGCTTTTGATGAGCCCCAGTCAAATTATTTCAAGGAAGGGAAGACTTAGTCCTTGCCAACCTTATCTCTCAGCCAGTACGTAATTAGGCACACAGGGGTGTGACTCCAATTGAAGGTGTCGCCATTGTTAGACTCTGTGAAAATATCAACGGGTGAGGTTAACGCCAATTTCCCTGTTATTAATGAAATGCACAGAGCTCCTAATGAGGTAAACCATTGCTCCTTGATAGTACTTATTAGCCGAGTGGAGGGCATAAACTCCCACACTTCAATTTCAAACGGCTAAAAATAAATTAAATTTAAAAAAAAAAATCCTCTAATAAAAACACAGAGCAGATGTCAAGGGGCCTTACATAATTTCAAGCAGAAACTGTCTAGTTGACTGAATGAAACAAGTTGCTGGTGTGAGAAAAGTGTTAAGAGTAGGAAGACGGAGGACTGAAAGGACTGTTAATGTATATATGTGCGAGTGTGGCGTCAGCGCGAAACTGCGCACGCGTGTGTGTGTTTGTGTGTGTGCGCATCTGTGTACAAGAGTGACCTTTTTCAAAATCACTGGCATCAGATATAGACAGCTCTACAAATCAATAAGGTAAATTAGCGTTGAAAAGTGGAAATGAGAGGAAGTTAAAATTAGCTGTCTGTGTAACCCACTATCCAGGCTGACGTGGCTTTCAAATAATAACTAGCCTCTGAATTTTCTTGTGTCAACAGCATTATGGATCCAGTGTAGAAAAGCCAATTTGTCATTGTACCACATAACCTTGGGATATACTTGTGGTGTATTTGTACAGTTTCATGCATCACATACTCGAAAACAGGCAAAGGGCCTACAGATGAAACAATGCTCCTTGAGATCTGCCTCTGTTGTGTTTCTCTCGCGTCTGTGTGACGCTTCAGCTTCCCGGGGACCCGCTTGTCCAGACTTTAAGATTCCAATGACGGGCCCAAGGATTGCGTTGGCAAATCAAACACACTTTGTGCAACAGAGGAAATCTTCTTTTCGGGGGAGCATGTATTATGGATGGACTTAAGAGATTAGACAGGGAGCTGCTTTACCTGCAGTGGACGCTGCTTGTCCTGACTCTTTGGAGATTTCAGGCCACTGCCTGGCTGCTGCAAGAGTAATTGCCTCGCTGCTTGTAGAGCCTGGGAAGAAAAAAACACAAGACAAAAGACAGTGTTAAAAAAAGAGAAAGAAATAGAGAGAGAGAGAGAAAGAAAGAAAGGTGCAGAGGAAAATAAACTATTAGATTTCCTAAAGCTGACAGTAGAGATAATTCAAATTTTCGCAGATGAAAACAGTCATCTCTGAGCGAAAGGCCTGTCAAATATCACCTCTTTCATTGTGACGTGGTTAACACTATGATATGTTTTAGTAACAATTCACAGAGCTGTGAGCAAGGATAAATACAGTTTGTCTAAAGCAACCCTGAAGAAGAGGGTGGGGAAGAGGGTGAGGCGGTGGGCAGGAGAAAAAAAAGGCTGAGTAGAATTGACCTGTCTAGTGTGTGCTCAACTGAAATACCCACTTCTCTCTGCAAATTACTACCACATTTGCATATTCATAATATCAATTTGAAGTAGAGGCAGCACCATGTGAAGTGTCCCTGGGAGCTGTAATTAAAGTTGACAAAATCAACATCAGATTACATTTAGAGTGAATTAACTAGCAGCCCAGGTTTTACACTATGCATTAAGGGTGCTTATGCGCAGCGGATGGGTGATAGATAGAAAGATGAATAGATCGGTAGAGGACGAGAGGCCTTTCCCTGCCTGATGAAATTAGTTCGCAGCTGTTTACACATGACATGAAAAATTAGAAAAATCCTATTTGTAAATTGCGAAATTTGTCATCAACACCCTTTGATGTGTTTGCCATACATCGATATGATAGGAATCAGAGAGACTGCTGGGATATGGCGTAATTTATTTCTCTAGGGTTTGATGGGATTACAGACACCCACCCCCCGCCTGCTTGTGTGCGCTGAATGCGTGCGACGAGCAAGCACCAGCTTCACAGGTAACGGCGGCAGCTGGGCTAGCAGCTTCACTCAAATTCTTCAAGAGCAGATGGATGAAAGAGCCTGGCAGAAAAGAACATTGTGCACAGCTGCTGCTACTACTGCTGCTGCTCCACACAAGCGTGTACCTTGTATTGTTCAGGCCCATGAGCATCAAGTGGGAGTGGAGAGAGGGAGGGGGGGGGCACATGCACACAAAACAACAACTTCACAGGTGTTTGGCTTTTTTGATGAAAAAAGAAGGGGACGAGGAGGAGGAGAAGCAAGAAATGGGGTGGGGGGGGGGGGGGGGGGGGAGTAAAACTCAGATGGAGAGTGACACTTCCTCAGGAATCAGGGATGCTCATTTTATTTTCCAGCGCTTGCCAGTATCCATGACAACAGCTGCCTTGACAGGGCGTGCATATGGTGCAGCTCTGCCAGCTGGTGGGAACAATGTTTGAACTAGTACATTGAGATCCTGAGCAAACAGGAGGAGGAGGCAGGAGAGAGAGAGGAAAAAAAAAGTTGCCCCATCTTAACCCCTTTGGGAATGCAGACAACCCCCTCGATCAATTATGAAAAGACAGAACTGGGGGGGGGGGGGGGGGGGGGGGGGGGGGTGATTGTAAAGGTGGAGGTGGTGCTGGTGGTGGTGTGGGGGTTCTGTCTGGCTGCTCAGGAGGAGCCAGGCTTTCTGGACTGAAGTAAACAAACACATTACACTGGCACTGGGTCCTAACTGCATTGATCTGTCTCCTTGGTAAGATGAGCCTAGTTGCCATTGCTTTGTGTGTGTGTATGTGTGTGTGCATGTGTGCATGTGACATCTGTAAACTGAGCCTGCAGGCACAGACAGCCACATAAAGTTTTGTTGACAAACTGGATGTGAAATCAAACACTGCTTGACTCTCTTTTTCCTGAAAGACAACACAAATTCTCTGAATGCAGCCAATCACATCGCTAATTAAAAACACAGGGCCTAATTAATCTCGCCATGATTGGTGAATCAAAGTAATTATCAGGCTTATTGAGTCCTGCACACAGTAGTTAGAGGGAAGGCTGCTTGATGAGTGCAGCTCAAGGTATCTGTCAGGGGGAAATGTTTATCTGTGTGCGAATCAATAATGACTCGCTGTGTTATACCCAAAGTCAAGAGAGCCACTCAATATATTTCACACGGTCACGAGTACAAAGACAGAGATGTTTTTAACTGCGCTTCCAATATCCACGCCGAGTAAATACCGAGGGAGGTGCAGGCGTGAGAGGTGACGCATGGGGGTGAAGCGGAGAGATCAACTACACCAGGCTTATTAGAAAAGAAGTCTGCTCAGACTGCATAAAGAGTCCCTCTCCAAACATAACACAGACCTTATCAACACCGGCCAAACTTTTCCAGAGTGGTTTGTCATGTCTCAAACTGTCTGTCACCTCTTCCGTGGAAGTGGGGTTAGCTATTTTTCAGAGAGCCTGTGATGGTGTGGAAGGCAAGGGAGGAATAAAAGTCCCGTCCCCTCACTTTCGTCGGCTCTGAGTATTCTGCCATTACAGTAAAAAGCACCAATTTGTGCCACCCACTTCCCACTCCACAGAGATGGTAAAGCTGAAGCCCATCTCAAAGCACGAAAAAGCACCAAATGCCAAGGAAAGTCATCAAAAGTTTGCTGAAGAGCTGCTGGAGCGGACAAAAACACAGACGAGTACAGACGCACCGTCTATTTAACCTGGGTTGCTATGCACAAAAAAATGACATCCCCAGTCTATTAATGCACACATTGTATAAACAGCATAATGTGACACATTCTTCAGAATGAGAGCGCTAGCCAGACAGAGAGGGAGAGAGAGCCAGGGCCTGCTATATAAATAACAAGGCACTCAGAGGCATATTTGATGTTGATATCCATCACTGAGGTTGGAAAAAAAATAAGGAGGAGGGAAAATAACACAGAGCAACCGAGACCGCGACACGGGGATCCTTATGAAAATAAGATTCAGCCCAAATGGATCTGGTGTAATTGGTTTCAGATAGTGAGGTCAGGAGAAAGGCGATACAGGCAACTATTATGCGAAATGAACAGAGAAACAAGAATGTTTACACAGGCATTCCTCTTCTACATTAATAGGCATGCAGAGATCACCGGCGAGGAAGAAAAGGAGAGAGTGAGAAGGGGCTGACAGAAGGAAGGCGAGAGAGAGAAAACTGAAAATAAAAAACCTCATCCATTCACCCCTCACCTACAACTACCCCCCCAGTCTCCTAGCTCTATACAGAACTACAGTTCTATACAGAACTGGGTAATAAGCTACAGCCATCATAGCACACCTTTGTAAGGAGCATGCAAAGATCTTAAACAAGCATGAAATACATTAGGAGGCCCTGTAATACTGGGCCAAACCATTACGAATCTCCAGATTGCTTATTGCATGTGGTGGTGGGAGAAGGGTGGGGAGTGGGAACAAAAAAAAAAAGTCATCCACTAAGAATGCCACTTTTTCAAATCCACCTGGAGACTGCACAATACGCAGCCATGACATTGGAATTGGATATATTTGAAGGGCTGTGACATTGTGTTTGGACAGTGTAGATCACTTCCTGGCTCCAGTCACATAGGGAGTTGTTGTTATTAGGGGGATATAGCCAATATTGGAATGATGACACAGGGATGAAATAAGCTAGCCTCAACAGGTACTTATTTACAGCGCCCAAGCCTTGACAGGATGTTTGCATGTTCCAGACAGTAGCTGTAAATAGTTGTTGATCAGTACGGAACAGGATTGCATCATAATAACACAGCCTTTCTGTGGTGTGCGGAACAGATGTTATGTGCGTATGCATGTGTGTGTATGTGTGTGTGTGTTGTAGGGAGTAAAAGGGCTGCTGTTCAACACTCGACTGTCGGCCAGAACAACTCCAGTCACGCTGACAGCTTTGACAACTCTCACACATACACTCTTGATGCATACGCACACACAGTACTGCACCAGCAGGCTTATCTATCTGCTTTCAGGGAACACATACACAAGAGCGAGGTGGGGGTGGGGTGGGGGTGTTTGTGGGGAGGGTGTGTGTGTGCAGAAAAAGAAAAAGTATGACTCTTTATCAAGCTAGAGGGAGTCACATGCCATGGAAAACAAGGCACAAACAGTTTAAGCTGAACAAACAAACATGGCTGATTGGACTGAGGCAGCTGGCCCCCTGGCAGGGAAGATATGCGCTGACACTCCATACCAAAATATTTACACCCTATCTCCTTATATAAGTGGATTCAGGGCAGATGGATGGATGGATATGGATTTGGAGGGGCTGGCTGGAGAGGATAGACAAATGAGAGGAGAAGGGAAACAGGATAAGATGTCCCATACAATGTTTGAATGCAAAAGTGGGGCCCGGAGTTTGTGAAAACAAGCAAAGTGCGACCAGAGAACAGCACAGGGTTTCCATGCAAGAACAGGCATAGCTTTGAGATTACAGAAACCCTTTTGAAGTTGAAGCTGAATTAAACTGAGCGCGAGTTTATTCAGGCGGGCCACAAAATCAAGCTCAGCTGCAGTCCTGGAAGCTCATCGTAATGCAGGAGCTGCTGAAGATCCCATCAGCTAATTCAAGTGCTATCCCCACATCAATTAATGGATCAGCTGATACTGTTTCCAGCATACAGTTGTTCCACATCTGCAAGCCACTTTGCAATCCACTTCCCTTTCATTTCAGCATGTCCGTTGTCACTGATGCCAGCTCTGCTCTGCTACTTACCACCTGTCTTTTCTTGCATGTTCATTTAGTGGCAAAGAGGGCCCAGAACAGACACAAAGAGGTTCTTTTGACCACAGAAGCTATGGCCGATAAATCAAAGCAAAGGCAACAAGGCAACAAAATTCCACAAGCAAGGGTGAGAACACTGTGAAACTTTCTCTACCACATTAATGCATTTGGTATCAATTTTAAGCCTGGTGTGTGTAAGATCACAGTACACAGATGCTGCTGATACCACTCGCCTTAAGTAACTCAGTCACAGGAGTTGAAAGGCTCTCTTCATAAAAGGTCAGGATTGATGACAGTGCCTCGGTGCATCAACCATAGCTCCAGATTCTGTTCTCTTATCACCTCCACAAAAAGCCCAAACAGAGCAAAACACACAGCTGGTTTTAGTCAACTCCGCCTGGTTGAGTGGTTGGATAGAAACTAAAAAATGATGACTTCTTTTGACTGCAGATAGCAGCATGCAGAGTTAATGGAGGTGTTTGGATCTGCAAGCTGCATTTTTAAAAAGTTATAGAAACCTATGGGTGAAATCTTAGAAAGAAAGAGTAGAGAAAAGGGGAAGAATGGAGAAAGTATGAATTTGGAAAGTATGTAGGAGTAATGAGCATTTTAATGTATGAGCCAATAAATCAACAGTCTGAAGTGAAAAAGGGACCGGGAGAGAGAAAGGGAGGGAGAGGTCCATGGAGAATCTGCTTGGGCCTCAGGACAGAGGTAAAGCTATCCAGCAGAACAATGGGCTTCTGTGTCCCACTCTGCTACCTCTATCTCAATATTTTCAGCAACTTCAGCTTCCTCTGTCTATATACAGCGATATTTAGCCGAAAATAGAAATTAGATCGGTTTGTTGTGTTACTTATGTCTAAAACTTATATTGACTGCTTGTACTGTTCATTTCCTTATCGCCTATTTGCTGCACTTTGAATTCAAGTCAAACTCCTTTCTCTCTCGCCTCCCTCCGCCTGCTCATATCACATTGTTCATTTCTTCTTCTCATCTTTTCTTTCTCCGCCCTCTCTCACCTCTTGTTTATTGATTCTCTAGATTAAGAATTCTTAGGATAGAGGATTGTAACACACAAGCATCAAATTATTTTTGGGTGTGCTTATTTGCCTTTCCCTTGCATCTATTTGGCCTGTGTCTGTAGACAATTATGCCTACCCAGCCCCAGACTCAGGTGCTAATAATGAAGGACAAATAGAATCGTATGTGTAAACTTCTCCCACTGATGAAAATTTATATTAACTTTCTACCACAGTAAACAGAGCTGCATAGCTACACCGTCCCGGGAGGATTGACGAGATGAATTTGCTCGCTCCTACCCCAGGAAGAAGGCTTGCACTGGAGCGACGAGCGCGAACGGTAGGAGGGGCGCGGGGGTGTCTAAAGCTCCATTGTGTAACCTCACGCTTATTTTTCCACTAACAAAGACAAAACGTGGGTCTGTTTTGCCCATCACAGATAAAGTGTGCGTGTTTATGGCTGAAAGTTGAAGAGTGCATATGCACCGATGTGTCTGCTGAGACACTCTGAGGCCCGTGCCAGCAATAACAAGAGAGCACAGCCTGCTGTCGCTCACTGCAACCACTAACAGTCGCTAACATCCTACCTCCTGCTGGTGTCACTGTAGATATTCTGTGCAAGTACAATGGTGTATCTGTTCTAGCAAAGGACGGCAGTAGTTTTTCTACTTTCAGGCTATAGATCTTTTTTTTTTTTTACCTGAACCACAAAAGTAATCACAATAAGCATAGCTGCTCCTCGACTTTATAATTTCTTACTTTTTCCAAATCATATAGAGATAATAACTGCTTCTATCCATTGTCTCAGTGCACCTCTTCCATGCTTCATCACCATTGAAACACAATTTACCCACACAATGTACCTGCTTTCCTTGTGCTGTTTCTCAGCCGGTGGCTTGTCTTTAGTGTGACCTGTGCTGTACAACTCCATTTAGATAAGATGACAGCAGGACCATTCAGCAAAGGTCTTTATCTACTGCTGTTCCAAGGGAAGTCCTTTAGAGCCTGACAACAGCAAACCTCCACAATACACTATCACAAAGAGCAAGAAAAATAGAGACGGACACAGAGAGGAGAAACTGGGAACGTATTTGTGTGAGTTGAGCAAGACAGAGGTGTGTGTGTTTGAAAATGACACAATTTGTGTGAGGTCAAATCTTCTCTTTGCAAAAGCAAGCCTGGAATTAGCTATAGCTTTTATTCTCTGTTTCTCCCACCGCATTAACATTGCAAAACACCATGTTCATATGCTGCCATAGAAAGGTCAGGAACAAATTAGAGCTCACAGCCAATCAATAAAAAGTTGTTCCGAGTGACCCTTTTTATTTTGTGAAGAAACATTTCAATTGGTCTCTTCCAGGATGGCAATGTCTCTATACAAGGGATCACTTAGAGGTTTGGGAAGAATGAAAATAATATGAATCATATGCTATTGGCTTTGTGGTCATTACATCTCAGCACCACCACCATCAAAAACATCAAATGAGGTGAATATCATTTGGAAGAATGGAGTTCCAGAGGCTTGGTGAATCTATGCCAAGTTGCTTTGAAGCTGTTCTGGCTTTAAGATGCTTTTTCCTTTAATTTGTCACCCGTCTCTACATGGAATAGCTCTTTTTGCGCCTGATTTCATTCTCAGGTGATTATGGCTCGTCTACTGTTCACAGTTCCCGGCAAGTAGAGTTCACACAGCTGGATGAATAACTGATATGTAATGTGGCATTCAGGCCAGCCATAGTTCATTTGGAAAAGGTGCTGAGCTGGGTGAAAAAAACTGGAACTATGGGAAAAAGACCCCAATTGCTTAGACCCAGTTTCTTAAAAGTAGTATGCTGATTATCCAGAACATGTTGTATATACATTATATTAAAAATAGAAGTATTCACCTTTTGCTTACTGTAGCTATTAAGGAAGCAAAAGCACACTCTTTTATATAAATAAATAAACAACCAGAGGTGATTAGTAAATAATCAGCACCCTGCAAAATGCAGACACCAGAAAGGATCAGCGTGTTGACACAAATGTGTGAGTCTGTGCACCGTACATAAGATGCGTGTGCACAAACAAAGTCCAGGAGCATAAGAGTAAATAAAAGGTTAGGTAAACCCCAGCACACCTCAGCTGGAGCATCCCTGGTAGGTAAACTGCATTTAAGTGCATTCCTCTCCCATTATACCACTGATAAAAATACCAAGTCAAAGCTCACACAAAACAATCATTAGGGAAAACAGGAAAGCTACTGAGTAGCAGTGCCCTACACCCTTCATGCCAAGGAAAACTCATTTAAATTGGGGTGATATCATTTAGAATCCTCAGTATTTGTTTGTGAGTGTGCATAAGCAACTCAAGCCTTAAGTGCATCTGTATAAGACCCCCGTCTTGGGGGCTCTGTTGTTGCAGGTCAATAGTATAAGTGTCTGTCTGTCTCATCCTGGAGAGCTCAGGTTAAGTGTCGAGTCTAAGTGTTGCTCTCTCCTGGCGTCATCGAAAGAGAGCACCCTGACCTTAGTGAATGAACTCATCTCACCCACACATACGGCAAATTTTCCAGCCAATTCAAGCAATTATTTTGCGTATAGATAGCAATCACAAAACAGCATATAAATTACTTTGCGTGTGTGGCCTTAGATAATCCGTTGCAATGATTTTTACGTACGTCTTTTTTGCCCAACCGAATTCAATCCAATTTTCCTTCCACTAAAGCAAAGGAGCACAGACTTTTAATAGCCATTTGTACACGTTTATGTGACTACTTGGTCTTGCCATTAGCCCCCTGTCTCCTCATCCAGGCTTGCTCTCCATTGAGGGCAATGTATCTTTCAGTGAATGCCTCACTTCCCCGAAAGATCAGCTCAATAAATAGCCGCTGCATCTGCCTATGGAAGGGCAATGGATCACCTTCACTCCCCCTGTTCTTTCTCTCAATCTCTTTTCTTATGTAACACCTATCTTGTCCTGCGCTCCTTCTCCTCCTCTCTTTCTTTCCTCCGATCTGCATTGTACCTCGGCGGTTGCCTTGTGAATATTCCAATTACAGCAATGTGTGTTTGACCTTTAAGTGAGCAGCAGAAGATATAGTTATCTGCCTTCCACTCAGACACCCAGCGTCTATCAATCAGTAATCCACCCTCCAGCCCCCACCACCCTCACTAGAACAGGCTACTAGACTCAGCTGGGTCTGGAGAAATGTGTGTGTGTGCACCCATGTGTGTGTGTGTGAAAACTGAGAAAGAGATGGAGAGAGGGAGCTATCATGGGCACAAACTGTGACAGGGGTGAGGTAGACAAAGAGGCTTGGAAAGCTTTACTGATAAAAAAAAAAAATGTTAAAAAAAATGCACAAGGTTTGTGCTTGAGTACATAAATGTATACCACACAAACAGACTCACACAAGAAAGAAAGAAAGAAAGAGATGTTAAACACTTTTTTTCTTTAATCTGCCAACAGCCTGACTGGGCCTTACTTCCATAAACAAAGACTTTTCCAGCATCCTATATCACGCTTCTAAGAACAAGCAAGCGTGAGCAGAATCATACTTCTTTAGTTTCATTCTTGTGCCCACCCTTTTTCCAAAAGGCTAATCTACATCTTTCATTGAATCAAGAATGGAAATTCACAAGAAATGCTTCTTTTTCAATTTCATGCTGAAGTAGCTCAAGTTAGTGGATGTAATTTCTCCTAACAAGAAAATTTATCACTCTGTCGCACTCTTAGTCTGGTGACTATGTGAGAACAGGGCCTCCGTTTTGCTTTTCTTTTTTTCCCCCTCTCTGGGCTTTGATAAATGTGCCAAAAGCATGATCATTCCCTTCATAGCACTCCATACAAGGACAGAACAATTACAGTAGGTATTAAATAAATAAAACCTATGGCTAAAATTTGTATGAAAGATAAATGACATAATTTAAGACTTTGATAAAAACCTTACAAAATTAAGTAAGGGCTAAGCCAATGGGCGAATGGGGGTTGTTCTATACAAATGATAGAGACCTCAACTTCTGAGTCTAAATTATGCGATACTCTGTGAAAAAAAAAAGAAGAAAGTTCCAGTTATTTTCTGAGGAATTTTCTCCTCACACATTTAAAACCTGTGCCAACAAAGAAGTATTTCCTTGCTGTGACAGAAATTCTGGCGAGAACTAACGATGCAAGAAAAACTCCTACAAATCCATTTGAAGTTTTTGTGCAAATTAGGATTATCGGGTTCACGCTGAATTGGATGATGAAGTCCAAACAGGTGAAAAGGAATGCACAAAGAATAGTATCGCAGAAACAATACCACGCATGGCCAAGCCACCAGGCTAATGTATATTTATCATGTAAACTTCTGATAAATGCATATGCAGAAACAATCAAATCTCTGGCTTTCCATTGGAAGATTTCGCACTACAGACTCAAGCGTGAAACCAATATCAGCTTAGTGTCTACTCAAGCTTGAAGTGCTGCGCCTAGCCCACAAAGCATGTTCTGCATATGCTCATGGGCGTCATTTTTATTAGGGTGGAACAAGCAGCTTTCCACTGCTATCACTGATCAATTCGTGTGAGTTAAGTCCCCAGTGTGGGTAAATAAGCAGTGGTTAGTTCTTGATGAGGAATGGCAGGCTGTCTGAGCATGAACACAGGCTGGAGAAAGGTGGGCCTGTCTATCTCTACTGAAATGGATTCCCAGCGTGACTTCTATTATTAACCTCTGTACATCTTATTCTCTGTTTTTACCCCAAAATTATGCATTTTAAGTAGCGTCTTCTGACTGACTTTATAATTGTTACATTTGTCTTAATGTAGAAATACAGCAAGCCTGGCATTATTATTAATAAGTTGTAAATGATACAGATAGCACTCCACCTTGACTGCAAAAGTGAGGACCTGACCTTGGCTGATACACTTTCAAAAGCCACCAGCTTCAGCTCTAAAGCCTGCAGTGAAGAGAGCCAAAGCCAGCGCTAAGTGACATGTCAGTTTGCCTGTTTGGAGCTTTCAAATTCCCCACGGCCTGAGCTTATTTACTACATTTGTATGAAAAGCTGTGAAGAGGAGAGGGCTGAGAGCCCAGCTGGCTCTCTTACATATGTATACAGTGTTTGGAGGCAATGTGTAAAGACCATCTCCCCCTCCCCTTGTAGAGTGTAGTGTTACAACTACAAACAACTTGGGAGAAGGATAGAGCCATTTATATATTCAAAAATGGGTCAGGGATGGAGGTAATCGGAGCAGCAGGGAGTGTTAACAAGTGCAACAACAAAAAGAAAAAGGAGAAAAAACTGATGATACCTGGAATCTGCACAGATTGGGGCGCTTTAGAGAACGAGAGCACCGGTGACATTAAAGATGTTGCTTCTTCTTCCTAGTCATCTTCTTAACCAGATTTGAAGTCATTTTAATATTAGTTAGAGGAAGGGAGGGGGTGATACACAACAAACCATCGGGCATGCGTTTCAGAGTCTGATTTGTTACTATTCATGACTAAAGCAGAGAGGAACTGTAATACTAGACATGCTTGTTAAATTCACAACACTCCAAAGCTGCCTTCTAGCAAATCCTGTCTTTTGGTTGTCAGCTTAAGACACCCCAGCATATGCATATGTAGGATTTTTAAGCTCTGTTAAATGGATAGCGGTGTCGTGGCCTATCAAATGACTATAAGCCACTTGCCTTTTTTTGGGGGGGGGGGGACCATTTCCAGAAAATGCAGTCAGCAATGCGATACGTCGTATGCATCGGAAAGCACCCCCCTGACACACATGCACACACACACATGCACGTGTTTTCTTCATCCTCCTCTTAACTCCACATTAGAAGAAAACAGAGGCATTTAAATGTATGTATTCAGGCTGTGTGTGACACTAACACTCCACCCCACCATATTAATGACTGGTACGCAGTTTAAGCCGACGACAGGGGAGTGGCAATAAACAATGACAGAATGCTCGTTTTCGATTGTGAGGCCGCGAAAGATGATACACTATTCAACACCGAGCCAGTTTGCAAATAAATTATTGTGAAGGGTATTGAGCTGAAAGAATTGCTCAGTCCCCTCAGAGTATGCCACAGTGTGTGTGTGTGTACGTGTGGCTGTTTATGTGTTTGTGTCTGCGTGAGTGGACTTATAGATCCAGTGCCATTTATTTCCCTGAGTTGGACCAGGGCAGTTAGGGAGGCGTAAAAGGAAATGAGTTGTGAAGTGGCCATTGATCCTGGCCTGCACGAGGTTAGCTAGAGACTGGAGGACTATTGGCCACAGTGTGTGCTGCTGAATGACTGCCTCTTATTTACACGGAGGAGGTTAACGCTGGCTTAGTCATTTATCACTGAGCTACTGCACTATATAAGAAAAAAAGAAAAGAGAAAAAAGTGTGTCAGGTCAAACATAAGGCCTAACCTAAGCTGAATGAACTAGATTCCATTTAATGTATTCCTATATAATTGCATGGTAATGTCTTTTCTTTCTTTTTATATTTCAGTTAGAGTCAAAAGAATATCATTATTTACGACTGTAGTAATTTGGATTAAGAGAACTGGGTTTATTCAGGGCAATCTGCATACATGCAAACCATAAAGTGCACAGAATGCAGCATGGAAGAAGGAATTATTGTGGAAGTCGGTTGTAAAGTGGGTTGCATCAACTTAACTTAATTGTGGGATCTGTCAGTTGGATGACTTGAAAGGTATCATCTGAGCCATCATTTGATTCGAACCAGCGCTGAAATCAGTTGATCTGACATGAATGCTGCAGAGCTCAAACTAACTCTTTTCTTGATTCTTTTTTTTTTAGCAGAAAATAAACAGTTACACTAAAGTCAACTTTTAGTGGTGAACCATATAAACGCAAGCCTGCACGTGCACACACAGAGCAGGATCTGTTTTCTTCTTCTTGTGCCACCTTTAACCCGTATACTCATCTGACCTTACTGCAACTGCTTGAGGATAAGATGCCCGTAAGTGTTTATTTCCAGCAGATTTCCACTATCTCTCTTCATCCTCGCCTCTCAATTCCTCCATCGCTTGCTTTCCCTGCTCTCTTACTGTCCCTTTCTCCTCGTCTCTCTTTCAAGCTTTGCAGCTTGACATTTCGCCATGCTCTCAAGGGACACCCGCACGAAATGGAGTTACTGGGAGAGCGCCACTGTAAATTCCAGAAGGCCACATGTAATGTGTCTTAAACATAGATGGACAGGCCAGGTTTCTGCGAGCTGAAGAATAAGAAGGAGGGGGGGAAAAGGCAGAGAACGGGAGACAGAGGGAGAGTTGGAGGAAGAGGTGGTGTCTAGATAGATAATAGAATAATACTGTGTTTTGTCTGGGGAAGCGTGAGCAAACAGCAGCTATGCTGTCATTCACATCCTATATCTTTAGTGTCATCGCAAAGGGGGAAACTACAGGCCTATATGTCACAGGCCTGTATGTACTATTCTGTGGGGACTGTCTGCTGATAGCCAGGCTTGAAATAAAAAGAAGGATGACTTTCATTGTAAATAAGTCAGACACAAGGATTGCCAGAGAAGAACTGCCTTTTCGCTGAAAGGGGAAATAATTTTACAAAGACATATAGTACATGCTGCTTTCCTAATGCTTCTCCTGCCTTTACAGAAAAACCTTATCTTCACACAGACGATGATGGTTAACAAAAGGCTCCTTTATGAAATCGTTCATATTTCAGTGGAGGTCTTTCTCCTGTCCTGAGAGGTGATTGATGCATCAGGCCAGGGCCAGTGTCTTATTTACACAGTTGAGTGGGGCAATCTCAGGCCTGAAAGATAAACCTAATGAGCTTCTTTGTGTAAGGGTGCAAATGAGAGACACCATCCTCCCCTCCCTCCTTCCCTATTCCATCCAAAGGGACAGTCTGGGTGATTAGGCCTTTAAATTATGCTCAAGGGCAAAGCCCAGATTTGCATCTTAGGTATGTGCGTGTTTGTCTGTGTGTGTGTGTGTGTGTGTGTGTGTGTGTGTCTCTCTTGTTTCTCAAATACAGTACAAGGAGACAGACAGAGAGGCAGGTGAAGGGCATAGAGAGAAAGATGCTCGAGGCTTGTTTATGGGAAGGGATGGTAGGGGAAGACTGTGTGTCAGTACCCAGTTTATACTAAACAACAAACTTGAGTTGTTATAAGAGGAAGATGAGCTCATATGTCTGTCAAATAAGAGCGTGCACACCTACACACACACACACACACACACACACACACACACACACACACACACACACACACACCTACACACACACACATTGTCATTTTGTCCTTTGTCTGTGGGGTAACTTTCTCCCTAATGACTTTCATTTTGGGGAGAATTTAATTTGCCCCTAAACCCTAAATACTACCCATCACTTGCTGTCAGATTTCTCATCCCTTCCATTTCCTCCAGCTAAACAGCTAGGAAGGCAGGTTAATTGCTGTCACTCTCAAGTTGGACCACTGCCTAGCTCTTGTGTAGCGACAGGGGTAGCCTAGAAGTAAGATGGCACCTTGGCGCACTTATTGTAATTTATGTCAAAATGCTGCACTCATTTAAATGGGGTTGGATAGTTTGCATTTTGCTGCATCATGTGCCTCAGGAAAACGGTAAAACGCATACCTAACCAGTTTACCAACATGTAGAACTCTGCCTCTGTCAGCCGTAAGTGGCACCTTTTGCACAAAATAAATATTTGGCCAGCAAGCATGCAAGCAGAAAGCACATTGCATGCAAAAAAGAAAATATAATTAATTTAAAAAAAATCACAGGAGCAGGTTTATGAAAATACAAAAATATGAAGCCAGCATTTTCTAATTATACTGGATTTTAATGAGTGAAGTCTTTAGACTAGTAGCAGATCGCAGTGGTTGTTCATACAGCTGTCTTTGGTTACAGTGGCTGACCCAACCATAATACATTAGCCTTCCGTGCCTCCATCTTGCTCTGAATATCAATATATTTCCTACTGTAGGAACTCAGCCCATTTAAAGGAGGGCAGCAGTTCTGAGCATTGGCTCATCAATCCCACTGATAACCCTGGCAGGATTAAGTCTACAGAACACTGTAATCAACTAACAGGCTCATTATAGGGCATTATGTTACAGACCCAAAGATCGATGCATGACTTCCATGTACATACTTGGCAGCATATACTATTAAAACATAAAGCTAACTCCGGTCAATGACAAATAGATTGCTACTATGAGCTCAGCACATTTTTTTTTTGCTCTACAAGAGAGCTTTTATAGTGATCATTTTGCATAGCAATTAGAGCTGTGTAACATTCATCATTTGCTCTGATACATATCTGCAGCTGGCAAATTGCAATCAGATACAGTGGGTATCTAATCTGTGATCTCAAATCAAATTAGGTCTATTTAGACAACCTTGGGAACGGGGTGATGAAACCCTGACAGAAATTAAGGACTGGAAATTTAATTGTGACAATGGTTATTATTCAGATAGCTGGATAACGAAATGTGTGGCTTTTACACTGAACACAATGACCTGCATAAAAACGAAAGACATTCAAATTTGTAAAAGATATTCACTTTATCTTAAATGAAATAATAGTGGATTATTATTAAAGGAAAATCTCAACTTTTGAAATCTGGATGTGGAAAAACTGTGTGCATTACTTCATCTTGATCTTACAGACTTTGGCCGAATCTAAGGTGTCGAGACCTGAAGATGCTGCTTTTCTAATTATAGCTGCAGGTGGTATTTTGGAGCTGCTAGGTAATGGCAGAACCCATAGGGACAGTGGAGAATTCATCAGTGCTTATTATTAATCATCCCCCCAGCAGCGTGATGAGAGGCTGCAGCTTCTATACCCACTGGACCACTCAATGTCATTCCAAATGTGGGTGGAAAATTACATTCAACTGCATTCCTTCAAAATGGACTCGGAGCAAATGTGGATAGAAATTTTTTTAAGCTGCATTGAAGTGTAAAAAAAGTGCAAGCATATATGGATGCATGTGTATATGGCCACACAGGGTCCATGCTGCATATACGCCTGTCAATATCACATCCGTCACACAAAAGCAGCAGTGCTCAGTGCTAACAGATGTATATATAAAATATATATTTTTTTAAATCTAACCTCATCCTTTTGTTGAACTGTGCTTGCAGTGTGAGCACACCACAGGAAGTGTGTGAAGTTAACAGCACAGGGCCCCTGTTTTAAAAAGCCTCCAGAGACCTGTTAGCCGGACTGCTCATTTCAATGTGTCTCTCTCTGGGTTGGGAGAAGGCTCGGGCTGGCCTCTTTACGAGGCGCATACTGTCATACCCCCCCACCCAACCCCAACCGCACACCATCACAGCTCTCAGCCGTATGTCCATCTCACAGACTTAACTAGACACCTTATGCTTACATTGCTTTTTTTCCACCTCTCAGTGCTGTGGCCTTTTTAAAATTTTTAACGGCACTTTTTTTCATTTTCACTGACAGACACACTTTTATCCATTCTTTTCAATTACATTTTGAGTACACAGTCTAATATCTCTAAATCTACTGCTCAGATTGCAATTTTAATAAAATAAAACATATAACATGAAATGTAAAGCAATTCAAAGTTTTCTCAGGGATCACCTTTATCTTAGGATTTCTCTCCTGATGGGAATGGTCTCTTCCATAATGACTGTGCTCTGTTTCAAAGGACACTAGGACTCACTGTGTGGTTTGAGTATGAATCTGATGTGAATCACATGCTACGGCCTTCAAACCCACTCGATCTCAACCCGATTAAACACCTCTGAGAGATGACATGTCAGACAGTGCTCTTCACCACCATCATCAAAACACAGAAAAGGGAATATCTTTTTAAAAGAACGGTGTTCCATCACTCCAGTAGAGTTTCAGAAACTTGAAGAATCTGTGTCAAGGTGCCTTAGAGGTGTTCTGGTCACACATGGGCGCTCAACACCTTACTAGGGCACTGTGGTGGTTTTTCCATTAATTTGTCAAGAAAAAGAAGAGAGAATTACCGAAATCTACCCAACATCTTCAAATGCACGAGTGATGCCTGAGAGAAAGAGAGGTCTGACCCCAATCATACGTGTGTGTGTAGGAAGAGTGGCAGAGTGGTGATAAAGCAGGAGGATGAGGCCACAGTGCTATAATGCAGCTGAAGCCACCAGCAGGGGTGAATAGGGTTGTGGAGAATGGGTGTTTGGATGGTATGGGGCTTATGGGGAACAGAAGAGGTGATGGTGGACTTGGGGGGGGGGGGCGTGCTCCAGGACAAGCTTCATTTTGCTACACTGAATAGCCCGTATACACACATGCAGAAACTCATCGACACGTATTGTTCCGCCCTCGCCAAATTGACCACAGGGCTTCAGTTGCCACCAAAAGAAAGAAGAAAAGAAAAATTCACATAAATACAAATACACACTCGCATGAAAATTTCACCATTAGCCCAAAGGACAGCACGCATCATTACAAAACCCGCGGTGTTGTCCTCCATCTACCCCAAAGCATGGCCCTCTGACCTAATCTCCCACTGCTCTTTTGGCAAACTGTCAAAGCCATCATTCACCGTGAAAAGACACGAGAGACACTTGACTCCTTTACTCTGCTGGCGACTGATTTTCACAACTCCTGCCCCCCAACCGCTCCACCACCCTCCCCCCGCACCCTGCAGTTAATTCACCCTCAACTTGCTGTGACTGAGATGAATAGCAGCGGTACAATGAAACATGTGTTGGCAGGGAGGGAAAAAAAAGCAGGCATCAAATATTCGTGATCAGCGGTGCCTCTAAGAAGCGCCATTTAATAAAATCGATACAATAAATAACTAAACTATGGAAAAACTATAAAAAGTACATCTAAAGTATTTGCTAGTTGAAGGGAAGTGAAGATCGGAGACTGCAAGCTATAAATCAAAAGCGTCCCGGTCAAAGGTTTCTCTCCTGCTGGTGGGTCTGTGGTTAGAATGTCTGCATCTGTGTGAGAGCCTCCAACTAGTGGCGAGTTAGGAGGCCCTCTGGTGGATACAGCGCAGCCATGACATACACACCCATGCATATGCGCGCAGATACACACTCTCCCTGTCCAAACTGGTCCGTTTGATGCTCCAACACGCTCTCTCTTTCTCTGTCCTCTCTCCCTCTGTCATGCACTTTTTCTCTGTCTCACACACACGCACTACATTTCTCACATGGCCTCACAGGGCAGCAACAACCCCCAATATATTCCCAAATTCAAATGCTAGTGGAAAAAAACTAAGCAAAACATGAAATAAAAAAATAACAGCTGAATTTCTAAACTAAAACAGTAGCAGCAAAACACTCTGAGCATCATCTGGAGGCAGCAGCTTCAAGCAGAGCACGCTGTCAGCACAACAAACTGCCGAGAACATTTACCAACAACCTAAACAGCCTCTTATATAAACAATGTGTTTTCCACATGCCTAAAAAACAACAATGCCACACACACACACATACACAAAACAACATAATTCATTGTGCCTCCTGCCTATGTAGAACACCCCAGCGCTGCCTGAGAAGAGAGCACAGCAGAGCGGAGAGGTAGAGCGAGGGGGAAACGGAGTGTGTGAGGGAGAGAGAGCGGCAGAGAGAGAGAGAGAGAGTAAGAGAGACGAGACGGGGAGAAACACAACTTACCTGCTGTTGTTGCAGATGCAGCAGCTCGACTGTGCTTACTTCGCTGCTTGTGTCACCAGCGCTTGATCTCCCATCTCTACTGCCAGCCTCTAATTGGCTGCTGCTTAGGGTGCTCATTCCATTTTGACTCATTGAACTGTTGCTTATTGTCTCTGTGGCCGACTCCTGCATCATCATGATTTAAAACCTAGAAGTGATTAAGAGGCACCGGTTAGGGCTCTTCTTGTTACAATTCCCCCCTTTTTTTCCCTCCTATTTTTTTTTTTTTTTACGCTTACATTATCAAGCCCTCAGTCCCCCTCTGCAAATTAAAGCATTTAAAGAAGAGGGAGGGGGGGAAAGGAGAAAGGGGGGATGCAGGAGGAGCAATTATGCATTCATTGTGTAAATGAAGCAATACAAAGAGATGCATGTCCTGGTGCTTTCTGAAATGGGAAGAATATCTAAATGTGGTTTTAAAGCCACTAAAATTTGGCTGTAAATCAGAGCACCTGCATTGCTTTATTAGTATTTGCATTATTAAAAACACATAATACACTGGTAGGAATTAAAGGCAAAATATATATATATAAATAAATAAAATATGGGATTCTTAAATAACATGTGCTTAATTCTTAATATCTCCATTGCACTTTGAGGACGGCCAGGCACCACGGACAGAAAATACAGAAGCGAGGGCACTCTTAAAATATTTGCCGTCTGGAAGCTGTCCGATTTTTCGTGTGTTTCGCATCTGAATGAAGTTGCCTAATGACGCAAGGCTAATCATGCAAAATTAAAATTTGGTGGCGGGGAAGAGGAGGAGGAGGTAGAGGAGGCGGCACCAAATCACATGGTGCAGGGCTGGTGATGAACACCATAATGGGTTTGTCATCCTTGCTGTGGCTAAAGAAAATCTGCCTCGCAGGCTTCCATAGAGACAGAACGCTCATAATTCATTTTATTGGCTTGAATCATGTTTTTCTCCACTCTCTTCTTTAATCAAACCTTATACATTCATTTATTTTACCACATTTAAAAAATAAATATCCCTGGTGTGGATGAGAGGCAATCAAAGTTTCTGCTGGCAGATTTACAAGTCAAAACCACATTTTAAAAAGTGTAAATAAATATAGGAAATTGAATTAATTCTGTCAGCATCTATTAGATATGGAAAAACTTGGGTAAAAATTGAGAAGAAGAAAAAAGGGATGAAGAAAGGATTCTATCATGAATATCATTAATGATTGTGCTAAAAACAGCATAAATTATGCATATTACCTCCTCTCTTTCCAGTAATAAATGTTTTATCATTATCCTCTGCATTTAATGCTCTGTACCTTCGCTGGGGCAGAGAAGAGCAGCGCCAACATCAGTTCTCACAATAAATAAAAGACAACTTAAGCACTCCGCAATCACAAATTGTGTGCAGGAGAAAGAAATTCTGAAATGCTGAAAATTAAAATGGGGAAAAAATAATGTGAGACAATTAATTTTTAAAAATATACCCCTTTTTAATAAAAAAAATAATATAGTGACTCTCTTATGGAGGAACCTTGCTTTAAAAAGCTGTCAATATTTCCAGTCCTATTACTACTTTTTACATTTTAAAACAAATATTTTTACAGCTTCTTTTTCTCCACCACCACCACCACGACTGAATCCATATATATGCAACCAGAGAGGGACAAACAATGATAATGATTGTGTGTGAATGCGCTTTTTTTGTGTGCATTTGTGCCCAGCCCACATGGGTACCGTGTGTATTCTTTGGCCTGTAAATACCATTTTAATAGAAGTGTGTACACGTCCCTTCACTGTGTTTGTGTGTGTGTGTGCATGTGTGAGTGTTTGACGAGGGGCAGATACAGGACAGGCCTTAAAGGATGTCCACAGCCAGGATAAACAGGATCTAGGCAGGGAGAACAAACAGGGCTGAGCTATTACACAGAGCAGGGCGACAGCTGCCCGGGACACAAGTAAATAGGGAAGAGGCCAGGACAAGGCGTGCTTGTGAACAAACAGGCCCCTGTTTAACACCGCAGCGCTCACTACTGATGGAGAGAGACGCAGTAAAAGAAGGCAGAGATAGACAGAAAGGGTGGGGGATGACGAAGAAAGGCAGAGGAGAAGAATGAAAGTGAAGGAGTGCGAGAGGAAGAGAGGGTGTGGGATGGAGAGAGGGAGGAAGGTGGTGATGTTTTCAGGGGGGAGGTAGAGAGAGAGAGAGAGAGAGACTGGCACAATGTGACATCCAATCCGGTGATGAATCTCAGCATAAGAAACTCAAGGCTGCAGCCGAGATCAGCCGGCTAATAAGTATTCAAATTAGGCATAAATTTTACATGCCCAATGTTTAAAATATTCAGAGAAAGACTGTCTGATTGCCTTTACTATGATTTTATGAACATTCTAATGGAGCTTGGATCTCTCTTTTTTTTTTTCCTGCTTTCTTTCTTGGACCGGCGACGGATGTTCGGAAAACCTGAAGATATAAGAGACGAGGAAATGAGGATTTTTAATAACATCTGAATGCAACGCAAACTATGGTGGAAATCCAAGGAAAATTGCTACTTTGATATTAACAAATCAATGTGATTTTACTCTTTTTTTAAAAGAAAAATCTGAGCTCACATCAGATTACTATTTATAAAAAGTTAAAGTCAAATAAAGAAAAAAGGGTTAAAAAAAACTGTTAGAAAAATCTGAATCTGAATACATAAATAATAAGATGGCCAGCTTAATCTCAACGCTATAATCTTCCTCACCTCCTCCAAAATAAAATCTGCAACATAATGATAATGCAGATATATGCAAAGTATATTCGCAGAGATCAGATGGTGCTTTAACCTTAATGACAGCAGTGAGATAAATTAATTAGCCATCTAAAGGCGGCATTCAAATCTGCCAATTAGAATGTCAATTAGAAACACAGCCAGGCTGCAATGACGAGCGGGCAACCAAGCTGTGGATCTGACTGTGGGGGTGATGGAACTGTCACAGATAGACACACACACACACATACACGCGTGTGTGCGCACAAACACATGCACAATACTCGAGAGTGACAATGCTCTGCACCTGGGGGCGTGACTGTATGAAGCATGCATGTAAGACTGCGTCTGTATATGTGCATGAGCCCACCACGGTGCCCTCTCCCTGAGGGGTACCAGCCCTGACCCCAGCTCAGCCTGTCCTGAACCAACTGGGTTGGAAGGAACCACGCCACCTCCAGCTACAATATCCGCCAAGGCCGTCGTTCCAATGTGGCTGCTTTATTGCTGCATGAGTGAGGCTTGCCGGCTGCCGGCTTGCCTGCACGTGTGTTTGACATCCATAAATTGGTGTCCTGCATTTCAACACACCCGCTATTTGATGCCATTTCCTCAAGCCATAATCTTCCAATGAGGGAGAACCTAGACCACTTATTATCATGATCGGAAGCAAAGAGGAAGCCTGTTATTACCTGGTAATATGCTGGTAATTCTGCAGACGTATAGCTTTGGGAAGGAAGATGACAGTGATACTCGGCGTTTGGGTTATAAGAGATGAAGATAGCTTTGAGCACTCTAAATTTACTGTCGCTGAAGGCACCAACATTTCTATTAGGATAGAGGTTCAACAGAAAGAAAAGACACTTCATTTTGCAAAGCTTCAGAGCAACTCCAGCTTTTGTCTCATTTCGTGTGCAACTCTACAATCACTCGATTGCTTGCTTCCTCTTCAGTTATAGCAAATATTTACTGTTGAATCTTGCATCGTCAGGAATCTGAGAAAGTGTCCCGACGGGGCGTTTGGCCCAGAAATCTGGAGAAATTCTCCGATTTCTTTGGAGAAGTGACACAACAAAGGTGTAAGGAAAATTGAGCCTTTCATTGCCTTAGTCGCACACACACACACTCCCAGTTCTGCACATACACGACAAAACACACACCTATCATTAAAGGGGAAAGAAGCAGCCCTCCATCTTTGTTTGCGAGCTCTAAAAGCCCTTAATGTAGCCTCATTACCTGGCCTGTCTCCCGCTCTATCATGTGCAGTAAACACACACTATGACACTGGCAATCCATCTAGTGGGAATACACAGCTGTCTCCAATGCTCCAACACAGTCTGGGGAACACTGAGGAATTTTTGTTCAGAGTCCCTGGGCTATCCATTCTCAGCATGAGGATGTTCTCCACTGTGTCTATCTAAAACACAGATCCATTTTCACATTCTACATGCATGAGTTGCAAAAAATATTTTCATTAGGATGACACAAAAGAAAGGGCGGAGGAAAAAAAAAGTGACCGGTAAATCTGTGATCCCAGACGTCCGTTCATTATCGGTTCACATTTCAGGTGGTTGGATGGAATTCTTTTGGTGTGTGAGTTCAGAATGAAAAAAAATGTATATCTAATAATAATAGAAATTACATTTCACAGTCTGCTGACTCCTCACAGCTCTCTGATCAAGTCTAGATATGGTTACCATTTAAAATAATCACAGATTCTGTGCTTGAGTGAAATTAATTCATCATTGCCATAAGTTACTATGCATACAAAATAAAGAAGTAACTAGGCAAGGGCAAGAGCTCACATATTCAATACTTCAGATTGCTTAATAAATCAAAATGCCACGTATGTGCTTGACTGAAAAAAACGATGCTAAAAAAATCACTGAATTTTAAATAATGACTGGCAAAAAGTTTAATAACTTAATCTACAAATTTTATGCCTTCAAACAATCTTTGATTGTGATCATATATCTGTTTGTACCTCAGTGTGAATTGTTGTTTTTTTTCCCTGCCAGTGAGCTGTCACAGCACGAGGGGGGACATCACAAGCAATTCATTACAACCTACAGCTTCTTGTAGCGAGTTTGGAGTTTGAGATGGAAAAACGACCACTTGGAAAGCTACATTCGACACAACCCAGTCCTCCGGATTAAGTAAGGAGAGCCAGGCTGCCGTGCCTTAGAATTAAAAGCTTCCCTTTTGGCACTAAAAGGCCACCATAAAAGAGCATTAATGACTACTTCTTATAAACCTGTGTATGGTAATGGTTTCTGCTCTCAGATAGAGGAATTTCAAAAGTGCTTCACTGGTGAATAAAGATTGCTTTGGAAAAAAAAAGGGGTGTGGGGGTGGTAGCTGAAGAAATCATATTTACAAAATCAGGAGTGGGGCCAAATGAAAAGAGATGAATATGAATAATGGACTTTGCTTTTTTCCGGATTAACATTATTCAAAGCAACGGAATCAAATGTGGTTATCTCCTGTCCAATGAGCCCCTACACTGAGAAAAACCTCAGTCATATTTCAATTCTTCATTTGAGCTGACAATAAATTGTAGTTCTGTGATAGGAGACATTCAGTCAAGAATGTTCAGAACTTAATTCTCTTCTATTTACAATAAAGAGATGAGAAAGAATAAGATAAAAGACAGACTATTTGCCACAGTATGTAAGTGTCCCTGAATGGATGTGTGAGAGTGTGTCAGAGTGGAGAACAGAAAGTGGAAAGAAAGAAAGAAAGAAAGGGGGTGAATAAAATGACAAAGAGGACCATAGGAAAGAGTGTAAAGTGCATGTTCAATTGTACAATCTGCACAATGTCTCTTTAGATTCAAATGCAAGAGGCACTCAGGAATAGTGGGAATGATACTGCGTTAATACAAATTAGTGTTATGTGAATGCAACCAGCTCTGAAATATAATAATAGCAAAATATTCATTGTACACCAGCTATCCAGTTACTAATATAAATGGATATGAAAGGCAAGCATTGGTATTAATAAAATAAAATCCACTAGTATCTCATTAAAAATCAAGAAAAAAAATTATAAACAAAATATTTTACTATTAATAGATTTATGTGGTATAGTAATAAATGCACACGTCTTTGAAATATTAGTGCAGCACGGCTTGTCCCCTGATGGAAAAAGAGGAGGAGAGAGACTAGTCCTCTCCTGCATTTAGGCTCGACCCATATCATTTACATGTTACCTATCAGGCACCTCGTTCTGTTGAAGCTGTAGACAGCCCTGCCGCTGTGGGCGAGCGAGACAGTGACGAAAGCCCGATCAGTCGGCTCTCATTTGCATATTTGCCAATTTCATTAATTAACTCAGCCCACCTAATCAGGGCTAATTGACCTATAAAGAGGGGAGGCCTCATTGTCTCGTGCAATAATCTTTATCACGAGGAGAGGAGGTGCGCGGCGAATACAAGGCACTCCAGACCTAACTGTATTTATAGACATCGTATCTGGAAGTGTTTCACTCAGAAAATACTGTAAGTGATCAAAACTGAGCTGCTTTGACACATTGCAAGGACTGGATAAGAAAAAAAAGAAGTAAATGGACAAAATTCTTCACGTTGCTCTGGTGTTCTTGCTGAGAAAAATCAGAGGAGCTAATGACAGTTGGATGGGTCTGACTCTCCGCTCCTCTCCACAGATCCAGCGGACAGGCGCAGGGGAGCCAGCCGCGTCTGACACAGCTACAGAGACATAGCTCATTGTGACGTTTCCAGTTATTTCTGGTTGATTAGGGCCATTATGTCTCGAGCTCTGATTTATGTTGTCATTCCCTCTCAGCAGTCCTGCATCGATAGATCTTAATGAATTGGTAAATAAGGGTGAAGATTGCAGTTGACAACACCGCAACATTCCTCATTCATACCAGACAAGATTTATGTAACCAATTAGAAGCATAAAAAGGTGGGTTTGGTAAGGAGGGGGGGAAAAAAATCATCTCTTCTGAGGAAAATTACTAAAGTCTAGCCAATGACAAAACAGATAATGAGATGTCCTTAACTTTGGCTTAGTTGGACTTTCTGCACAGAAAGGTTGGGGACTCGGAAGAAAAAGAAGAAACGATCCCGCTCCTCTTAGGATGAAAAAAAAGAAAAAATATATATATACAGAGACCGCTGAGTGTGTGTATGCATAGACTGCTTGACTGCACCTCTGCTTTAAAATAAAACATACCTGAGTGTCCAAATCACATCACAATAATGTCCAATCTAAAAAAATCCTGATGGAATCAACAGATTAAAAATTAAGCCAGAGCACCAACAAAGAACCACTTTGATGTGGAAATGTTAAATTCAAGAAGCCACCCCCCCCCCTCCCGCCTTCACCCCCCCCCAACAGCCAAAACAGAGACACTGAAAATGAAAAGTAAGGCATCCATGCAGGTGTGCGCACGCAAATCAACTGTTACCTTAATGTTTAATACAATCAGCAGGGAAATTTTCATCCGCATTTTGTAAACGCCTCGTATTTCGATCGCTTAATCTCCCCAGATTGTAGTCATAGAAATCTGTTAGCAGGCAAATAAAAGGCCACTTTGTCATTAAAAAAAATAATAAAATAAAAAATAATAATCAGATAAAAGTGCTGATCATCAATAGCCGGTGACAGGCCAGGAAGACCCAAAGGGCAGCAGTGAACAGAGGTGGAAAATTAAAGCGGAGTGATACGGGAGCCGGCTCCTTTCAGCCTCTCTCCCTTCAAGCACATGCAAATGAGGCCGTGCTGCTTAACTGCATCATTTATGTGGATAATAGCGGCATCATCATTACGGGAACTCAAATTAAATTACATCACAATTAGCATAACAAAGTGATTGGTTAAACTTTCAAAACAAATAACGCAGCTCTGCTAATGAACAGTGTTAATTGGTGAGTGTGCATTCTAAATAAAACATGTAGGTAAACATGTGTTTTAGTCTAACAATTTTAAATTTCACTTCCCCACTTTTTATTTCTTTTTTGGGGAGGAATAGAAGAAAACAGAAAAAGAAGACTTAAAACTGAATACTGCCAGGGGGATTTGTAAGCTGAAATATAAAATGTGTAGCATTTAATTTTATTGCGCTAAAGAACCTATTATATGCCAGACTCTAGAGAACAATGTAAATTATCTGCCTTCAAAATGGAGTTTGGCCAATTCTCCATGTGAACTAATCACATAGCTCATTATGCATTAGGGTATTAAATTATGAAGAGGAGTCCCTTTCACATTCCTGCACAAAGCCCTATAAAATGTTAATAATATGCCCACAATAGCCCAATACCATGCCTTGCTCACCCTCATCAATATTTAAGTAAACAAATGATCCCACTCGCCTTTGATAAAGATAATTAGTGCTTCACCAATTATCAGTCTTGTGACCTCTCTCCTCTTCAAACTAAACGTCTGCTCCAAAGAGTTTGGGATTTTTTCCCCCTCCACACGCAGAGAGATGGGAGAAAAACAAATAAGTCAAACTTCAAGTAACAGCTTTGCCCTCTCAGAACACATATCTGCAGCTGATTAATATATGATTGTTATTAGCTTATGAAAGGTTATTGAGTGGCTGTGCCCTTTTATTCTGCTTAATCATAGTGGTGCATCACTGTCCTCTTGATTTTAATGATCAATGATTAGCTTAGCAAGCGAGTAGCAACATCTGAAAAACACACATACTCACACACACACACTATCCAAATAGTACAAGAGCAGAAAATACCACAGCAAGTTCATGCACACACACACACACACACACACACACACACGAATTCATTCAAACACACACACACACACACAAAGCCAAAACCAGCACACACGTGCTCACTTGTACGCATGCACATAGACACACACACACACACAGCCATACACACTGAGCCATTCATCAACACTAATTAAGCAGCAGATTAACAGAGCCCGCAGACCAAGGCTGAACGGTTACACAGTGGGACGACCAACGGGGAAGGCAGGAGACACAGCCCGGCAATAAAATACAACCATTAAACACAGCCAAGAGCCTGAAGTCGACTATGGGTGACAGAGAATTGATGGCTGGATGAATGATGGATGGATTGATGGATAAATAGATGGATGGACAGTCTGCCTGACTTTTTTTTTTCTTCTTTTTTTTTACCTGAAGGTGAGAAGTGCCAGAGAGCTTGACCGAGGAACAGAGTACTTGGCTCTGCCACCGCCGAGGGTGTCTAGCTGCAACGGCCCCAAGTCGACTGGTGTCACCGTGTGAAGAGGCAACACTATCTGTGTCATCACTTTAGCCGTGTTTATGGGGGATGGCATCATAAACAAGCCACCCCCCACCACCAACCCCCCCTACACTTCTCGCCACCCGCCACACAGCCCCCGCCCCAGTTCCCCCCTTCTCCTTTCCTCTCCTCTCGCTCTCTTGCCACCTCACCACCACTGTACCATTCATGCATACTTAAATCACACTCGCCCCATTAAAAAAAAAAAGAAAAAAAGAGGGGAAAAAAAAGAGAAAGCCCAGACGCCTCTCCTGACAATTATTCTATCATTTCCAGTTGTCACCGGGGCAATTACCGATCGGGGGGCCCTTGTGCAGGTCGGACATGCAGGCCCGAAAGAGGAGGCTTGAGTTGGGGGAGAGAAGGAAAAGAATGGGAGAGGGACAGCGGAGGGCGTGTGTATGCGTGTGTGCGCGCATGTGTGTGTGTGGAAGGAGGGAGGTGGGGGTGTGGGTGAGGGGGTGTAGTGTACAAAATGGAAATTTATGACAGAGAGACGGTGGCTTCTTTCTCTCTCCGCACTGGATATAATTAGACCATCATTTTTTTAAGTCTGAAGATAATGAAATTTTGCAATTACAGGAAAACACCACTTAATCATTTCATTCACCGGTTTAGTGGAAATGAGCAATACCGCAATTACTAGGTAAAGCTCTGCTTTTGGTGCATTTTTAGAAAATAAATCTGAGATAAGTTTTTTTTATTTATCTCAGCTACTTCCAAAAAGTAGCAATAAAGCATGTGCATCCGTGTGCAAATGTCTAAGTGTGTGTGTGTGTGTGCAGGTACTCTGCGTGTGGGTGGGTCCTGTGTATGACTGAGAGAGTGTGTGTATGTGAGAGTGTGTGGGGATCTTCACACGGGGACTGCTGTGACTCGTCACAGGATGTTCGCCGGCTCTCCCCTTGCATCTCGCCTGCATGCTTACCAGGGAGGCTCGCGCTGCTCTCGCTCTAATCGCACATCTGCTTCTCTGAGCACACGCTCTCTGTCTCTCTCTTTCTCTCTCCCTCGTGCAAGTGCACACACACTATCGCTCTTGCGCACAACCTGCCGGACCTGCTCTCTCCTTTGCTCTGTGTAGTCGGCATTGCTGAGACAAGAGGGGGACAGAAGTACGAGAAGAGAGAGGTGCACTCGCCGCAAAGGTATGTGTGTCTGGCTTTATACTAGTGCTTTTCCTTTCAGCTCCGATTGTGTGCATGTCAAAGTGTGTGTGTGTGTGTGGATTCAAAGAGTCTGAATGGGATTAGTGAAGGGCTCAGCGGCAGTCGGTAGCCTCCATACCGTGCACGGGGCACTTAAAAACAATTAAGCCATATCACAGCCGTGTATTTCCAAGTTACACGACATCACGAAGCACTGCTACGTTAACACAAAACTAAGTCCTACATAGTCCAAAAGAGGCAGATAAAATGACCTACCTTTTAAACAATGACTGAGAAATCCACTCTCCCTGGTAAGAAGCATTTGAAGAAGTATTCTCAGAAACCTGAGAGCATTACGGTGCATCAAAAATGAAGAGAAGGGGAAAATGCCAGTAGCGGAAAACAGACGGCAGGAAAGTGGAGGCAAAAAAGGAAGAAAAAAAAGTAGAGTAACTAGCTGACGCTTACTGTCAAAGACATCACCAGAGAAGTATTTACAGCGGTATTTACAGTAGTGCGAGGGGAGAGCACCTCTGCCTGGTCACGTCTGAGAGACAGTTGCCGTTTCAGTGCTGCCTAATTAAAACAAGTCAGGCAGCCCCGCTGGATTGTTTTGACGCCTGAGGACCAATAGTACACAAAAACCAGTGGCTTGATCGGCGGGGTAGGGGGGCTGGTCGTGGGGAGCAGAGAGGAGGGGGCGGAGGGTGGCGAGAGTTGGCAAAGAAATGGGGGGGGGGGGGGGGGGGGGTACTGGAGGAATCTGAGAGGGGAGGGAGACGACAAAAGGTTGAAAACTGGCGAGACCGCCACATGCCGAATGCTTGCTTACTATTTTTCTAAGATGATCATTAAAACTGTTATAAATACCTTAACAAAAGGTATTTTTAAATGTAAATGATTGGCCAAACAAAACAGTTATGGGAAGGGAAGGAAGAAATATAAAAAGATATACAGAGAGAAAAAAGAAAAAAAATTAACACACAAGCTGACAAACATTTCACAGCTTTTCTCCCTCAGCCAGAATGTTTAAAGGCTTGGTTTACTACTTGATAAAAGGAGAAAATGTGCTTGTACAAATGTTACATTCACATATTTGAAGCCTAATGAATTAGGTCAGTATCTATTACTAGAAGTGCAAAAGCTGCCAATCCCTATCGCCGGCTAAAGACGCTGACAAAAGCTGAAACGAGCTGAACGAGTCTCGGCTGGGATCAGATGTGCTGCGTGTGATGTATTGACGTGTTTCCCCCATTGTAAACAACGCACAACAGGCAATGAGACGGAACATTTAGGGCTAATGGTGTTTGCCAATCTTTTTGTCAATTTTTTTCCTCCTCTTTCTCTCCCCTTTTTCTCCCTCCCTCTCCCTTGCATGCCACAGATGTTTTTCTTAGTCGCTCCAACAGACAGGAATCTACTGGCAAGAAGAAAGGCTCGGTCTTCCCCAGGAGAGAGGAGTACAAAGCCCCCAGTCTGCACACAACAGATGCCGAAAGCTAGTCCATCTGCCACCAGCTTGCAGTGCCACATGGGCCAGAGAGATTTAATACAAGAGAGGACTTTTATTTATTCCTTTGCCTATGTAAGTTTGTGCCACATAATCAAACACAAATACACATCTAAATCTGGCACAGATGCAACTTTAAAATTAAATTCACACTAACGGACACACACATGTGCGAGCATACAGGCAGCTGCAAGAGGTTATAGGGAGTGCAAGAATCTTCTGTTTTAAAGAGCGGCACCCGGAGCAACTATGACAGATTTATTTAGGTAAAGATGTAGCCCCCAACGCGGGGTAAAGACCACTTGAACTCACAGCTCAGAGCGGCGCACTGGTATAATTTAACAGCCTCTGAATAGCACATTATCTCCCCGGCTCTGTTGGAGCATATTTTAGCTGTATGATATCATTATTAAGAGACAAACACAGACCAAAAAAAAAAAAAGGTAGCATTTTCATTAGTGTCAACTGTCTGAGCTCTGAGCCAGGAAAGGTAAACACCAAACAATCATGACAGGCTGAAAGAGACCGTGGGAGCTGAAGCAGGCGAGAGAAAGAGAGATGACAAGAGTGGAAAAGCAAGCAAGAGAGAAAAAAAAAAAGAGACAGCGACGGAGAGAGTCAAAAGGGGCTAACATTAAACAACTGCTGTTAATTGCTCTAAGCATCCACATTATGCCAGTAATTTCTCCCATTTCTCTTTCAGCGCTAAGGGCTTCAGGCTAGAAAGCTCCTTCAGCCCCTTTAATAAACTACTCAGAGTGCCCCACTGGAAAAGACAAACACGAGGCCCCTGGCCTTAGAAACATTTGCCTCACTAGGGGGAATGCTATGCCTGTTTCTACACTTCTGTGACAATTCTGTGCCTTCTCCCTTCAGGTATTTGTTCCCCACGTCTCTTCTTCCAGTGCTTTCTGCTGCCAAGGTCAACAGAGACAAACAGGCCCACCAGCGTCTTGATGTGGTGGCAGCAGAACAGTGAGAGGGGAAAGAGGGAGAAAATGGGGGAGATGGATAGATAGACATGTGTGGTGGGTACAGTGGGGAGGGGCGATGGTGGCAGCAGCTGGTTACCAACCTCGGCAAAAGCAGCAGCAGTGGAGGAGCAGTGCATCTGAAACGCACTCAAACTCCACACTGATGATAGCAATAAATGCTTCCCATCTCCCAGCACTGCTATAATTTCCATAGTTTATAGGCACACAAACACACCACTACTATTTTAATTAAAGCTACACTGGCACTGGGGACAAAGTCAAGTGTGCCTTGAAAAGCACATGCACTGCTGTAAGGTCAGCTACTAGGAGCCAATCTTCAGCTATAATTTTATTAACAGGTATTAGCCTAAATGTATTGAATTTACAAAATAATGCACTAATTTTTAAATTAAAAAAAAAAATAGGACAAAAGGCAAGCACAAAGATTTCTCAGAGATTACAAGTGTAATATAGGTATATTTCTCTCAAACCTTTCAGTAAGTCTATTTATGTTGTCTTACTTCCCAGAAATTTAGCGCCACCTGGAACAATTGGTAGAGCACCCGTCATTATTCATCACCTAGCACGCTAGCAAGGGCAGCCTTACCACTGCAGGAATCGTTGGCTTAAAAATAAATAACTTTTGAGTTCTACACCACTATGGAGAGGAAAAGCTTTGCATTTAAAAAAGCTTTGCATTTAAAAAATAAAGGTTTTCATATGTCAGTCCTCTGACATATGAAAACCTCTTTTTTTATAGAGAGGTAAAAAGATTTGCTTGTCTTAATACTTTGGTTTACTCAAAGCACATTCTTCCAACTTGACACTGAAAGTGCTCAGCCAAGATTGAACTTGCAGGAGACTGTAAAGGCTTTTATAAACACATTTTACTGTCACAGAGGAAATAAATTAAGCAGGGATGGTGATGAGCCCTTAAATTGCATTTATGACTTTATGGCTAACTCAAGTTTCTATTTATATTATACATATGTTACACTTGTATTGAAAAAAAAAAAGAATATGTTATTTTTATATACACGTGTAATATGAGGTCAATAATCCTGACTTTTCAATATAAGGTTTAAAATGTCCTCTTTTAATTTTCCCATTTTTAGAAATAAATTCATGTCACACACACACACACACACACACACACACAAGGTCCTTTCATAAGTTGTCACATAAATGTTCCACAAGCATAATTCCTGTTCCACTAAGTCCTGCCTACAAAGAATGAAATGAATAAGCCAAATAAGGCATAATGAGGGGGTAGGGCTCTTACTAGTCCTGGTCAATGCTGATCACATGATATGTTGCTTATGGCCACAGAGCAAAGACCATTACAGACCGGTGATTAAATAAGTGGTTGGAAGGCAGCACCATTTTAATATACTGTACTTAAGCACCGGGGTATCCATGGCAACTTGCCCTGCACCGTGCATTCAGAAAATCCCTCATGAAATGCCTATTAAGTGGATGATAATGACAGTGTCCAAATATATTTGCATATGTGTTTGAAAGCCAAAAAAGAAAAAGAAAAAAGAAACACAAGAGAAGTCAATGGGGGTGGAGGGGTCCCCGATTGTTGCAATCATAGTAATAATCATAATAAATATGTTGACTTTTGTTTGTTTGCTGCTATTGTAAGAAATACAACATTTTTAAATCAGTGATTAATGAAAGGCTTTGCTTCCAGTAAGACCAGTACTGCCACAGTTGATTATTATTGGTAATGTGTGTGAATTAAGGCCTCTTCGCCTTCCTCTGGGATTCTCCACATGTGACTTCCATTTGCAACTCTGGCCGAGTGCCCAACAGGACATCCCTGAGAGAGTGTTTGCTTGACTCAATATCAACAGCCCGAGTAAGCAGCTGGAGGGGACACTCTGGCCAAACCCAGCCATCGCTTCTATTGAAAATAAACTAGGCTGTGCATTCACTGGGCCCAAAAATATCAACACGCGCTGCAAGGAGCCACGTATAGCACTCTGCACTGTTCCGCTGGTGCCTCTCAAAGGCTTAATGATACCTGCACCTCCCCTCCAGCTGCTTCTGCCGACGCCGTAGCTACACACAGACGGCAGGTGGGCGGGAATTAAAGTATACATTACAGCAGAAAAATAAAAAGAGATCGAAATGACAGAAGTCAGACAGTTCAAGCTAACTGGGCCTCTTGAAGCGAAGGAGCTGGTAGACTAGCGACAGACACTCCAGGTTAAATTGGCCCTCCAGTGCCTCCTCTTATTTTCCCCCACCACCGCAGCTGCCTCCGATGCCCACCCCCAATTCTAAAAAAAAGAAAGAAAGAAAAATAGCTTTTCTTCAAAAACATATTTGAATTAAACGAGTTGCTGAAATCAAAGGCTCAGCTGAGATGGATAAATTTAAACAAGCAAGTGCAGCTCACAGCAGTTTACCTGTTATACAGCAGATTGGAAGGAGATGAAAGAATAGAGCATGGAAGACAACTTCTCTTTTTTCACAGCAGTAGATATGATCATATAGTAAAAGGCAGCTACGGTTTAATTAGATTCCTACTAGGAGAAAAGTACATGCTACTGAGTTGTTGTGGTTTTTTTGTTTTTTTATCTTCTTGGCCACTGAGATGTCATCAAGCTAAAGCAACGGCCAAAAAGAAAAAAAGGCGAGGGGGGGATTCAATAGTCGTCTCATGCATTCAGATTTCCTGTTAGGGGATGAATCTGAAACCCATTTATGACAGTGATCTGTAGTGTCTGAGGATCCCACAGCTCCAGCTCTGCCAAAGAGATTATCATTCCCAGAACCACGGCTACACAGTTGAATGGCAAAGAGACAAGCTTCACTGGCAGTCAAAAGAGCACAACACCTGTATATGCTATGCAACAACCCGCTATCTAACATCCAAGGAATCCCATCAATGCACTCACAAGTAGCAATAAAAAATGCTTTCATGCCGGATGAAAAATTAGATGCTGACCATGAATTAGATAACAGGGAAACTTTTGGGAATAATCCCCAGAAGCTGTTGTGACGTGGAGCTTTTAAGTGGACTTTACAGACCTCCGATTACCTCAGCCTTCTGGGTTCACTGCTGACATAGTGGCTATCCATTCATGACTAAAACACCATTCGACTTGATACCAATTACACCTTTAAAAAAAAAAGACCTGATCAAATTAATTCAGGAAAATGGCATTCTAGCAAAGAATAATAAACTCATTATATGGAAAACTTAAAACTCTCATATTCTCCACACCACGGCTAATTCAAACCTAATTTTTACTAGCCACTAATTTGAGGGTGAAGGGGTTGGGGGGGAGTAGGAATTACATCTGGAGGTAATTCAATGTGTGGAACTGAGCCCAGTGGAGGCTATAATACCCCCCCACTCGCCCACACGCACAAAAAAAAATACAAAAAAAGACAGACAAGACATAGAGAAGGAACTATTTAGGTGAGTGGGACTTCCGGAGCACTGAAACGACACTTCTCACAAAAATGTTTTCATTATGCTGTCACCAGACACAGGCTGGAGAGGATATAGGTGCTGCAGGCACAGACAGAGAGACAGACCGAAACACTGATAAATGAGGAAGAGGGGGAGAGTTTTTTAGGAATTGTGTGTATAAGGTGCAGGCTCCTCCAGACAGCTGCACTGGCTCAGGATTTAGCCAAGTATGTGGAGTTGAGGGAAGGTTGCGGGTTAATTTTGACTCCACCGTTGGGTGTTGTGCCCGCTGTAAAGGCTCAGAGTTTATGAGGAAGTCTCCCTCTCAAGTGACCAGCTACATCTGGGCTGCCTAAGTGGGCTGCCTAATAAATGGCACACTTTTTCAATGATCTGCAATTTCAAAGCACTGAGTAAAGGGTATCCAGCTGTATCAATTTCACTGTATGGATGCAAACTTAGCAGCTATTTGCAGGGAAGTATTTGTGCGGAGACTAGAAGTGGTAATGTTTGAAAGCTTATTCGTGATGACGCTGAAAGCAGTCACACCGCTAGAAACTGCGGGAAAGAAAAATCTAAAGTTTGGCTCCCAACAATCCCTGCAGGAGAACATTAACATGTGATAGAGAAACTCGCCTCAGTCCCTTCCACACCAGAACCCCCTGCTCTTCACTTAAATCCTTTGCCATCCCTTCAACGCTAAATGTGTTTTCCAAATGAAAATAAACGGAGTCTGACTGGTTTGAGGCAGTCATACTCGGGAATATGAGATCAAATAAAGGCTTCTGTGGAGGCTGAAAGGAGAAATGAAATGGCTTCTGAGGGGGAGATGTACCGAGTAATAAAATTACTCCTTTATATCTTCCTAAACAGCACATGTTCCCCCTGGAGTGGGTGAGGGCTTCACTTCGGTCAAAGACAAGTATGCAAGTGGCAATTTTTCCTTCAGGAAGATTCCCTGATACACTTCTGGAGACTTGGCACACTGCAATTTTCTTGAAAACGAGAAACTATTTCAGCAACAAGTTAAGCGGAACTTTGGAAGTTTCACTTTGATGATGTGCTGGTACACGCTGTCATTGAAAGGTATGTTCCATTAAATTGGAACAGCAAGATGATTCATAAGCCTATTGCTTTTCAATGTGTTCAAACTAGGCTGAAATGTTCGACTGTATTTTATACTAACACATACAGTTGACTTAGAGCTGACCATGATGTACCACAAACACAGCAAATCATTTTTGGGATGAAAAATGTCTCTGCTTTGAAATTGGTTAGCTATTCCAATTATACCAGCACTTACTCCATTTGGCATTGGGGGGAAAATTTACAACAAAAGTATGAGTCTAACTACTTAAAATCATGCAATTGATTTGTATTATTAAAAAGCTGGTCACAATAATATTCAGATGGACTTTTTCCACTACAGCAGAAGGGCTGTATTAGAGGAAATTTGCAATCGGAGAGAATACATTATAATTCATTATACAGTAGCTATTAAACCTTCAGTAAAAATGCTTTAGTACAAGGATTGAGCCACTTATCAGACCTACTCACTACCTTTAAAAGCTGTCCATGTTCAGTGCTCTGAGTGGCAAAAACGCAATCGCTGATGACTTTGAAAATAGGACGAGATGTACAATTTATCAAAACAGAAACGGATGGCAGGGATTTCAAAGAATCAAAAGGTTGTAACTGTTTGTTCAAAAATCACAAGAGAAAGGAAGACTGCAATTTATGGAATTAGAAAAAAGAAATTCAGAAAACCATTTTTAGAAGTTATCAATAGAGTGGCTTGGGTTATGCCAGCTGAAAAAAAGAGACTTTTAAAAAAGAATAAGTGTCAATAAGAAGTGTATTGTTCACAAAATGTTTTTCACGTTTTGTGAGGCGTTCACAAGAGGCGTGAAAACGTTTCATCTAAAAATCTCTGCATCTTTCGAGCAACATATATAATGTGGACTTCTAATGAGATTAATTCAAGAAAGTTAAGCATCAGTTTGGCATTAATTACGTTAACTACTTCTTTATAAACAGTGACAACTAGCAAACCTGTATTGGTTACAAACATATACAAGCAGACTGCAGACTGATTAGAGATCTCATGACACCAGGCACCAAAAATAGTGAGTGCATGCATGAGTGGCTTATAAGCCTTGTCAACTTATCACTGTGGATGACTCTTAATTTACACAAAGGTGCCCAATTATACTTGGAGGCAACATTCTCAACACTGTGCGAACTTGGGAGACAATAACTTTCTCTCTTTATTGTCATTTGCCCCTGTCGAAGCCTGTTGTCATCTATTCAAGAAGACAAATGGCTGTTTCTGACAACTTAAAAGTACCCATCAGCTGCCCTTTAGACATCTCCCTGCACATCCATCTCCTGAACCTCCCCAAACAAACAGCAGGCTCCACTTCAAATACATAGCAGGACTATTAGGTAATCTTCTCTTCTTTGTTCACTCTCCCTGAGACTTGGTGACTTACCTCAATCTCTCCCTCTTCCAACTCCTGCCTTCAAGCTGACAGAACTAGAGGAGTGCACCGCAGCGAATGACTTGAAATTATCTTGTGTTTTCAAAGACATTTTATTTATCGGTATGATGATGATGAAGGTATGGTTTTAAAGTGCGAGGGGGGAAGAGAAGAGGATGGCCGGAGCACAAGGGCTCTTTGTTTTAGGAGAGGACAAATCTGAGGTTTCCTCTTGGATTTTCAATATCCTGCAAGGTACCAAACAGTTACAGTAGTCTAGTGTCTGAGCTTTTCTTTTTTTCTTTTTTGAGAAGGGAGGGGGTATAGAGGCTTGCTACGTGTGTCTGTGAATTGTTGCATGCTTCTTAGTAAAACGCCGTGTGGCTTCCAACAAAGCCTGGGAAATCAATCAATCTGCAAAGAAATACTCCATATGCCAGATGTGGCACTTGGAAAAAATAAGACTTAAAAAGACTTGGACCCACAAAGGGTTCCAAACAGTATAAAATCATGTTGAAATCAAATATTTGCTACAGATGAATCGAGCTGTCAAAGTGCTACCTATTCCACTTTGAATTTCTGCTTGTTATTTTAGGTGGCTTCACGAAGGCATAGCATGTCAGAGCTTTAAGTGTGTAAACATCTTTCTCTGAAATATATCGCCACTATTTACTTTACAAGTTGCCAAGGAGAATGAAAGACAAATGTTTCATTAGCAGGTGACTTTTTTTTCCTTTGGGTTTCTTTTACAAGTCTTCAGTAGTTCCGCTTCTTGACACATATACATACATACACTGAGCATAATTATAAATGCAAGGCTTGCTATAGGGAGCTGAACTTTTCACACCTTTCAAAGCCACAAAATTGGATGGTTTTGTGGTTGTGCAGCTGCCGCTTCGCGCTAATGCAAGGCGGTGTCATATGAAAAATATTCCTCTCCCCAAACCACAGGGCTGGTCATTAATGAAACACAGGCCGCGCAGTGAGGTCATACAGAGTCTAGATTTCAGCAGCCACACTTAAAAACCGCTCAGAGAGAATAGAGAAACATGAACACAAATCAGATTCCAGCTCCAAGGACGGGGAAAATAAATAAATAGAGAAAGGCACTGGCCCCTCTCACATTTTCCCCCAGCGCTCTGCAAACAACCGTCAACTGCAGCTCAGAAACAGCTCACAATGAGAGCAGACTAAACAATCTGGTCCCGGCCAAGGAAAATGCTAAGCAACTCTGCACACAGGATGTCTCACCCTAATTGCCAACTATCAAATCTCACAATGGAATCTATCCATTTGGCAAAATCTTTACAGCAAACTTGGCAATATGTCTTTGCTTTTAAAAGTGTCAACTTTTTTGATGAAAAGGCTGGACACATAAAGATGGGGAAATACTGCTGTCAAGAATTTCATTTCCATCTTGGATTCGACGGGGGTTTGTAGAGCTTACAGGAAAACTACCAATAACGTGTGCTGAGAGGGAGAAAAACCTTTTATTGGACAAAGGTGCTAGGGGTCTTGTTAACGAGTGATTAAAATCCTCAGCATTAAGATAAACAGACTAAATAGGTCCCCAAAGACGTGCAGACTCATGAAGGAGAGGGAGCGAGGGCAAGCCCGAGTCAGCAAGAGGGACGGACAAACTGTGTGCTGGAGCTGGGCATGCATGGGAGTGTAACTGGATCCTTGGGACTGGTATAAGAAGCAGTGTTACCAGGAGGGACAGGGCTCTAAACAGGAAACTAATGGGACAGTCTCCACCATCCGCCATGTGGCATTGTATTTTCCAGCCAGTCGTAGCCACGCTCACAGAAACCCCATGACTTCAAACAGCCAAAATAGCAGCACATTCATGAAACAGAACAGAACTACTGGGAATTAAAGAAGGCAGGAAAAAAGAAAACACACACACACACACACACACACACACACACACACAAAGGTAGCAGACCTCAACAGCAGATGGTAAAATTAACATTTCAACAGTTCCTTCCTTTCATGTAGGTCTCGGCAGAACTTTTTCTTAAAAAAAAAAAAAAAATGAAATCCAAAAGTAAGAGGGGCTTGGGTTTTTGGTAAGATATAGTGGTGTAGAAGGCATCTGGAAAAGGTGAAGAGGAATATTGGCTTATTGCTCCTGATGGTCCACCTCTATGAAAAATTAAATAGGTCTGTTTTGCAGGTTTCCCCTCTCTAGAGTGCCCTAAGCTGTGTTATGGAAACATCATCTTGGTAATTTATACGCCAAAGAACACCTGGTGATGAAAGAAAATAAACTATTCCTCCCTTTCTTTCTCCATTTAAAACCTAACACTTTGACTTTGCGTTCTCTTCCTTTGATGTTTCCTTTTTCCATCTTTTTAATGTCCATCCATTTGGCTTTTTTTTTTTGCAAGAAGTTGGCATCTATTGTAGAGTTAAGTCGTTCACAAAATGCTTGTCAGATTTCATTTTGAAGTCTTGATAGAAACTTCAAAAGGTGCTGTAAAGATGTTATCGTGGAGAGACGGAAAGACTGAGGCATCTCTAATAAAGACCCAAACAATGGACAGCCTCTCTCATTTCCAACCCTGTCCAATGGAGCGTCTCAGTAGTACCCATTAATTTGGACACAGTTCTGGCTAAATTACATGTGTTCCACCTCTGTGACATTTTAAATGCAATTAAAAGCTGGTTATGGAAGTGTGCACGGACTTCCCTGTGATGAAGGGAAATCACTGACGTGATTAACATGCAAACGAGCTCATGCTGGCAGACTAGATTGGGGTTTGAAAACCTCAATTACTTTTGTGTGATTATCTATTTACCAGTACACAGATTTCCATTTCTCATCTCCAGCCGAGTTCCCCGTGCACGAGCCTCAATTATACGTGGCACACCTTTATTTATGATGCGCACGATGCTGAAATACAAGCTGTAGTTATTTTTTACTGTGATATATTGCTTCTTTACAGGCTGCTTGTGAAGCAGGACCACCAGATCAAGACTTCTTAATGTTGAGCAATTTGCTTTGTGAGCACTTAATATGATCTTGATCCCCCAGCGCCCCACACACCTCTAATCCATCCATCCAACTCCTATTTAAACTCAGCTTAAGTCTCACTCTGTGTGAGAGAACAGGAAAACTAATGGACAAATGGTGGCCAGAGTGGAGCGCTCTTAACTACAGTTTTAGGCTTGAATACTTTTTATTTTTTTCAACTCATAACTACAATGTAAGAAATATCCCTGTTAAATAATGGTATGAACTGGCAACTACTTTTTACAGTGTAATACCACAATTTATACCAACAAATATACAATTTACAATCTAGCACTGACAGATATTTGGTTGCATGCATATATTATATAACATTCTTTATATATTATTGTAAAATGATTTAAATATTGTAATAAACACATCATTCATAACCCTAAAAATCCTCAGTTTGCTTGACCTTATTCATGAACCCTACATTCAGTGTCTTGTCACTCTTGAACAATGAGAAGAAATTCATTACACAATACAATTCTAGGAGTTTCATCTAAAATATTAGCAACAGTAAGTCTAAACATTAAAAAGAAAAATGAAAAACACGAGTTAATATTGTGTCGACTTAAAAATGTACATTCCCAAAGGTGAACCATCTCCTGGGAATATTTAAAACTTATTAGCTAATTTCTTTTCTAAGGGTTTGACAAATGACATGACAGAATTTGACACATGATTTTGCACTGAGTGTACTGACACCAAAGTCTGACTGACTGAAAAAAAGCACTTTTCAAAACACTTTGAGTGGTCAGTAAGACCAGAAAAGCACTGCATAACTACAAGTACATCACATGAAAAAAACATAAAAATACAAAAAATATTGTATTGGCTTCTAAGTAGCTTTCTATTAATATGTTTTGCCCCTCAAAGGTCTTGGCATTTACAGCAATAAATTGCACAAGAAGAGCTGTACATTACCATACAAGATTCCCACATTTTTCTAATCAGCAATTTCATACAGTAAATGAAAGCCTTAAAAAAGTGTCTATTAGTAAATGGTGAGGTCTAATATGCAGTCTAGCAGTATGTGGTGATTAATTGAGTACAAGGACAAAACTATATCAAGGAAAGAAATTAACTTGAGGAATGTCTTATAGTGTGCATCATCTTGCTTGGAATGAGTAGAAGAATTTATAGCAACACAACTGGAGTGCATGTGGATTCATTTAAACAGCGAAGCAAAAACAACAAGGAGTAGTTTAATAAAGTATTTTAGTAACTGGATCAATGCGTACTTAGATTCAAACCATTTTATCTGTGGGATATTTTTCTTTTTAAATAATATAGTGCACATTTTATTTTATTATTTTTTTTATTGCCAATGTTCTGACAGTTTCTCAGTGCCCAGGGACAGAAGGAAAGAGGAAGACACGTATCTGTGGCATAGCCAGACTTTTCACATTGTGCCCAGCATACATAAAACATTCCCTGTTGCTTCAGCTGGAGCAAAAAGGAAAACAGTGCCATCAAGTGAAATATTTGAGGATTCCTCAAACACCTTTGCAGACAGATCTATCATGTCATCAAAGAGAAACCAGAAGAAGAAGCTGATATTCTTTGATAAACTTTAATTAAATTGATTTATTTATCCAGGATAAGAGATTGCTTCTCTTGTCAAAATGATAGCTTGTCACTGTTAATCATATTGAACACGTTTTAACTTTATACTTAAAAAAAAAGTATAATTCAAATGTATTTGGATTCCTCTGCATGCTTTTAAGAATAAATAATCCACAAATGTGTACTCTGAATGAGAATGTTCAGCACCTCCCACTCAACTAGTGAGACGATAAGACAAGGATTAAACATGGTGCTTTGCTGACTTCATGTTCAGAATCCTGTTCGAGGTACGTCAGGAACAAAGGGAATCATTATTACTATTTGAACTCAGTTGCCAGGACTTGACTACACCATTGGTATAAGGTTGCTAGAGTAGGGAGGGAAAAAGAAGCAGTGGATACAGCATACTGAGTGAAACTGGTGGTGATGGCTAGAATCATGAGTGAGAGAAAATAAAAGAGAAAGGGAGAGGGAGAGCTTAGATAATAGCAGATAATGGACAATTAACTCAGGCTAGTAGTGCTTGCTGCAGTGAATAGCAGCTTCTGGTGCAGCAAGTCCCCGATCACCACTCAGCCATATTCACACTGGGAATACAGGCAATATCAAGCTGCAGGCTACTGGGCCTCAGAGGTGTACACGCTGCATTAGCAATCTCCACAATGCCTTCAAACAAAGCACGATACCAACAAAGTGTCCCAAAGTGCAAACGCAAGCACTCTGCTGATGGGAAGTCTGCGGTGCCATAACCTTATTCATTGTTTCTTGTCCTTTCACCACCAAATAAACCCAGGAGCTGTAAATCCATTTAAAAAAAGTGACATACCATTCCTGTCTGCCGACATTGAAATTAGCATAATTAAACCTACATAAAAGCTAATTGCATAAATAAATGAGTCAATGTCACCACTGTGCATCACAGGAACAATGCTTGTGTTCATATCAGGAGCCTCAGAAGTGTTTTAACTTCCCAATCAGCCCCCTACTCCCTTCAAACTCCATCTAAATCTATTGATCTGTGAAACACGGGGACTCAGGGGAGGCAATTCACTTAATATCATACATCTAATGATGAGATGAATAACGATTATACCATTTGGTAATTAAACGTCTTACAAACCATTTAACTGACTGTGCGTCTGCAGGGGTCGCTGGAGGTCATAACGATTGTTTTTCATTCCTTGCTCGGCACGAAAGCAGGAGACACGCAGGAGGCAGAGCTGGGGGTTGGTGGTGGTAGAAAACAGTGCATGACACAATGGTGAAAACACACTAATGATTGTTAGCAGCTATGGCACTAATCTCTAAAGCTGTCAAGACTCTGAAAGGCAAATAGTGCGGCAGGGCAAAGGAAACGAGAAAAATAAAAACAATAAAAAGGTTTGGCTTTTCATTCTTTGAAGTTTTATATTTAGAAATCTCATTACCGCGCTTGTTTTTTTACACAACAAAAGACATATTTACCAAATGTGCTGCCAATCCTTAAATAAGGGTGATGTAGAAAAGAAAAAAAAGTCCCTTTATGAATAGTCACCTTCCATTTTTGCAAGAAAATAGAAGGTGTCTGTACATAAAGGCGTGTTTAACACATGCTCTGAGCCAATTTACTGTCAACATCCACAACCCTAATCCCTACTTACAGGCAATAATTACCCAACGGTGCTGTATCAGTGTGTTGTCAAGCCTGCACTAAGCTTATTTTTTCAAATATACTGTATACACTAAGTACAAGGATGACAAGAGGGTCAAGTAAAAGAAAAGTTCTAAAATGATTTTAAAGGTTGCAAAACCCGCACACACACACACACACACACACACACACACACACACACACACACACACAGAAAAAAGTCTAATCACTTTGTAGAGCCAGCCTCTCCTTTATCCTTAGTGGGCTCACAGCGTGTTTCTGTAGCTGGCTCAAGCACATTCACACAGCATTTAGTGATAGAGGGATGTGTCTCGTGCTCCTGGCTCCTTATTGAATGATAGCTAGTAAACATTGTCATTCCAAAGAGAGACAGGATTAAAGCCTGCTTTGCCCATTGAGGGGAACAGTATGCGAAAAGAGAAAGGGAACAATAGCCAAATGGAGGACGGTATCACAAGGGTCCAATGTCTGCTGTGATGAATATGTGGGAGATTATAACCCATTCCATCATTTCCATAATGTAAAATTCTTTCTTTTTCACCCGCCAACTATTCACTAAATAAATGAGAAAACTATCACCCGCACAGCAATATTTGACAAAAGGCAGAAGGGAAGGAGACCGAGTTTTGAATGACCCCCGTGCCTTTGACAATATAGGCGCTGTCCGGACACATTCGGAAGCAGCGGAGTGAGTAAAACCTGGTAGAGTATTTATCATTGGGCACAATGCAAATGTATTACCATGTCACCAATACCACTTTACAGCACAGAATGGAACTATACTGAATACAGGAGAGTTTTAAATAATAGCAGGTGAAAATATGAATGGAGGGCTCTATTGATGTGTGGCTTTAATACCTCACAAGTATTCTAAACTGAGGGATCATTCAGTGGACATTGGTTTAAAACCCTGCAGCCACAAAGAGTCAGCCCTCACATTTAACCAATATGCTAACTAGCCTAGCTATTAAGTCTGTCCAACAAAAATAATTCGAATTGGACTGACTGAAGTCAGAAGGGTCTTTCAAAAGGGTGAAAAAAAAAAACTTCTGGAAAGAAAAGTATAATTACAAAGTTCAGACTAGAGAGAGTGCTAATAAATGAAGATGAAAAGCTTTTAGCCAAGCAGCAACCTCCAGGCCTAAAGAAAGAAGCCAGAACCTGCAGTTCCTCAAAAAGCCATTTGAAGCTGGCTCCAAAGGTGGAGGAATGAATACTTACTGCCACATGAAAATCTCCCACATTAATGGTTTAAAGTTATGCATTTTAATTGTTTTGGCTGATTTCACTGGAATATGCTATCTATGATTTTTGACAAAGGCAGCTGCAGCTGGTAACTGTCTCTTAGCATAGCCTTATTAGTTTGACTCACTTGATCATGTTTGCGGTGTGGGGCCTTTTGGAGCACTTAGCTGACAAATAATACGTGTTGCTTTGTGGTACCACCCATACAACAAATCTGTGGTTGAAATTATTGTTATAGTTATTGTTATAGTTATTTTTTTATTTTGCTGTGCATTAAATAACAACATCTGTATCTATGTATGGCCTTCATCGTTTTAACCAAAACCAAACCCACTAGCATTATCTGCCAAGTTAACCTTAAATGTTCTTGTGTAATATGACGACTTCTACCCTCCAAAAATAATCTGGCACTGGTAAAAAACTAAAATCAAAGCTTCATAACTGGACTTTACAAACTCATTGGATGACATAATGGTGGTTACAGCCATCCTTTATATACAGTCCAAGGTTTCTGGCTATGGGTACGCTGTGAAATATGTGAAAACTACCTGGTTAAGCATGACTTACTTACCTGCTAGGAAATTCAGTAAGTAAAGAATAAAATGTTTTTTCATTAGATCTTAAAATAGATACTAACAATAGACTCTATAGCTATATGCTTGCTATATAATCGACCACTTGACTGCAGATCCTTGAGTCTAACTGTTATTTTTCTAGAGAGCTTCTCAAAAAACATTAAACTTGTGAAATTCCTGAGCCATAGAAAATATCTCCGCGCCCTAGCTCTGCTCACGCCTCAGCCTCGCTGACATCTCTTCAGCCATTTGCTTGATGTGTGAGTGTGTGCGTCTTTGTGTAAGTGAAAGAGAGAAAGCCTCTGCCAGTCTACATGCATGTGAATGTGTGTGTGTCATCTGTGAGATCTCAGCAGTCTATTCCAGAGATTTCTCCCATGGTACCCCAGTTTATTTACTTTATCTACAATATAATGCTTCAGTGAACATTAGCAACTTTGAGACACAAGTTTCAATCAGTCATCCAGCGGCGGTGCAAGCAAGCTCGTGCGTGTGTTCATCCAGGTGCAGAGAAAAGATGAACACCACCGCCTCTTTGGCTTCAAACTCAAAGGAGTGACAAAAGAGGTCCCAAAATAATTCAAAATCAAAACGGACAGCGGGAAAGGAGAGAGAAGGAAACAAAAGAATAGTAGAAAAGCAAAAACAGGGAAGAAAGCCAGAAAAATAAACTGTACAGGACAGTAGGGAGAAGAGTTCGGGAAAGGAGGTAGGGGTGGATTTTAAAAAATGACTGAGAGAGAAGTTAAACAAAAATGATACTATGTTGAGAAACGGGAAGAGGAAGAAGGACAGACAAAGGGAATGATAAAAAGAGACAAAATAAAAGAGAAGGCATGGCAGAGAGGAAGAGAAAAAGAAAAGGAGGGGAGACAAGATGTTCTCCCTGGGTAATGTGGAGGGGGTCTTGTCCAATAAACACAGGTGAGCAGCTCGACAGGCCAGGACCACCAAGCTGACTGACAGCTGAGAGCTCTCACTGACCGCCAGCTTTATGTTACATGACACGAGGTGTGCAACTCATCAGACAAAGAGAAACTGCCTGCACCTCTCAGAGTGTGGTAGGGAGAGGGTGGAAAGCACACACGTACACCCACATGCGCTTTTGCACGGCTGTTTAAAGCGGCATCCACGTACCGTGGCTGCAAAGTTGCAAACACAAAAATACCCACTCTCTCATATGGCCAGACAGGAGGAAAGCCCTGCCATTTTCCTTCACAGGTGAGCAGAAGAAGGAAACACCCCGGTGCTCCAGTTACTTAGCGGGAGAAAGTGAGAAGTTGTAGGGTGGGGGGTAGGATGTATGCTGTGTGCCGACTGAATCTTTTCCACATGACGGGCCTCGGGCTGTTTTTGTCAACTGCACTCTTGAGCAGCAAGGAGTCAGGTAGTGTGACCACATGATTGCCTAAGAGGCACTGCGGTGAGAGGGGGAGAAATTGGGGGGTGTGGGGGGGTGGAGAGAGTGGAAGGCAAGAGGAAAGCAGAGAGAGAGGGAGAGAGATGGAGGGAGGGAGAAGGATCGGGGCCGGAGACAGGACCGATGCAACACGCATGATGAGGTGTAATCACAAACCCCATTCAGAGTGCAGTGGAGTTTGTCAACATACACACATTCACATTCCACTGTCTGTCAGCTCCATGACCCAAATCGAGCATGCTGTGTGAGTGTGTTTTTCCACACACATGAATACTTTTTGCCCATTTCGCCTCCAACCAGGTAGTAGCGGTTGCACTGTCTAGGCTTGTGGTTTGTGGTGAGGAAGTCAGATTCCAAGCTCTTGTAGGATTTCGCTGCCGCCTGTATCCCTTTTCAAGCTGCGATCAAATGATCATTACGAACAAAGGACTTGGCTTGTTGCCTCTGGAGTAAAAGCTTTTTCAGTGGCTGTGACCGTGTGGTTTGATTTGAAACTTTTACTTTGAGAGAAAGTAAAGGGGGGGGGGGGGGGGGGGGGGGGGGGGAGAGAGAGAGAGAGAGAGAGAGAGAGAGAGAAAGTCTTATCATAGAGAGGAATCCTACCATTAATTAAAAACAGCAAAACTGAGTCACTCAAATAAAAAAAAAAAACTAAATGTAGTTATGACAGACTTAAGTTCACAAAGCTAACGTGCAAAAAGTTAATTGTAATCACATTTAAAATAATGTTTGATTTTTAGTGTCTCCCAAGAATTCAGGAACAACTTCTTGGCAACTCAGTTATTTCCATGTACTGCACCTTAGCATGCAGACCCTTACATAAACAGAACTCATCAGCAGGTTAAAACACTGTAGGATTTAGTTTATGTCACGATGGCGATATCCCTATAAAACACTGCGCTGGGAAGGGCTAACATAAACTTTAGACTATTTGTGCAGGCTGAAAAATGAGGCTGCGTGACAGCTTGGTGATAACACACGAGTTCAATCTGTCAAGACAATCAGCATTCAGACCTTGGGAGAAGAATGCGCGAGTGTGTGCGACCGATTCACTGGACACGATCACCTGCGAGCGAAGCCCACTCATAATTCGTCCCACCTGAAATAAGGAGTTCAACCTAAAGTCAGGCCTCTCTGATGTCATGCCTGCCTCAGGTTGGGTTTCACAATAATCTCAGGCTCTTGGAGAGATGCCATCAGGCCCTGCTTCCACGCCCCAAGATTTTCTTGAATTAAATTGCAAGGAAAGAATAACACTTGAAACAGCAGATCTTTGCTCCCTTTTCTTCAGAAATTAAGCTATTGCATGCGGTATTTCCAACGAGTATTATCTAATATGACGCACACACATATACAGAACTACTGCAAGGGCCCCAAAGTATGCTGAGGCAGGCCACCTTTGCTGAGGGAAATTAACTTTCTTTTTCCTGCATTAAAATTTCTTAAATTACATATTCTAGATTCAGATTCATCCGTTCATATTCGAATGAAGATTTGGCAATTTATAATCAACTGGATAACAGATAGCATGAAAGAAAAAGAGGGGAATACCGCAGAGGATCAATAGAGCCATCTTCTTCTGAGGTAATGATGGTAATACTCATTCTGAGCCTCCTTGCAAACTTCATTCTCATAGCAACTGTGCACTCAGGACAAACATTCGCCGTGCAATTTCTTTTCTTTACTCATCACCCGACATCCTCCATCTCCACATCCTCTCTTGCTTTTTTACTCTGACCCTCAGTTATTTCTTTTTTAGATAGATGTGAGTGAGATAAATACCCGATAGTTGCTAGGAAAAAAGTATAGTGTGGAAAAAGAGATTAATCTAAAGTGTTTATACTGAGAACAGGACCTGGACTGAATTCTATCTTCTTCTTAAACTGGGTTTTATATGGAGCATTCACACCAGTTAAAAAGAAGAGGAAAAAATTGCTGGAAATATAAATGTCAGGTATGCAAAAATAATTCCTTCATGGAAGTAATGTAAGAACAGGACATCTCCTAATCAGAGAGCTCAGCAAAGGGCAAGATGTCACTGGCTTTTCTTCCAATTTGCTCACAGTATGACACAATCAGACCCTACCCCAAACTTCATTAAATCGAAAAATGGAAACTGGGGAACTTCCAAAAAACTTTCAGCTTCTCCCCCTCCCTCTTTCCTAAGTGTGAAGACAAAACAGTGGACCATAGAGAGAAGGGCGCATGAAGAACGGCAGCAGATCCTTGGGAGTGAGTGCAAAAGTGAGGAAAAGGGGGAAAGAAGGGAAAGTAAACCTTTGATGAGTAAGACTTTTTTTGTTAAGCGATGGAGCTTAACTTTAAAATATTCTGGGTGGCAGTGAATGGGGGATTGACCAATGGCCCTGATCTCAGCCACACACGGGGGCACTGGGGTTAATGGTGGATAAAGATTAGAAAAAAAAGAAGGGTTGCTTTGCCTGATCTCCATCCACCCCCACACACCGACCCTGCAGTTTTCACCTTCTCCACCAATCCCAAATCAGCTAGACAATGGAGGCTGCCAATGGGGAATGATCCAAGTCCCTTTGATTTCTGCCTCTACCCCCTCGACTGTTCTGAGTGCCCAGGGTAAAGACCCGTGGAGGTTCCCCTGTTTGCCCACTCACAGGGACGACAGTTAGCGGGCTCAGAGAAACCATCTGAGGATTGAAAATGGTATGACAAGAGGTCTCTGATCTATGACAAGAAATCAATTTCAAACTGGAAATGTGCGCAGAGAGCTGTTCAGACTGAGCTGTAGCTTCTTTAAAGTAGCCAAAGATATGCTTAATTGCTGTAGATTTTTATATGTGTCTACGGTGGAAGTGCAGCTTGCAGTGTTGAGGCAATTACACATTTTTGCAATGATTAGAGGGACATTTTTAGGCTAGCAGATATGCAGTAAGAGTTCATCTTTGAAGATTTAACTGAATACTGGACAAATTAAGAAGTAATGTTTAAATCTCTTTTAGGTGGAAAAAGAAATCTTGACTCTGTTTCACTCAGGAATGAAAGCAATGGGAAGGTGGAAGTGGTCTCGCACCCAAGATGCTGAGTGTCTTTGCTTATGTGCACACACTTTAATCACATTTTAACCTCAAAGACTGTACTCCAAGATGGTGTTTTAAGAAAAATTTATTTTTTTCCTGTTAGGTTATGGATTGAATAGATTTTAAAAATAGATTCAAAGCAAACAGACACAAACTTCTAGCTTCAAACAATAAATCAACCACAGAAAAAAGTTTTTTACTTCTTTTGGAAATGAACCAGATTGGCTCCAAAATGTAATAGCTCCACCTCAACAAGTTTATGCATTGTCTTGCAAAAAAGACAAACATTCCTCCATCTTTGGCCTTGACAGAATAATTGTGGCATTTAATTAACTGCAATAAATAAATGGCTATTGCATTATGTAAAATGGCAGATTATCATGTGCAATCTTTAAACAACACTTGTGCTTTTTCTTTTTAATAAGGTCACAATAACACCCTCCAGACCATATGACCAATATATCCATAAGAAAACGATACACTGATATGTACACTTTTCTCATACCCCGCTCTGCTGATTTGTCATTTCAGCACCCAGGACTGTTTCTCTAAAGCCAAACCCCATCAGCAGTCGTGACTGATGTGCCTCATTACAGTGGACACATTAATCTGAAAGAAAACACAACACCAGGCATGCAAGGACAATGAAAACTGCTTTCACTTACCACTTTGCACTTTACAGTGTTTGTCGTCTGCTTTTTTCTACGGGTGCACTGTATACATATTTCATCCCTAAAAAGAAAAATAAGAAACATGTCGGACCATAAATATGAGAAGCACACCGAAAAAAACAACAAAAAAGCGCATTTGTCTGGACATGCATTGAGCAGATACTTTGTAACTGACTCAAATAGCTAGAAATAGCTGGATTTGGAATCTGAGGCTACGGGTTGATCTGTGGACTCCATTTAATTTAATGCAACAGTTTCCAATGTTTTTAAGTTCTGTTTGGCTGCTTGCATTGTGATTTTATTGTAAACAAACATTGTTCTATCAATGATAGAAAAACTGTTGGCTTTACTCTCATAAGCTCTGCTTAGCAGAGCTCAGCACACAATGTGACAGAGACGGTGAAACAGAGAGCAGAGGAAGAAAGGAGGTAAAATGCAGTAAAGACACGGACTAGGCTGGAATAAAACATGCAAATAAACTAGATTTACATCATAAATAAATGTTTTGGGGCTTTTTAATAGTCATATATTTTTGTTCCTTGTTTGTTACTCTTCATTCCAATTCACAAAATTCAATTTCATAATTTATTTATTTCATTATTTGTATGGAAAAAGTCTGACTGGTGGAGTCCCACTTTTGCCACCTGCTGTGTTCACCAATATAGAGAGATACATGTGGAATATACCGAATTTAGGAACAATGTAACCCCTCTTCAATTCTAGTTCTGCTACAAATCTCAATCAAGACATCAATTGCATAAAAAAGAAAAAGAAAAAGTAAAAAAAAAAAAGAAAAAGAAAAAAGAAAAAGAAAAAAGAAATCCAAGCTTGCTCACATTTGTCAGCCATAGTGCATATCATAACTTCTAAGTAAGAGTAGATTGAAAATCCTTGGGGTGTGAAAACCAAACAGGCACAACTGAAAGGTTGCCCAGTGAAGGGGGAATTCTATCAAGGTAGACAAGATGAAGATTTGTTACATTTGAGGAGGAATGGGGCCCCACTGACCTCTTCCAGCCACTACAATCACCCTAACACGGGCAGGTTAACAATACCGTAACACTATCAAGCACAGACTAAAAACAAAGACACAGTCATTGCATGCAAACACACAACTGTTTTACATAAGAGTTTTACTCTGAAAGATTAATTGGCCTTAGGAATGCACTGTGTACTTTTAATTTTAACACAGAGCTTTGAAAATACATGCTGCTCTAAATCCCTCCCAAGGTCCAGGATGCTTTGACCGATGGACATGAAGGGACTATGTTCAAATACTTACCCTCAGGGAGAGAACTTGCTGTTGTTGTCCGTCACAGGTGGGGTAGCAGTCCAGCAATGTCAGCTCTCTGAGATTAGAGAAAACAAAAGCACACTGTTAGTCCAAAACTACTTTATGACACACTGATTTTTTTTCCCCCTAGGAACATTCATTGCTGGAACTAACAAGTGTGGGCTAGATGGCTTATTGCATAACTATTTTCTGTAAGGTTTGTAGGTGAAGGCAGTAAACTTTGTGACAACAAAGTGCACCTGGATTTTTGCTGTGAAGCCTGAGAGCATATGTGTGTGGGTATATATCTGTGTGTAAATGCATGCACCAACAGGCAATGTACGATACAGTACACTCCCCTGCCCCCAAACTGCTCAATCTCTGTAAAGTTAAAAGGCGCAGTGCCTGGAAGGCTCTAGCTCTCAACGCCAAGTAAATCACACCGTTAACCTGACACGATTGATTTCTCATATACTTCCATTCAGCTGTCTGAATCTAAGTACACATGCTATGGTATCCATATAATTTAGAGCCCATTAGCATTGATGATTTTTGTGTTAATCACACAAGTACATTGAAAGAAGAATACAATGCCATATCTGCAGCTACTGATTGATCTGGACACTTTTATTGCACATGCATTACATTTAGAGAACTAGGGGCTAACAACAAGTCCCCAGGAGCATCAGAGAGGCCACTTTCTGCTGCTGGGGGCATGAAGGGCAAAAAATGGCCTGGATGTTCCTCCCTGGGATGTTTTTTTATTCCTCTCCCTTTTATTCTCCCAGAATTCCAATGACCCCTACAGGCAACCAGCGACTGCTGAATCCTAAGGAATGTGCTCTCTGAACTGTGCAAAAGGCCCGGAGCTCACAGAGCACAGCTGAAAACAAAAACATGCCAACTGGTATAATTTCTCACTGTTTTGAGTTTGTGGAAAAAACGTTGCACATATTGCTGCACAATATTTGCAAAGAATGGGGTAAGAAGGTTTAAGACTGGGGGGTGAGCACCAACCAGTGGACTGGATATTGGGAAAACCGACATGAAAAGTTTCAGAATAACAATTGTTTTAATGTGTATTTAAGTAGAGTGAAACATCTACTTGGATGGGATTACTACATCTGAAAAAGCACATTTTAGATATAATATGGATAAGCTACTTTCAGCTGCTTCCTTATTCACAAAGAGTTGCCACAGCAGGTATCTCCACATGTTTGATTTGGCCGATTTTTTAAACCTGATGCCCTTCCTTTCACAACCCCAAAAGGACTTGCGGCTCCTGGGATCAAACCGAGGATTCGTTCCCTGTTATCGAATGTGTAAACCACTACACTAAGGAGCCACTTTAGATATAATATAGATATAAAATATAATTTTTAGATAATGCCCCCCACTTCTCTTAAATCATTTGCTCCTGGGTAGACTTCCATCATCACAGCACCCTGTGGCCATGCAGATGTTATATTTTATTCAGTGGAAAAGCATTTGGAATGCTATTAGTCTGCATGACCTCCAATTCGTGGGGATTTACAAATAACACACATGTCTTTATGCCAAGTCTAAAACCATTGGTAAATTCTATCAACTTATAAATATGGCAAAAGCATTCAACTATTCATGAAGGTCTAATAATGCTATAGGCTGATATTTACATAAAGTGCTTGTGCGCTAAGTCAAGATAAACTATTTAAGACCTGGACCACAAATACCTCCACACATCAGAAAAAGGAGGGTCCTGCGATGAAAGAGGACATTATGCTAACAAGTCAGATTACTATACACAATAACTTTATCTTAAAAGTAAATACCATCCTTGGTGTTGGAAAGAGAGGGGGGGCGTTATGGAAAGTCACTGGCAATATTTCTGTGGGGACCAAATGCTCCTTATCAGTGTTAGTCGAGCAATTCAGGCCTGCCTGAAGAAAGATGAGTCTTCAAACTCATTCTATTCATGGTCAGACGTGTAATTACCCTCAGCTCACAGTCTAGACGTAACCGCTTTCACAGTATTTAAGACCCCCTATGCAACGCACGGACGCCGGCTCCTACCACCAAGCCCTGCACGTTAAATCTGTGGGCAGATAAATTAGCGAAGAATGCAATAAAATAGACACAATGAGAGGAACTTTATCCTCCCCGCTGCTAAATGAGATTTCTTTGAAATGCAGATCAGTGGCTCTAGATTAGTGAATTTTAGCTGCTGTCAACATCATAACAAAATACAAATGCGATTGTTCGCTGCTGCCTTATCTCCTTGCTTCCATCTGCTGGCTGGTTATTTACTCCCCCCTGATTTACTATGCAGATCTAAATAAGTCGCATCAAAAGGAGGGCTTACTGCACAATGGCTTCTTAAGCTTCTACATCAAGGTATTTGAAAAACCGGTAGTCACATGAAAAGGCTGCCCATCAAAGGCACATCTCTAATGAACTCTCCCATATCAGAGGGGGCTTGTGGGGCCTGGCTTTAATGCCTTCTGTGAGAGAGGAGCAGAACTACAAATCAGACCCACCAAGCCATGGCAGAGAAAGGAGGAGGACAGAGAGTGGGAGAAAAGAAAGGAGGAGAAGGAAGGGGAAGACAGCAGTTATCAGATGAGATTAACTCAGCAAAGGCACTAGTCCTGGGTCTTTCCATCCATCTAACTCTTAAGTGTACGCTGATGAAGGCACTTGTAAAAAAGTTCAAGAGAGCACGCTACACTGAATTCAGTGACAACACACCAAGGTTAACTACTTAAAATACAAATTTGTATTTTAAAATAATTTGGAATCTGAAATGTTGATAGATACATTCAGTGTGAGTGTAACTGTAATGCCTTAAAGGTTTTTTGAACAACTGTAATGAAAGGAAGTCTGAATATTCTAAACATCTGTTTAAAATGACCCATCAATCCAGTGATCAAAGGAAGACATAAACTGTCAAACACAGGAAAGGAAAACATACTGTGTTTTCCCCACTTCTCATCCTCTGCAAGTCTGCAAACAGCTTTGGTAATCTCAAACAGAGCTTTTGCATTACGCTCCTGCAATAACCTTTAATTTCATGGTGTATTTGTTGCATTCAGCACACAGGCAGGATTACAACTGACAATCTTCAGACTTATATGGGAAAAATAAACTGCATGAAGAGATCATGATCTTGAGCCCCCCCATCCCACCCCACGCTCTCAAACACACCGCCACCCTGCTTTGTATCCCTATGCCTGGTTGAAGGGGAGACCCCCACCAACAAGCATGCAGTTTTACCAGTGAACAATTAGCCCCGGAGCAAGAGCAGGCCCTGCACTGGCACATGTGGTTAAGAGACGAGCGCTGCGGGAGAGCGCCAGATGATGAAGGGATGAGGTTGGGAAGGGGGAGTAGAGGAGAGGATATTGAGGGGGGGTACCCCCACCCCATCCCGGGTGAAGGAGGCGAGTGGCGCGTGCCAGCCACACGTGTGCCAATTTTTGCCTTCCTTCATCATTCACTTTCGGATCCTCTTTACAGAGAAGATATACATATAAAATAGAGAGTGGAACTTTCCCCCCTCCTTACATCCAGTCCAACTTTGTCCCCAAATTTTAGGAGCCCACCCCGAAATTGAGCTGTGATGTAAAGGAACCCAATGGTTAAGTCGCTTGTGCTACAGAAACCAAACTCGTCTTCCCTCCCCTCACCCTGCCTCAAGCGTCTTTCTACAGTGCAGCGTGCCAACTGGGCCCAGTGCCAGTCGCATTTGCAACCACAAGGGACCCCCGTCTTTTCGCCTTGCCTAATGAAATGACAAAACAACAGATTTGCATATGCAGAAACAGGTGTTGTAACAGGTTTGACTCCTCTTGACCCGAGCCGTGTTAAAGAGAGAAAATGCTAGAGAAAAAAAGTTTATGGCCAACAGCTGCCTGGAGGTATTTAGGCTCTGATGGGCACTAAAGTCTGCACCATCTGCCCTGCTCCTTGCCAGGAGTGACAATCTAAATTAAAAACCACTCATCAAAAATCGTAAAAATAAACCATTGTTTTGTTGGGTCCATATGTTGTGGCTATTTTACTTCATTCTCAGAGAGTTGCATTTGAGGCTGAGCTTCATGGCCTATAGCTGTGATCCAGGGAAAATCCAAAGAGCCACACAGTAGCCTGTAATTACCCTCCCACCGATCTGTTGCCTTCAAACCAAAGCCCTGCGTCATCCTCCACAATATCCAAGTCCATCCTCTCCACATTACAGAGGAGAAAACCTAGAAGAGCCTGTGTGGTGAAAACATGGCCATTGTTTAGAGTAGGATTAGGGATTGCCATCCAGGAGCACGAGCCGGGTGTTCAGATGGTGAAAGAAGAGAAAAGCACTACGCTGTACTTGCTCAGAACTTGATAACTGCTATTATGTTTTATGCAGATTTACATTCGCATTGCCAGAAATAAAAACTGTGGTGGAGAGTGCATGGTGGCGAAACAATCCAAAGTTAAAGCGATGCATTTCTGGAAATGTCAAACGTCTCCCTTCCACGTTTTGACCAAATTATGTCCTGACTCAAAGGGGCCTGACTGGGAACATTCTCTTTGTCCTTTTGCTGAAAGACACGGCTAGTGTACAACACCAAAGCTATGCCCAGCATGCTCAACACCACCGCAACCCAACCCCCCACTACCATTTTTCTCCCCCCTGTTTTTATTTAGACGGGTGAGACAGAAGGAACAAACCTGAGACAGTCGTGACCCTGCACGAGTGCTGTAACTTGTTCTAGAGCTATGCCAGCAGAAGGCAGCACCATATGCCCTCAGCCCCGAGCTGGATGCTCTTTCTGCAGCCTAATGTGCCTGTCAAAAATTGTTACTGTCATGACCCCCCCTCTCTTTCATGTTTTTCCCCCTACACACACAACATGTTTGAAATAAACATTTTTTCCCTTTTTCTCTGTGTCTCTTAGGGTAAAGAGGAAAGGTTGTTTCCTCTGTGAGGCACAGTGTGTTTTTGTTTCTAAAAAGGATAAAACCCATCAATACAAACCATTCTATAAAGCCCAGTCTTTACAACTGTACACTCATTAACTAATACTATATTTATTTATTTATTTAAGGTAAAAACCAACTTAGGCATTATGAAACCTAACCTCTTTTTCTTTTTTCTTACATTTCTATTGTGAAATTAATTAAAATAATCATTATTCTATTAACATATCATATATAAAGACCTTCTAAACCTCAGTGGACCTCAGTCCTCACTGTTTACAAGTGACAAGCTGATGGCTGAATGCAGTCTGAGTAACGGTGACCTTGCCTTTTACCATGAGTGACCTTCTGTCTTTAATTCAGGGCAAGACCCCCAAAACCAACACTTTTTTTTTTTCACATGAGGACATCGTCCATCTGACCGTGACTTGAATAAAAGCTGTCATGCCCTCACACCACACTGGCCACACAGTAAACATGCAACTGCTAACTCAAAAAGAAAGAAAGAAAAACTGAGGATATAAAAACATGTAAGGTCTGTGGCTGCTATCAAATGGACCCATGGTTGTATGTGGCCACAACCAACATCGCCCGTTGTGGGCTCCACATTTTGAATCCTGCATTTCCATCTTTTTTTAGAACCAGAAGTGAACACATCTGGATGAGTGGGTGGAAGCTTGGTTGTCAAGGTGCATCCATAGACTGCGTGGATGCATCATACAGACACAGATGTATACTATTTAATGGAAAAACAACATACAAATAAAATGTTAGAACATCACTCAGCAAACTTAAAAGAGACTTCCTGGAAAGTCTGAAAGTACAATTAACAACACAGCAATCCATATCATTTGTCAGCTAACTGCATTAAAAAGGCTCCAAAAGGCTGCATGGTTGGAAGGTACTGTTAGTGACTTGAATCAGCAAACAGCTAGCATTTATCCACCTCTGTCAGCACCCACCTTTGAGTGGTAGGACTAGAAAAGTGAAATACCGTTCCAATTACCTGTCGCTCATAGCAGTTTAAATAACATTTAAATGGATAAATTCTAACAAAAACCTAATCTTCCCAAAAAGCTGGAAATAAGCTAAAGAGAATGAATAAAATGCTTTTGTACCAGGCTGTAGAGTTCAGCGATTTAATGCTGGAGTCTGTGGAGATTGACTCGCTTTTGGAGACAGCCTCAAGTGGCTATTACAGGAACTGCAGTTTCTGGCAATCCGTGCTGGCTTCCATCTTTCACCCCTGAAGGTTGCAGCTTGGTGTCAGCTGAAAGGAAGACTACAATATATGAGGTCACGGTCAAGAGTAGAACAGCCAAGAGGAGAAATTTAAACTTTATGAAAAGCATGACTTATTTTTCATAACTGTAAGAAAGATTGTGTACACAAAGCTAATGTTTTATAACTTTGCATGAATGCTTCTTTGCATTTAGAGTCAGACACACTGTGATACACGCCAGCAAAAAACTACACATCTCAGCTTGTGGAGTGTGGTCATCTGTTTGTGAGTTTTACAACCCTTGGAGGGATACATGATGACGTAAGATGTAGTAATATTTGCAAAAACAATCTTTACAGGACATTTTGATACGTGACTGTTTTGATTAAAGTCAATTTACAGCATAGCCACATAATCTTTTTAACTTGGGAAAGCAAGCATAAAAATCAAATGGTCAGTGAGTATGTTACCAACTTTTCCCTATTAACTCACCCTTGTGTGAGGAGCCTGCAATCTCTCTATAATCCACATCCCCTGACCCCACCCTACACAGCTTTCTCCAGCCAAAGAGTCACAGCGTTCCTCGTCGACAACGGTGTCTAGCTGGGCTTAAGAAGTGACCCAGAGCGTAACTAAAAAAGTCTGAGCTGTCTCAAGACTCTTAGTAACTGGGACACACAAAACATCATTACTGAAATGTGGATAATTACAGTCCAAAAGAGTGGCCTCCTAAGCATGTAATGCACTCTTTTATCTTAAGAAGTCAATCTCTCCAAAGCTGACAGCTTGCAGCATATGATCCTGGTAAACAAATACTTTTGCGCGGCACAAAAGTGCCATTAAAGGCCAAAACTGTCAACACAAATTCCATTCTTAACTTGGAGGGGGAGGGAACCAAAGTGCAGCGGGGAGGGGGGGACGGACGTGATCACTTCTGGTTGCTTTAACTTGCACGGAGGTACGGAGGTTGTCATAGAAACATTTCTATGAAGGGATATAACCTGAACACATGCCATTTAATCACCTTTAAGTTTATGTAACAGGGGCTGAGTGAAAACACACTGGATGGGCTCACTGACGAGGTTAGATAAGTGATGCTGCTAGTGCGCCACTCCCTCAAATTTCTTAACCATGCATGCCCCCCCCCCGAAAAAAAAGAAAAAAGAAAAGAAAAGCACCAACACCTCAAGGGTTGAGTGAACAGTCTGCTTCATTACAGTGGTACTGGGGGATGGGTGATGGTGCGATTCAAACACTAATCCAAAAATGAGTGTTTCATTATCTAAAGAGCCAAAAACAACACTGATGTGATCTGTGTATAAAAGCCACTTTCTTCTAATCAAACCCCCCCACCCCCTTTTTTTATTTTGCACAGTGCACAATAAAAAACTGTGGAAACTGTGCAAGTTTCCACAGGAGTATTAGAATAAAAAATAATAATAAACACAAAGGATTTTTCTACTTGAGTTCAGCTAGAAGCAACAATTCTCATATCTGAGACAAAATCATGCATCAACCAGCGTTCATTGAGCTGAAAGCCGAATCTTAATTTTGATAAATGATTGAAACATATGACAGGGTATACACATTAATCCTGTGGAGGACATTCATTTTCCTATTACCATAATGTAGAGCACGACCACCCAATGATGAATGCTGCAATCAAAAAATGGACGCAGAGTGGGGAGAGCCGGGGTAATAAGTGCGCTGCTCCCAACAACGGTCAGTCTTGAAGGGAGACTAATGGCAGGTCTCTCTGCATCTCTCCCACTGCCTTAAGTGGGTAAGGGAAGGAGAAGAATGCATCCTGTTTTACAAAATCCAGTGGCCTCACTTACCAAATGCAAGGACACCTAAACAACAAGTAAACAAGAGTCTGTTTTAAACACACTTTGAGAAATAATTACAGGGGCATTTCAACAAAGGTTGATTGTGCGCTGTCGCTGACATATTTCACAAGGGGCATTTATTGCCGCCTGGCCTTTGAAGAGTGAGAGCTGCTGAGTGAGGGGGGGAACTGGCCCACACCTGCATAACTGAGGAGGGAACACCTGTGCACCCTGCGGCTTGAACAAGTAAGGTCGATCCAGCTAATCCAGGGGTGAAAGCTGATCAGAGGACAGGCCTGAAGAGTTCTGCAGCTCCCAGTGCCTTGTTAGCCTTTCTTTACCAAAAGAGAGGGGAAAAAAAAGTTACATCTATTGATTTTTGGGCCACACTTGATTGCAAGACAGGAGGGACAGGGAGTGTGAAATAGAGGAGGCCAGCAGAAGATTTTTTTAGGAGCTTGTAATGTTTAGAGAAATTAGTCTGAATTGGAGGTTTATCATGATGAAAAGCAATACACTACCAACACCCCTGTCTGTTTCTGGACAACGAAAAAAGATGGAATATAAAAATGGAGCATGCAACTACGGTAAGCTGATTAATCGTAGATATTGATAACGCAGACAGCAGTCATGCAGGTAAAGGATCATTAAATCTAAATGCACCTTTTGAGCTTAAGAAGCTGTGACAGTGGTATTTAAAGAAAAATATAACTGAGCACTAGTGGAACATGGTTTTAAAACCACCAGTCATATGTGATATCATTATATGGCTAGAACACTAAAGGATTGCACTGAAAAAGAATTAAACTGACTTCATATCTTACACACAGAAGCTGCAATAAGATGCAAATCAAATCACAGTTTCCTTCTTTTTTTACTAATTACTACAACGTAGTAGGTAGCTGCATAAAAAATAAATTCAGCTGGAAAATAAAACAGCTTCCAATTAAATTCATGTAGATACTTGTCCTTTATGTAGTTTTTTGTTTATTTTTCTCTAGTGAAGACTATATATATATATATATATATATATATATATATATATATATATATATATATATATATATATATATATATATACCAAAAAAAGAAACAAAAGAATTGAGCTGGTTGGTTTCGGAGCAAACTTTTTAAATTAATTTTTAAATATTTAATTTATCACATAACGGTGAATAAAAATCGGTAAATAGCCTAATTCTGTTAGACATGTGGAATAAATGTGTTAGAAAATTAACAACTTGTTTTATATCGTCGCACTTAAAAAAAAAAAATCAGCGTTCAGCTTTCAGAGCAGGCAAAGACTGGACAGTGCTCTCAAAAGGTCCTAACAGTTTTTTTAAGCGAATACCGAGCTAAGGGAAATCTGTCAAAGCAGCTCGCTAACTCCGAGCGCAACGTGTAAATAATAACCCAACAAAAAGCAAAAACTTGACAACCAGCGGTTCACTTCCTAATTCAAATGCAGTGGACAGAGAGGTTTAGAAAAAATAGTCAAAGGTTTTCGGAGACTAATACGCTCCTGCGCAGGAAAACTTACCACGAGAAACGGCAGGTATATTTCCCTAAAGTCAAAGTGGACACGCCAGGTGAGAAACCGTCGTCCTCTACACTTGCAGCCGTCTTCGCACGTGACTGTCCAAGTTCACCATAACGCAGAGAAAATGAACAACAAGCTGCAGAGTAAATAAAAAAAAGCTCAAATATTCCTCCGCTGGGCACCGCTGTCGGAGACAGACACACACACACACACTCTCTCTCCTGCGGTCTCCCGTCAACGCCGCTGTTATTACTAATGCAACAGAGAGAAAAGCAATATACTGAGTCCTGTTTGAATGACGCGCAATGCGAGGAAGAAGAAGCGGCTTGTTTTTTTTTTTTCTTTCTTTCTTTCGTTACGATTCAAACACACATCAGGCAGCAACCCGGCAAGCAAGTAGTATATTTGGGACTAGAACCCCCCCAGGGGAGGCACTTGCTTGTTCGCGGAGGTGTGTTTGTTATTTTTGGGCGTACTGCGACCCCGTGTGACGTCAGGGCCACCTGCTCTGTAAACAAAAAAAAAGTATTTTTAAAAGTTTGCTCCCCCCCCTTTTTTCACTCTTCGCTAACGTTTAACTATTAAGTATTTTAGCGGGGAGAGCTGCTGCCCGTGTGAGGAAGCGTTCACCATAGTTAGATATTATTGTTGGGGATTGAACCGGTAACCTTCCACTAATGGGACGATCCCGCCAACCAAAAAGCAACATTTCTTGTTTTTGATAAACTTGACTTTATATGCTAAAACTCGCAAAGAAGTAGTGCGAAACCATCCGCTATTAAACTGAAGAAAAGAATCAATATATGCCTTTAATGTTCCTGCAATATTTCATCAAGAGGATCTGCTTTTATGTAGCAGCTTCCTCCGGCATACATCAATCGTGACTGTTTCCCTTTTGAATCTTTTTAAGGAATAGGTCATTTTGTGTGTTTTCTCCTCTCAAATTTTGCGTAATTAACCGACTTTCATAAAACTGCACGACAGGATTTTTTTTAAACAAATAATAATGCAAATGAAAGCATCGATGGAAACAAATATACCTTAAAATCTTCAGCAGCTTTCGAGCCAGAGTTTAAACTGCACCTCTCTCATCAGCGGTGACATTTTTAAAGCTGGCGTTTTTACGTGCACGTCATTAAATTGTAGGTTTGCAGATAGAAATATTCGCGGTTGTCTACAAGTGTTTACACTGAGAGGATGATTGGAAACCAGTGCGTGAAAAACATAATATCCTAAACGCCATCATCATTATGAGTGTTATTAAAATTGTGCTTTAGTGTAAACACGTTTAAGGTTAAACTCTGTATACAGAAAATCACTGTTGAATAAATACTTTACAAAAGAAAAACATACGACAACATGTACAGATTCTTGACTGGAGGATTTTATTATTACTTATTCTGTCATACCTTTACAACGTAATTTAGTGTATTTATTCATCTAATAGTAGATCCGAAGCCAGTCAAACACTGAGCACAACCCTGAGCAGTAGTTAAAATGATTTGCTTTCTTCTATCTCGTCTTTCCTCTTCTTTCTTTCTTTTTTTCTTTCTATCCCCCCCCTCCCCCTTTTTTCTTCAAACGCTACGATGTTCATAGCTTAGAAATAAATATTCAGAATAATATCAAGTGGGAAAGGAAAAGGAGTAAGAGCTAAGTGTTTTGCTTAAGAAGGGCGATTAGTGCATTTAAAGATTATATATCTGGTGTTATTTATGTTAAAAATAATTGAGAGAAACACGGTTGTAGGTGATGTGTACATGTTGCTGTGTAGTGTGGCCATGTGAATTTAATATACAAAAAAAGATCTATTGTTATTACCATTATTATTGTTATTACTGACTAAATACGTAAATATTTTTTAAAAATACATTATTTTTTAGTTATTATTATTCTTATCAGCATTATCCTGAAAGCTGTTTCCTGTTGGCGTGTATGCACGGAATACCCATATTATATTCTGAAATCATCTGAAAAAATACAGTATTAGACACTTATCTGTCTGATGTAATATAAACTGGGATTGTTCCAGTAATTGTGTGGTATACGCACACAGTCTTTTCTACCGTTTTGTGCTTTTGTTTGTGTTAAAAATCTTTATTGCAACTAAATATTCCGTGAAACGTGAATTAGAGGAAGCAGCATCTGCAAAATGATGAGGACATGAAGGGAAAAGCAGTCTCGTGGAATTGTGACGGTGGTATGCCGCCACCTACTGGTCATTCTTTAAAACAGAAAACAACTTTCTGATGAAGGTAACTGGCACAGGAAGTCTTAGGTACACAGAAGAAATATTAATATTACCTTTTCCTTCTGTAATGATCTTGTTTGTGGACAAGGCTAACTGTACGCCTGGAACTCATTATCACACTAAGGGAGACTACAGTGGAAATAACTTGTGCTGACATGAATTTTACTATGATCACATAGTGCCATCTACTGATAAAACTTAGTCACACAATTCGTCTTGCATTTAGACATTTTTTTTTTAGCATTCCTGCTACTGACTGTATGCATTTAATGTTATGTATTTTATATGATTGCACTTAGCTGTAGCAAATTAACACTTGTCACATGTCTGCCTTTTCATACGCTGCAAATGATGCAACTTAATCACTAAAACTGCAGTTGAAAAGTCCAAGGAGAGCATTTTTGCCTTTAGTATGAAGAACAAAGGGTCCTTTGGGGGAAAAGAAAACCCACTCACACACTTGTAAAAGATTATACAACAAGCACCAATGTCTATTTACAAGATATACAAGATCTGGGGGTATACTTATCCAGCATATCAAGGATTAGTTGAATTAAACTTCCTATCTGAGATCACTTTGTGCAAAATCATGTCAGTATGCACACGCACACAGCCAAAGAAAGAGTCCAATCTCATAATAATGTTCTGTTTTGTTGTCCAAGATGCAGTGAAAATTAAGTCTGCTTTAATGTCGATGATACAAGAGAGTCCCTGGCCTTCCAAGAACAGCAACAGAACTAATACTAATTTGATACATTATTGATGACAGTGTGGACATGCTTTCATTTCCTTGTCCACGTGGAGGTGACTAGTCAGCTGCAGCTCCCCTGCAGTGGGTAGGATGATACTTTTCTTTCTAGGGGACATTTCAGCAGGGGACACACTTGGTAACACAAGGAATTTAGGTGTGGCAATTCAGTTTCAGTTTCAGACCAACTTACTGTAGCTTCCTATGGTACTTCAGTTGATCAGTGTCAGTAAATACTTTGAAGCGGCAGCACTAATAGTTACTTTGTCTGGAAAATGCATTTTACATTTTATTGCTTTTAACACTGGTGAGATTCCTGAACAAAAACTAAAGCATCTCAGAGCTGTTCTCATATGTGCGCCTTATGCTAACAATCAGTCCTTAGGTTGATCGATCACTCTCCATTTGTGCTGTTTCAAAGGATGACTTTTCATCAAACTTTAGTCTGTTGAGCTTTAGATTTATACCCAGAGGCCTGATCACCATTAAGTAAAACTAGACAACTGCTTTTACAGTGTAGCCAAGAATGCAGAGATACTGTATCAGGTGTGGATTGTCGAAAAGCAGGTAGAAATTTTGCTATGTGAAACTTTTAAGACTGTGTTGCTGCAAAGCAAGTAAATGTAAAATAAAATAAAAAACTTCAAAGTAGCTTCAAGTATGTCCTTTTTCTGCACTAATTTTCCATTGTAGAGCTCTGTAAATGCTTTGCTTTCATGTAGTTATGATGTTACTAACAAACATATTATGAGAGCGTAACCGCGAGGATAACAGGCCAGCCTTGGTCTAGTTATATGTGTCCTATTAATAGGCCTGGCTCAGGCTCACGAGCTTCGCTGTAACCGAACTCCATCTGTCAAGTCACGTCCTCTCCCTGCTCTCCCCTCTACACTATCACTGTAGCCGGGCGAGGGTCACTCTGGTCTGTGCCACCCTCCTAGTGGACAGACGGCAGGACAGGCAGACAGCTCAAGACCATCGCGTATTATGGAGACTCTGTGCGTTCAACCCTCGCGACAGGACGGGCTGATGATGGAGGAGGAACAAGGGAAAAGTGGAAAACAGGATGAGGGGGGAATGAAGGCCTCTTCTCTCACGGGCTCCACCACAGATGAGGAGACAGATGACGACTCGGAACCAGAACCCTCACCAGTTATTCGCAGGAAGGTGTCTTTCGCAGATGCATTTGGCCTCAACCTGGTCTCTGTCAAGGAGTTTGACAGTGCTGAAGCGGCAGAACTAGAAGTCAGTCGGGCTGCTGAGCAGGAGGCACTTCATTCATTAGAGGAGCTCTATATGTGCTGTCTGTTTACAGTCCCGTCATCCCCGGAGGAGCTGGAACAGAGGCTGCAGGCACAGATGGTCGAGCTGGAGAGCATTGAACTCCTCCCAGGGACCACCATCCTTCGAGGCATCGTCAGGGTGGTCAACCTCTGCTACAGTAAGTCTGTTTTTGCCCGGATCACTTTCGACCGCTGGAACAGCTGCTTTGACCTCCCGGCAGACTATGTGCCCGGGTCCAGTGATAGAAAAACAGACAGGTTTGCCTTCAAGTATACTTTGGTGCCTCCGTTTGAGAGAGAAGGGACTAGATTGGAGTTCTGTCTCTGTTATGAATCATCAGCGCGCACATTCTGGGCTAACAACAAAGGACTTAACTACGTGATGTTCTGCCACCAAAAGGGACAGATAAAGGAGCACGGGCCTCACATGCAAGAGGAGAGCTACAAGAGCAAGAGGAGCTGTCTCAAAGCTAACAGGTGTGAAAGTCGGAGTTTTTTTAAACATGCCTTTCTGCAGGAGGAAGTCACTTGTATGTCAACCAAAGCCTTCTGTGAAACTTTTTTGTGCACTATAGCGAGAACGGCCCTGTAGCTACAATTACTGTGGAAGGAAGTTTGAAATTCGGCACAGTGCAAGTGCACTTACACTGTGCTGCTCTTCTCATTAAGAGAAGTCATTGAAAGCAATATGCTCCACTAACTGGGCCATTGTGTGTTTACAGTGAGGTGTTATGTAACCATCCAGTGGCCTGTAGAACACACATTGCCCATTTATGGCCAGATGTATGCGCCGGTTTCCATGACGTCTCCACTGTAGCAAGATATGCTCATTTTATCCTCTTTGACCCCATCTGCAAAATTCTTTTTTTATGCCTGAAGAATTATAGCTCCCCTTTATGTGCATGCTCTGGCTTTGAGCTGCTGCAGCACAAGGGCCAGATAATGCAGCAGACAAACATATTTCAAAGGCCTCTGGCGCAGATACACACTGTCTGGACGTGCATAATAGGCATTTTGTATACTGTGTAGCATAATTATACAGCACGGCCAGTTGTTGTTTAAGGCGTGTCTTTAATAAAAGATTGAAACCTGTTTTCTATTATACCATTTGACTTGAACCCCAGTGCTCGAGGTGTTTATGGGGACTTTAAGCTTCGCGAAATTATGAAACACAACATCTGGAGGACAGAGAGCAACAATACCCCTTTTACTACAAAAAGATCTGATGAATACTATACATAATGGATTGTTAAATTAATTATCTGGTACTGTCTGGAAAACATCTTATGTCACGCTAGCCATATCTTATTTTGAACAACAGGAATGGAAACACAGTGGAGAAGACCCGGGATAATGCTAACACAGCAACAGTTGCTACAGGTGTGTACTTAGTGTTTATATATGCATGCATGTGTGCATATATGTTTTAATGTGCAACAAAACTTTCACCCTTGCCTTTTTTTGGTCTTCTGCAGAACTAGAAGCAACACAGAGAGCAGAAAAGGCCCACAGGCAGACACTGGACAGCAAAGATGTCCAGTTATTACTTCACAGTGATGACCACAGAAATGTGGTGAGGCTCTTTTTATATTATTTTACCCTACCCAAATGATAATGAAAAACATTTATTGATAATGAAGTAATGTGCTAGGCCAGAGGCTGCAGTTTGAGGTTCAGCAGTTCCCACCATGCTTTTAAGAGAGGTTGAAAAACAGAGAAAAAGGAGTGGCAGTGTGGGTCATAGGGATTTACAGAGATAACGCCAGAAGGGGTAATGTTTGGGGTGTCTTCAGTGTTTTAGGAAATTAGAAAACACCAGCATCGCCAAAAAGTAAACTCCCCTAGCCATAAAATGTATGTTGTGTCATCATAAAAACGCAGTTCTAGTTTGTCTCCAAGGTACAAATGATAGCTGAGGAAGTGGTGCATGTTATACTGCACATTGAGTCCCAGAAGGGTACATGAAGTTAGCTAACCTGATACTTGGGAACACATCTGAAATCCTTCACATTCAGTCCATTAATAATACATGGAGCATGCTTGTAAACATGTGGGAAAATTGATGAGTCAAACAAGAATAGGTCTGAAGTTGCTAGATTATTGAAATGCATTGCATCTTGGATATATAAAAATACTCAAAGGAAAGGCACATTTTTAATCACCAGCCAAATATCAGGGTTTCGCCAGCACAGTGACTTAACAAAGCTCACTGCTTTGACTTTTGGCCTTTTTTGACAGGTGGAGAGCGTAAAAAGCAGACGCAAAGCAGCACGTTTGGCACGTGTGCAGGACTACCTCTCCCAAAGAACGCATCAAGAATCCAAGAATCTTGCATGTGACTCAGCCAGTGGCCAGAAAGACTCTCAGTCTATGCCGGCTCCTTGGGGTGACTCTGCCAGCATGCTCTATAAATACCAAAAGGCGCAACCGAACGAGTGCCCGCAAGTCCTCACCTACCATCAGATTCCTCTCCTTACACTGGACTGGAGCAATGACAAACCCCAGCAGTGGGAGACGGCTGACGCAGATGACATCTGGAGCGGAAGAGCTAAAACGATCTTGTCAAAAGAAGAAAACGCACCTTCTGCTGATGACATGTGGGAGACCTTTCTTCCTGGGACAGATGATACTGACAATAAAAAAGCCTCTGTGTGTGATGCGTGGCAGGCCTTTCTTAATGGGCCCGACCATTCTAACGTTCCAGAGTCAGAATGGCTGCAGACAGCAGCATCAGTGTCTCCTTCAAACGACAAAGGGCTCCAACCCCAATATTCAGCATTTCGAGAATTTCAACTGGGTGCCGATATTCCTGCCGCCGCACAGGCACACTGCTTAGATGCACATCAGCCTCTGTCAGACACATGGGGAGAACTGCTTGCTAATGTTGCCTTGAACACCGAAGACCACCAGCCAGCAGAGGCATGTGTCACCAGCCCAAGAGATGACAACGCAGCAACACAAGACGCATCCCAAAGGTCAGAGACGAGCTCTGTAACAGACACTCCACAGAAACTTTGCCTCGAGGGGGCACCGCGGTCCGAGGACTCTATTGACAGTTCAACCGAGTGTCACAAGCATGTGGTCCGGGAGCCAGAAAGAGAAGGAATAATAGGAGGAGCAAAAGAAGTAGAAGAGGAGCCCATCACATCACACATGGCTGACTTAATAACAAGCTCAGGGGAGTCGGAGACAACAGACATGACAGCAATGCCAGGGTTTCAGAATGCCAGTGCTGTTGATAGTATCTCACAGGGAGCAAGGCTGGATGAGGGTCTTTCTTCCACCGGGGAAGGAGAGGTTACAGGTACTACACACAATGGTGTAGATGACATGCTGGCATTTAGGGAGACAATCAGACAAGGGACAAAGGATGGGGCGAGGTATGTTTCTTCCACATCCAGAAAAGGAGTGGAGGAGGAAGACATCATGATGAACTATACGGAAAATAAAGCATCTACAGAGGAGGAGATATTTAGGCCACACAGAACAGAAGAGAGTGAAACCTCCCCAAGGTATGCAGATGAAATGCAGTGTGAGCAATTTGGGCCAAACAGAAATGGCGGAAATCAGCAGGAGAGTGATAGAAATGAAACAGGCCCTCAACATCTACACGATGGTGGATTTGATTCAAAGCAGGAAAACAAAATCGTGGCAGCTGAATTGAATGAAGGCGTTCCATTGAACACCAAATGCGTGACAGCACTCGAAGAGACAGAGCAGGAAACTTACTTTTCAACAACAGGTGAGGAAACAAAGGGACTAATAAGTACAGCAGAGGAAAGGTTCCAGGCGTTAGATGATCAAGCATGGCAACATAATGATACAGCTTTAGATGTGAGTGCATCAATAATTTTGGATGTGCACGACAAACAGTCACAGTCAGACCAAAGAGGCAAGGAGCCAAAAGTTGAGATGAAGCAGGAATCACAAATGGAACAAAGTGGAGTGAAATTGAAAGAAGGTGAGCACGGATTAAACTTCAACAAGACAGAGGTGGGAAAAAGCTTTAGTTGCAACGGAATAATAGCAAATCCATCAGAGCAGACGAGACCAACAGAGAAATCAAATGAAGTCAACCAGGCTTTCCAAAGTGGCTGCAATACATTCAGACCTCCAGCAAATAAATGCAACCCAAAGGGACTGGAAGTGGTTGAAGTGGGATGGACCGATTCACAGGAAGACACGGAGGGTCAAAATGAGAACATATGCGGTGAAACGAGCCAAGAGGAAATCGAAGTAAAAGAGAATGTCGCAAAGAAAGACACTTCAGCGGAACACCAATCTGAGACGTTACAAAGACTAGAAGGAGATACGAGTCAGGAAGACAGAGATGAGATGATGAGCATTCGGGAGCTGAAAATGGAAGCAGGGAGGGAGTTAATGGGTAATGTGGAGGGCCCTCAGGGGGAGAGGAAGAATGCACCGGCAGAATTGAAAGAAGAAGAAGAGTTGTCAGCAGAAGTTGAGAGCTCTCTGCGTGTTGAATATAAAAAGCTGTCACATGGAACAAAAGAACCTATTATGGGAGAAAATACTGCATCACTTGAGGTGATAGAGGTGGGATTGGAGGAGATCTTCATAAAAAGATTTGTAGAAGATTTGGTCAGGGGGATTTGGGAAGAGGTCTTTGGCAGAGAAGTGCAGGCATCAAATAGACACACTGATATTGTTGATGGAATGGGGTGCATGCTGAGAGATACTACACAAGGCTGCCATGTTCTTTTTGAAAAAGACCTCAATGACACTTTTGATTCAGGGGTATTTTCCTTGACGGAATTACCAACAGATCCAAACTCAAGTTTCTGTCAAGGGCTGGAGCAAGCTGTACCCACTAAAGGCCATGAACGCTCTGTGGTAGAAGGAAGTAAGTTACTTGACATAGCAGAACAAGCTCACGTTGTCTCTGAATCACATGCAGATTTGATTTTGAGTGCTAATCCCAGTCACAATCTCACCACCACCTCAGATGCGCATAGTCTGCAATCATTGCCTGAAACAACTCCAGCTCTGGCAGAAGCTCCGATGGATCTGGAAAGCCACACTCGCATAAAAGAAAGATCGGCTGCTCATTGTGAGACAGGCAGACAAATAGAAGGCTGTGTAGTTGCCCATGGAGAGATTTTTAATAAATCAGCCCACCCATCTCACAAACATCCATCATCTTCCTCAGAGAAATTAAAAGAGGCCGATGGTCTTGTGTGGTGCAGTATATTATATATCCTCAGTCACGTCACCAGACTTCTAATCTATGCCCTCTTAATTAGTGGATTCTTTGTCATTGTTTTCCTCTATGATTTCCCATCAGTCTTAGCTCTCTACATATTTTCATTATCATGGTGGTTTTATAAGTGGAAGAGACAACACGTGATGACAGACAAGGAGATGGTGGGATAGCCTAAGATTTAAGAAAAAGCAAGAGTGGTGAAGAGTGCTACATCAGCACACTACTGTAAACTGTAATGTCCACTACCATGTACAGTGCTATTAGTGTGTGTGTGAGTGTGTGTGCGTGTTTGTACACTTGGCTGATTTTCCCATCTATTAAGTTACTTAATAGACTGATTCTGAAACTTTTTGGGGTTGACGAACCATTAAACCTGAACACAATATACTACGTACCTGTCTTTGGACTCGCGTGCATTTTTTGGTTAATTTAAATACAGTCTAATGGTAAAAAAAATGGTTTAAGTTACAATAAGACTCACTAAACAAACAGAATTTGGTGCAGAAATATGTTTTTGTTGTTGCATGTTTTGTAACGCTATAAATCTGTCTTGCAACTCCAAGTAGTCGATCTAATTTGAGTTCCCATTAGGGCGTCATTCTGTGGTTAAAAAAAAAGACAGAATAAAGGAATACAATAAACTTCAAACTGAACTGAACGTTGTTAAAATCATAGGAATTTTCACCCTTTGTTGAATGTTTTAGTCCACAGAAATGTTTAAGTGTATGACGTGTGTATGTTTGCTGTGTTTTATGGGCCCAATACCACTTTATTATGTAACAAATGGAACAAATTTCCTTGATTTTCTTCAATAAAAGAAATTCATGTGACAAAAAAAATACAACAAAGAAACCCCCATTGTTTTTTAAATTGACACAGCAAGATTTCTTTTGCCCTGGACATTTTCATATTTCACAACTGATGAACTTTGCATGATGCATGTTTTATGACACTACAGCTTTGTGGTTTGTTCACTACCGGTGTTGGTCAAGTTACTTGAAAAAAGTAATCAGTAACTAATTACTGATTACGTACCCCAAAAAAGTAATCACGTTACTTTACTGATTACTTATTTTCAAAAGTAATTAATTACTTAGCTACTTTTTAAAAACAGGATTTACAACCTGAATAGGTAATAAAGCAATAGATCTTTCAGCCCAATTCTGCGTTTTCTGCATAATCCATCATACAAAATGTAATCAAATGGAAACGTCTCTCTTTAAAACTTGTTTTATACGTTTTAATCTTTTAACTTTATGCATCAAGCAAAAATTTTATTATATGCAACATGCACATAAAATATTTTTTTTTGTTTGTGTTTACACTCACTCTTTCAAATAGATGCAAGTAAAACACAGCAGAAAATAAATAAAATCAAAGACTAGCTGTCCTGTTGCTCTATTTTCACCTGTAAAGCAGGAGTGAGGTAGGCGGAGGTTTGCCCTGGTGCAGGTGTGCCGCAGTGGTCAGTTGAAGAATCTCTGTGAATTTCCCATTACGTCGTAGCGCACTCGGTGCTTGCTTGGAAGTTTAGGGGGGTTTTTTGTTGTAAAAAGAAGTTTTCTTCCCACGCAGTGAACAGCGGACACTAATGTTTTTGTCACTTTTTACGGAATCAAACTCAAAGTAAGGTCAGTACTTCCACGCTTTAAACGCTGCACGCTCATACTCTCTCCCGCACTCGATATATTATCCATTGTTGATCTGCACACAGCTATTGCCATGAATGTTGCACTCGCTTACGTCATTGTCATGAGATTCTCGCAAAAAACCCATGGTTTTAGTAACGCAGTAACGCAGCGAAAGTAACGATAATCTAATTACCGTTTTTGCAATAGTAATCCCTTACTTTAATCGTTACTTGAAAAAAGTAATCGAATTAAAGTAACGCGTTACTGCCCATCTCTGTTCACTACTTCCTAGACTTTGATTGTACAAGGTTGTTATACTTACTGTAATTATTCATTGAGACAATGAACTAAAGTAAGTCTTTAGAGTACTCAGATTATATTTTTATTGTACTATGTTTTGCAATTCAAGTAATTTGTTAGTTGCACAGCCCTAGGGACCAGTCAGTGACCCTCTGGAAAACTCCGGTCGCTATGGAAAAGTGTGTACTCTGTGAAAGGTTGGCAAGTGGGTGCTGGGAGTTGGTTGCTGTGGTCAGGTGAAATCAGTTTTTAAAAAAGTTACTGCTATGGACAGAGAGGTTTTTGTTTCCCTTATTTAACTTAGCAACAGCGATCAACTTCCACTATCATCTTTCCAACCAATTGGTGAATATATTTTTTTTTTCCTAGTAACCACATGTTCCCAGGGGGTTTCTGACCTGCCTCTAGGCCTGCGAGACTGATTCCTAAGCAGGAATGTGAGCTATTTTTAAAATGTGAGCACATTTGTCATTTGCTTTGGTTGTGACACAAGATGAAAAATGGAAAATATCCAAAGCAAATGCAGTGTTTCTGTCTTGCTTGTGTCAGTGTCCATCTTAAGGTAATTGAGGAAAGAAGCTAACGAGCTCAGCTTCATATTTTAAAGTAGCAAGTAGCTAAGCAAACCTTAGCTGGCTAGGCCAGCTAACTTAAAAGCGAGCTCCACAGAAGCTAGCTTTTAGCTAAGCTGTTACCCAGGAGAAGCTTGTTGCTGGTAATGTTGTGGAAGAGATGATCCTGTCATTAATTTACTTAAAACAGCGTCACAATGATATAGTCAGAGGTAAACTGACAGCAGGCTACACAGATACTGGACAGTATAACCAACATGCAAAAGCTAAGTGCAAAGAAACATTTGGTTTTTTAACCTAAAGTTAGCAGGTTTTTTGTTATTGGATTTACATGTTGGTATAAAGATTACTGCGTCTTTTTGGAGATTGCAGGTTTAGGGATATTCATTTGGAATAATGACAGTATCTCAAAGAAATTAAAGAAAAATAATATCAAACATTCAAATAAGTCCTGTTGTTTCATTTTTCCCCCCCAGAATAATCACATTTTAATGATCAGATTAGTTCACTCTAAACCTTTGTACATGCTGACATGGATTTTTAAATTATGCTGCTTGGACAAAATGCAATGAATACAATAACTCCATCTGCTAATACACAAATGAACAGATTGTCAAGGTAGGTGGTGATGGAGAGAGGACCCAAAGGCAGGAAATGGAGGCAGACTGAATGAAGGAATAAAAAGGGCCTTCATTGGCTGATACAAACACAACATAAAGCCCAAAAGTGAACCAAGAAGGAATAAGAAATACTGGAACACAAAGAGTATAAAGATGACTATATCTACAAACATGGCTGATTGGTGAATCAACAACAGAAGGAACAGAACAGAAGGAAGGAAAAAAAAGAGTAATGTCTCTGCACAACTGTAATCCCATATTCCATTTGTGCCTATGGCTTGTGCGGAGGACAAAAAAAAATATCCCTGTATACATGTTCCAACCCTACAGAAGGGTTAGGAAGATTGTTTTGATGATTACATGATCCCAAAGAAAAATGAATTCATGCATATTTCAGGCATGTATCTTGCAACACAATGTATTTCATAGCTAACATTTATTTTGGCACCATATTGACTATGGTGCTTGGGTGCCTGTGAGGCTCTTGTGTGACTCAATATTTTATCTGTTAGTGTACCACAAGCAGAGAGTTTCTCACTGTGTGACAATGTGTGCAATAAAGTGGCAGCTTGAGTGACACTGCACTCCAGTAGAAGTCACTTGATCCTGTCTGGGGTATGTTGACCTTTTGTAAGCTGGCTCCAATCCTATGCTGGCACCTTTAGAAAACTGGCCCAAAGCCAGTGTTTTCAGAGCAGAGGACTACTTTTTCTGTAAGGCCCTGTACCGATGAGACGCAGTGCAAATTTGGCACAAAGACTGTGGTGTGCACTGACAAAAAGTAGCAGTGACGGGAAGAATCTGAGAAACAAGGACAGAATCTTGATTATCTGGGGTTACCCAGAGGTGTAAGGCTGCTTGTTATTTTCCTGACTAGCTCGTATGCCAACGTGTAAGGATTATAAATTAATCAGTGCTGCACCAGGCGGAGGGATAAGGCTGCACATTTACAGATCTAGATAGCAGTGAGAGGTGCAGAAGCTGTTAGAAACCACAACAAATTGTATTTCCTTTTCAGCCCGCTCCCCTTCAAGATTTACAGAAAAATCTGCAACAAATGACAACAGAGTTTTAGTACTTATGGCATATTTAGCATTGAGATAGCTTAACCTTCACACACTACATAAATTACACATATTTCTTTTTCTTGTTTGAAATGAAGGAATGTTTAAAAGGAACCAAATGATTTGAACTAGGTTCACATCAGGCTACTGGGTGTCACAGATGTAGCACTGATAACTGACTCTCTGGAACACACCCAGCACCTTGTGATACAAGACTAAAATGAGAGCCTGTCATCAGATGTTAATGCTCTCGTCACTCCTCCTCTCACATTGCAGTGTGGATTGTGTGTTAGCATTTGTAACTATGGGTATGTGGTTATATGGGGATATGGTGGCTATCCTGTGAGAGATACCCTCTATCCTATATAAGCCACCAAATACTTAAAAAAGGCATCAACTGTTTACTTGTACTGTTGAATTGTGTTACCTTAGTGAGACCATGTTGTCTGTGTATTGACAAAGAGAAACTGATGAAGGAAATGGTATATAAGCCTTTAAAATGTGTCCGTGTCCTGTATTGTTGTACAGAATGTCAGTACTTCTGCTAAGGCTGATTAATCAGTTCATCTCGTAGTATAGTCTTACACATAAATGTCCACCAGCAGCTTTCAATAAAAAAAATAAATGCAAATTTGTGCAAAAAAAAAAAAAAGTCATGCAATGACACATTTCTTCCAGCAGATGTAAGTGTGGCTCCATTTTTTAAAGAATCCACTATAATTGAGGATTGGAAACCAAAATTATGGTTAAAGGTTTTAGTAGTACACACACACACACACACACACACACACACACACACACACACACACACACACACACACATATATATTTTTTTTAGATTTGTGCAGTCACTTTATTTGAAATGTGTGACAAAATCTATAAAAATCGTCAACTGAGCACGATGAATAGAGGCAGTCGATTCAGTGACAAATGCAACAGTCCTGTGGCAAAAAAAATCAGTGCACACTGAAGTGCACTGGCTGGGACAAGAGGGTGCATGAGGACAGGATATGTGAGTGGAAGAGAGCGCAAAATGCGGCGGGGCCGTGTTGCGCGGCCTAAGGGGACCAGAGGCACTCTGCTGACAGATTGGAGACCTGACAGACTGCATAGTCCACACTCTTCCCGGTCGTGGAACCGCTTTCTATTCAACCCTCTCTGCTCCGCCTTCCTCTGCAGTTGGCTTCCTGGGCTTTGCTCCCTCAACCAGCATCATCGGTCTGCGACCCTATACCAACCAACTCCGTCTCAGCTCTTTCTCCCCCCCCCCCCTCCACCCCGCATCTAGGCCTTCCTCCTCCGCCATGCTTAGTGACTCGACATTCCCAGATGTCCGCTGGCTCTTGCATCACTGAGACAACAAGGCTTTCTGCTGTTGCCACTTGGCATTTGAAAAGTTGTACATGGGTGAGTGGGACACTATCACCCACTGTGTGGGTGTAATGTACAGGGTTCTTCTAAGAACAAAGCAATGACGTACTATCATAAGAGTGCATATTTTATGTGCTTCATGCCAGACTGTAGATAGGATGTAAAACTGATAGATGGCAGTTAATACACTTGTGCTTCTTCCACATTTCATAAATGTGGTGAATGACTCAAATAAAGTTGTATTCCAAAATGCGCATTCCACTTTAGAGTACTCACCACACAGTGTATCTTATACTTAGTACTCATTACACAGCTCCTACATCCTCTGCTTTCATTTGCAGCATTACCGTGATGACAGAGTTGTTTGTCATCTTTAGCGTTGAGATTTTTTTCATCGGTACAACGAGGAGGTGTGAGAAACAAATGAGGAAGATGAGCAGAAGAGGAGGAGGAGGAGGTGGAGATATATCACTCATACGGTATGCTGTATTAATGTGAGACTATTTGATTTAGGCAAAAACTGTGCAACAGCAAGAGGAGGATGACAAGGAAGAGAAGATAATGTGATATCAAACCCCATGTAACACTTCTCATAACAAGATTTCAAAGTCTATCCCGCTGGGGGGAGATAACGGTTGATAGTGAGTACTTCATGAGATCCTGGATAGTAGGAGTGGAAAACAAATAATCTTGTTAAACAGGTTGCATTTACCCTAAAAAAACTAAAATAACACAATTTACTTTAAAATTGCACAAAGCATATGCACAATGATTTCATAGGTTGGGGATTTGTTTTTAGCACAGAGTGAATCACAATAAGCTGTTTTCTGTGCTGTCCTGTGACTCAGCCAGCTAATACAAGGAGACATGCCATTTTTGAGAGAGTCTCCCCTCTGCATCCCTGTATAAACCCAAAAGAAAAGCCACAGTGGTTCTTTGTTCTTTGCGAGCGAGCAAGCAATCAAGCAAGCAAGCATCTAAGCCTTTGTTTGGCAATAATTTCCAAGGTTAGAAACCCACTTTGCTTTTCTCCATAGCAAAGAGATATAAAGGAAAATGCAGTGGGAAATTCAAAACATTCATCTAGTACAGGGGTCGGCAACCCTGGGCACGCATGTCACAGTTGGCACGCGAAGGGTTAACTGATGTCACGACCATAGCTGGACTGGCCATAGATGGTGATTTTTCGTTTTTATGGGCCGATGATTTTATTTTTTTTATTTTTTTTGGTAACGGTATAAACAATGAAAGGTGGTGAATTGGCCAGATGCTGGCAGATGTGTAAAAAAAAACTCAGTTGTTTGGTGGTGGCTATAGCGGAGCTGCCACAAGAGGCCAGGTGGATGAGGGAAAGGGGAGGCAGGAGGAGGAGAGACCCGAGGCGGCCGCCGGTCCGAGTGTCAGGTGAACTGAACTTCAGGTAAGAAGTTATGACCTGCAGTCTATCTGGGTCAGATATAAACCAAATTTAGGGGTAGTTTATTTTTGTTGGGCTGAGTTTTTACAGTCAGTTACAATAACTCATACTGCGTAGTAGCTAGCATGACGGAGTTTCTATACAGCTGGGTGGATGCTATGATTTTACTGATAGTGAACTTTATTTTATTCATAAGGTTAGTTAGTAGAGTTGCCAACCGTGCCGTAAAAAACGGAATCGTACAGAGAAAATATTACGCGTTTCGTATTGAGCCGAGAAGGAATACAGTTTGTCCCGTAATTCGGCTAGGATGAAAAAAGACACAAAGCTGGAGTTAATCTGCGTCTTTACGCTGTCAGCTGCCTCTTCTTCTCTTATTCAATCATGAAACTGATCAATGATCAGCTGATCGGTATTTCTGACGCAAGGGGCGTTTGTTTATCGCCCACTTTGCGCCAGAAAGAGGAAACCAGCGGATGTCGCACTAAACAACAGCAGCACGTTTAAGCTTGATCAGCTGTTGTTAGAATTTATTTAATATTACCTTCTAGTATCAACTGATGTTTGCTGGCACCACAGCTGTAAAGGCTGCTGGTCATGATGTCGGTTTGTATATCTGGTGAGAGGGAAACATGCAGATGAAACCAGGAGATGTCCTTACTGAATCATCAGAGCTGAACAGGTGATGGAGAAACAGGTTTACATTTTAGGTGACATGAATGAGTTGAAGGGAAGTTATGAACTGTTTCTGAGAGACAAATAACACCAGGATACTTTTCTATGTAGCTGACAGCTGGTAACTGTGCAGGGGCGGGTCTAGCAAAGTTTTGCCAGGGGGCCAGGTAGGGCATTAACAGGGAAAGGGGGGCACAAAGAAATACTTTTCTTTCTTATTCTCATTTAAAATGTTTAATAAATAATTATCTGATTCTTACAACCAAAGTTTTTATCTGATGTACAACGTATAGAAATCATACATATACCAACAAGACAGTGTACATCACTGTCACAACAGCGTTTGTTTTCATTCAAAGGCTTTATGGCTTTTCCTTTAATACCTGGTGGGCCGGTCTCTAGTCAAAATGCCCAGGCCAATTTTTTGTCCTAGTCCAGCCCTGGGCACGACACGCAGTGAATTAATCTGAGAAGGTGCATTAAAAAATAAATGGCGGTGCACATCGCAAATTAGCTTGCATAGACACACTAGTTGTCAGTTTTTTCAGGCGATGTTGAAATTTCCACATTCTGACACTTCAAATGGTTCAGGAGCTGTCCACTCAGCACAGCAACTGTTAATATAGAGCGTTATTAAATTTATTGCTAATGCAATTATATGGCACATTGACTTCTGAGGAAATTTTAGATGGCACTCGTCATCAAAAAGGTTGCCTACCCCTGATCTAGTACATGCAGATACAGCCACGATCCCTTACTGCTTCTATATTTGTTTATTATTCCTGCATGCACCTGTTACTCGTGACTCACATCGTAGTCTTTTCTTGATATCAGAGTACTACATCTAAAAGACAACTGCATATGGCCAGTCCTTGACTTAACATAGGATGAGCACATGGTTACTAATTTAAGTGATTATTTCCCAGAAAGTCAAATCAAATCAAATCACTTTTATTGTCACATCACATGTGCCGGTACATTGGTACAGCACATGTGAGTGAAATTCTTGTGTGCGAGCTTCACAAGCAACAGAGTTGTGCAAAATACAATAATGTAAACAAGCAAAATACAAGAATGGCTACATCTGAAACTATTAACCCTTGGGGGTCCCTAAAAAAGACATCCACTTTGGTCCCTAATGGACATAAATGTCCATTCCCCAAAAAGTGCAATAAAAATATTATATATTAATATTTTTTTCCACTTTAAATTGGTCAGTCTTTTAAAACTACTTCTCCCTGAAATATTCATATAAAGTTTTAATTATATTTTCGTTGTTTTAACCCTTTAAATCCCAGTTTTACTTCATGAGCGCCCTGTTTTTTTAGCCCCCAAAAACAAAAAAACTCAATATTTTAAAAAAATAACATTTGAAGTAATATTTGATTGTTATTATAATTAGGCCTTTAGATGGACTAAAGATTGGCACCAAGAGTCATTTCGATCGCCTTTTATTTTTTTTCCAGGAGCGCATTTCATAAAATGCACACTATCGACCACGCCCAAAAAGTGCAATAAAAATATTAAATATTAATTTTTTTTTCACTTTAAATTGGTCAGTCTTTTAAAACTACTTCTCCCTGAAATATTCATATAAAGTTTTAATTATATTTTCGTTGTTTTAACCCTTTAAATTACAAAAAAACTAAAAAAAAAACTAAAAAACGAAATATTTTCCCAAAAAAACATTTGAAGTAATATTTGATTGTTATTATAATTAGGCCTTTAGATGGACTAAAGATTGGCACCAAGAGTCATTTCGATCGCCTTTTTTTTTTTTTTCCAGAACCAGAAAATGGTCTCCAGGCGGCAAATGCTGCTCGTCGAGGCCGAAATGAGTGCATTCTCCCGGGTTAACTCGCGACGATGATCGGGGCATGTTGCGTCGGACTCCTTTTTCCAGCGCACACTTCCGGTACCACGTGACAACAAATACGTCATTTACTGTTGACTAAAAAAAAAAATGCACCCTCTCATGGTCCTAGGGACCAAAAAATGGTCCGCACGATCAGCGGGCGAATCCGCTGCTGCACGCCGGAAAAGAGGCGTCATTTCCGGCAGGTCTGTCCAAGCAGCCCGCTGTTTTCCAGCAGAGGTCAAATGTGAAGCAAGGGCGCCACCCGGTGGACAAATAAAAAAATTACAACTCTAAGGCCTGTAGTCCAAAACGAAACCTAAGCTGGAGACCTGACGCTCCCTTTGGCCGTAATTTTTCTGGCGTGAAAAATAGCGTTTATAATGGGTTTCAATGTGGACATTTTTGTCCAAAGGGCCTAAGGTGGATGGATTGCTGTAACTTAGCCATTTTAGGCTGATTTAATGAATTGACACCACAATTAAAAAAAATAAGTAAAAAAAACATTCTTTGACAAATTTGGCTTTAATCCACTCAACACAGTGAAGATGGTTTAAAACTAAAAATGAAAAAGACAATAAATGTCCTTAAGTCCCATAAATATATGTACAATATATAATAGTATATGCATTTCTGGATGTGTATACTAAATATTTTTCTACGTGTGTGTGTGTGTGTGTGTGTGTGTGTGTGTGTGTGTGTGTGTGTGTGTGTACACATATTTTACAAATTAAATAGAGTAAACAATAAATAAAATATATAAAATAAAATATACAGAGTGAGACATGTGCAAAACAGTGGCGTTACTGTACAGTATGGAGTGCATAATGTTAAAGTTCCAGTAGTGAAGCTGAGGTGTCTATGACGTGTTCAGCAGTCTGATGGCCTGATGGAAAAAGCTGTCTCTCAGTCTGCTGGTACGGGACCGGATGCTGCAGAACCTCCTTCCTGATGGAAGTAGTCTGAACAGTTTATGGCTGGGGTGACTGGAGTCCTTGATGATCATATCAGTGTAACAATAAAATCAGCCTATTGGTTGTGGCAACTTGGGGGTTATATTCAATCAATCAATCAGTCAATCAATCAATCAATCATTCAAGGCTTTATTCGCCACATGCAGGTTACAGTGGAATGGGACCCCCCACCCCTCCGACCTTACACACACAACACAGACATCACATGGGGATACAGGTCGGAGATCGGTAGCGTTACAGAAAAACACTGAAATATACACTACAATGGGAAAGTACAAGAGGAAAAAAAAAGACCTCTACTCATGCTGGGCTCCTATGGGAGGACAGCATGAGAACAGGAAACAAAGAAACTCCTCTGCACAAAAAGCACATAAATGTCCACAGCACAACATTATGGAACACGTGACAAGCCATATTGGTATATTGAGTTTGCAAAGTTTGCAAAGTACAGTAATTCAGAGTTGATGTATGGTTGTTTCCTTTGGGTTTCTTCTTAGGCTGGTCAAAATGCCACCTAGGATGTAAAACCATTGCATGTCTAAGTAGTAGAACATCTTCCTTTATTCCCAATTTAAAAAACAAAAAAACAAAAACAGCCCATAAAGCATAAAACTAGTTCTTGTCATTTAAAAAAAAAATTCAACAAATGTAAGACTTACAAAAAAAAATCCCACAGTGAACAACAACTTGAATGTTCATCCCAGCATTCCCTTTTTCCTGACACTTGATTGATGAGCAGCACCCTGTCAATCCAGTTCCTGCTAAAGACGCCTTTTCCCCAGCTGATGGCTGAGGATGATTAGAGAACAAGCCACCAATGGGAACCCCAGTAGCAGCCCTCCAGGTGTCTTAGGCCTTGCCTTCTTCCTTCGATTTTGACTTGTGGGGTGAATCTTTGTAACCCATACAAAATAAGTGGTCAACACTGTTGCCAGCATTCATGCTTGCGAGTAGTGCATTATGTGTTAATTATCGTGTGGTTATCTCACAGTGTTTTGTATGTGGTGGAAGCCACAATAACAACATAGATATGCTAGTAATTTTTCCCCCCTCCTGCGCCCCTACTTGTTGTTGAGTGGTTGTTATTTTGTGTTCACTTTGGGCTTCAAAGAACTAAAAGGCCTTGATAAAGCCCTGATTATACACTGTTGTTGGACACAGATGGCTGACAACATGACAGCAGGAGAGTCATTCCTGTGACACCTCTTTGAAATCCACCACTTGAGGCACATGTGCAGTTGATATGAAAAACTATACAGAATATGAAATAAATAACTTTAAAGAATCTGAGATATACAGCTATACAGAAATGGGAACTATGCAAGTTGTAAACAGTTGTAGGATTAAAGATTATCGAATGTACAGAATGATTATTTACACAGAGCTATACAGTAGTGCAGTTAAGATAAGTGAGGGTGTAGATAGTTTCTACAGAGGCTATATAAAGTGCTAGTGGTTGTGAGTGGTGGTTCAGTCCATGTTATTATTGTGTGTTTGAGGGTACAGTTGTCCATTGTGGGTGTGTGTATGTTCAGTCCATGAGTTTAACGTGGGTCAGATGTCAGGAGGCAGAGTTCAGGAGTCTGACAGCTGTGGGGAAGAAGCTGTTCCGGTACCTGGTGGTCTTAGTCCGGAGGCTCCTGTAGCGCCTCCCAGAGGGCAGGAGGGTGAAGAGTCCATGTGATGGGTGACTGGGGTCTTTGATGATTTTCCCAGCCCTTTTCAGACACCGCTTCCTGTAGATGTCTTTTATGGCAGGAAGTGGTGCTCCAGCGATGCGCTGGGCAGTTAGCTGTAGCATCTCAAGCTGCCTGTGCCCATGTCCACAAAAGAATGTAAGAGTGAGTCTTTAAGCAGTGTTAGGGAAGCTACAGTATACAAAATTAGTAGTAAATTACAAAATATTTGGTACTTTGTAAAAAAGTAATGAAAAGTTGTGCAGTGTTGTAACAATGAAGCTGTTGTAGGGTAGAAATGGCTCATCGCTGCTTTTGTTACCTGCTGAAAATGAAGCTTTGGCATCACTATCACAAGCTCTGTGTTAAATGATGCTTGCAAAGAGTTGGTGTTATGTTATAGGTGGATAGCTGTTTCTGGCGTGGGGACAGCTTGCACTTTATTCTTCTCTACTCCAAGACACAATAAATAAATTCCGCTTCCTGTAATCTTAGTTGTAGCATGAATAAGCCATAAATTTACCGTACTTCCTTTTAACTGACAAAACACCAAGAGTTAAAGTGTGCCCAATACAGCATTGACAGGAAATTTGTGTATCTTGAGCTATTAATTCCTTCTGGTGAGAGAAAATTACATCATGGGCCAAATCGAAGTGTGAATTTGTATTTCCAAACAACATTTTAAAAATATTTCATTTAAAAGTTGAGAAGAACGCATTTTCAGGAAGGCGTATAGGCTATCCACTGAAATTAATTAAAACTTACACTGAGATATGGACATATAAGGGTAAAAAAAGAAGCTTTGATTAAGGCCGGGAAGGTCAGGGCATGTGACAGTCAGAAGACAGATAACGGACCTCTCTGAAAGCCCCCAGTAAATCTGTCTGCATGCCATTTAGAGTGCTGGCCTGACCTAAATGTCAGAGCAACATTTAACCATATAACTCTGTCTCTCATCCTCTCATTCTCCCCGTGATTTTGGTTGCATAAGAGAGTTAAATCACTTGCACTCATCTTACACCGAGATCTGTTTGTTTCCTAAAACCTTCGAAAGCAAAGGAGAACCCAACAAACAAAATGGCCACAAACCAACAGACATTCTCATGTGTGCTGATAAAGCTCGTGAAAGGATTTTCAAGCCTCAAGACTGGTAAAGTTGTGAAGCCTTTTTAAAACACCCAGCACATTTGAGCTCATATTTCACTGTAAACAAGCAATTTGTTTGTAGTTTAAATAGAAAAAAAAAAGATTTTTATGCACAATGTCTGGTGTAATACCATTATCCTTCCTGTGACATGTCACAGAGACATAAAAGTAACATTATCCACTGATTTTATTGCTTGCTCTCTGGAGCGGAATAGCATTGTGAGGCTAAGAGTTTAGGACAGAAGGGACACAGTTTTCCGTGATTCATTCAGCGAGTCCAAACCCAAGGTAAACTGTGTCATGTTTTGTGTGTGTGTGTGTGTGTGTGTTTGTGTGCGTGTGTGTGTGTGTGTGTGTGTGTGTGCGTGCCTGTGTGTGGAGATCTCTTTATGGTGCATGACTAAGTCTTCACATTCACATGTGTCTGTGTTTAGGTCAATGGCTTTGCACGAGTGGGTGTGTGGGGTATGGGTGTGTGACATGCTACAAAATTAGAATGCATGTATTTCTAACATTCACATGAACGTGTGCTTGTATATAGCCATGTGTGGGCAGTTGGGACTACACAGTGAGCGCACCATATTGAGAAACAACATATTGTTGGCAGCCAGGCTCGCATGAATTGGTTTCATCACAGAGCTTTCCTTTCTCACTCTACTGTATATGTTTCTCCTTTGGAGGAAAAAGGTCACACATTAAGCATAATCAGTCTTTCAATTTTCATTGCATTTTAATCTTTTTGCCTCATTGCCAGCTTTTCCTTGTTTTGTCTTTCTGAATCTAGTCTTTTTTGTTGGTGAATTTTGCTCAGGGATTCTACCCAGCAGCTATGTAGCTATTTTCTTTTAGAGCAAATAGTCCTCTTTAATGGTAATGAGTAGGGCTAGCTCAAGCCAAACCAAATGTTTTCATTTGGTTTGGCAGTAGCAATTAAATTATTCTACTCTTTCTATAATATCAGTCCAGTACTTATATTTTGTGTCCAAGGAGCCAGCGGTCTTGAACAATTGTTCTCCAGGTTTTCTAAAGGTTTTCAAAACATTTTATTTGGACATTTTTCATTCATTTCATTAATTTTATTTTTCATTCCTGTTCAGTCCAGTCCTTGTACCTTAACACTAAACACATAACTTGCAATGAATAAGTTGTCCTAATGTAGTTATCTTAAGTAAGCTTTAATTCGTTTTTTTAAGCAACGAGTTTGCATAGCTTTTTTTAGATTCTGGGAACTAATTTGATTTTACAGTGTACCTGTAAGCATAAAAAGTCTCCTAACTCAAGACATAAACCAGTGTTTGTCTAACAGTTTCACAGGCAAAAAAAATAGTACTTTTGCATGAAGAAGGAGGCTCCCAGAGAGCTATTGGTAGAAAACATGGGGTGGGAAAAACATGGAAATAGGAAGAATAAAAGTGTTCGTACCAAATATTTGTGGTGGATCATAAATTTGATTAGTTTTGAAGTTGTACATCTCTGTTCCTTATATTTCATGTGATGCCCTTATTAATGTTTTATTTGTTGCTTTGACTGTTTTCGAATAGAATATGCAGTGGGAATATAGAGGGAGATAAGCAGTGAAAGTTTTGCCTGGGTGGATTGTGCGTCGATCCATTGTTAATGCCTCAGGGCTCCAGTAGGTGGGTTCGCGCGCTTCCTCCTTCACTCAATACAGATGAGTGAGAGTGAGAGCTGCGTGCTGCGTGTCTGTGCCGTTCTTTCACCTCTCCTCACTATTTCCCCTGTTTAAGGTAACTGTCATGCACAAATCTGTATAAATGTGTGTTACTGTTGATTATTACATTGTTATCATTGTTCATTGTAGCGGAAGATGTGAATTGCAGACTATTTTGCTGAGAAGTTCCAGTTAATCTCTGTTGCTGCGTATGCTAGTTTTCGCTATTACTCCGCCATATTGTGTGAAGATTTTTCTGTTACGATCTGTATAAGTTAACTACTGAAAGACATGCAGTACTTAAAGTATTATTTCATTGCTGTGAAAAGTTAGTGACTGTGTCAGCTAACATGTGCGAGTTAAAAAGATGTTTTTGTCTAATGCTACAGTTCATGTTATCTAAAGTATTCTCATCAGCTAATGCAGCGAACAATAGTGACTTAGTTTGGATACAGTTGTCCTGAGACTGAGTGCATCCATAAGAATATTGTTTTGGTTGTATTGCTTCTGAAACTCAATACAGACGAGTGAGAGTGAGAGCTGCGTGCTGCGTGTCTGTGCCGTTCTTTCACCTCTCCTCACTATTTCCCCTGTTTAAGGGCACAACATTTGGAGGCACCGCTGGGATGATTGATTCGAGGACCATCCCTGACCTGTAAGAGAAATCCTCTCGTTGATCATCCCCCCCAGACGACCCAGGTATCAGAAAGGAGCATAGTAAAGCAGCAGAGACATCGCTAGACCTACGTTGGTATCTGTATCCTGAAGTGAAAAAGTGGCCACTAGGGGGCAGTAAAAGCCAACTAAGTCTGATCATTTCTCAACTGACTGCTTGTGCTAACTCCTCTGACAACATGGAGTCTGAATTAGAAAAGCTTCAGCTGGAGATTAAAGGAACACTGTATCAACTGACTTTAGAGCAGCTGACTAAATTATGTGATGTACTTCAAATCTCAGGACCAGGAAAAGAGTTTGTGATTAATAGAACGCGCAGTCAGCTAGTCTCGCATTTAGTTAAGCACCTTGAACGCACCGAGCTGGCTACCCGAGAGGATGAAGGTATGTCAGAACTTCTTAATGTCCAGGACATTATAAGTGACATACAAATGGATAAAAAACAAGGTGTGAATGAAACAGTGGATCCAGCTGTTCAGGACCAGGAAAGTAGCCAGGAGGAGTTAGAGACATTAAGACTGCTCTTACAACAAAAAGAGGGTGAAATGCATGACTTGATGAGGAATAGCATGAATCCTGCCTTAAGTCCTCGCACCCCAGTGAGAAACATTGTTCCAACAGCACCAAACAGTTCCATGTGGCGCAAAGATTTTAAGATATCAGGCCAAATAGGAGAGCCGGGGCAAAAAGACAGGCTAACATTCTCCAGTCTGGCCAGACAAATTGAAAGCGGGCTTAATAGAGGCTACCCAGAATCAGAAATCACTGATGCTGTAATTCGTGCTATCACGCCAGGCTTGCAGCTAAGGAGTTATCTTGAAGGAAAAGAAAACCTCACATTACCTGCTCTTAGGAGAATCCTCAGGTCTCATTACCAGGAGAAAGGTGCCACAGAGTTATACAAACAACTTACCTCTGAGGTTCAGAGTAGTAAAGAGACACCCCAAAATTTCTTGATCAGGACAATGGACTTGAGACAGAAAATCCTGTTTGCTTCTCAGGAAGTTGAGTCCAGTCTAAAGTATGATCCAGCACTAGTCCAGAGCCTTTTTATGCATACTGTCCTGACTGGCCTTCAGAATGACAATATTAAAAGTGACCTGCAACCTCCTGCAAACAAATACTTCAGATGAGTTGTTGCTCGAGAAGGTAAATATTGCAGTCGCAAATGAAAAGGAAAGACAGGACAAAAAGAAACATGCCGCTCCATCACGAGTAACAGCTGTAAATACTGTCCAGTCTAATGATTCCCCAGTGGGAAAGAGAAGCACAGCTCAAGAGAAACCAGCCCCTCCACCCCCTGATCTTCTAACAGAAATAAAGGAAATGCGTGCTGACATGGTGCTGCTGAAAGACTTGAGGGCTGAAGTTTCCCAAATCAGAGAAACCATTCAAAAGACAACCCCAGCACCTCAGCAGCCTTTCCCCATTAAGGCTGAACAAAACTGCATGCCATTTTACCACCAGCACCCTCCTGCAGCAGCACAGGAATACCACTCAGCATATGGACCTGGGCATGTGCATGGGACAGCACAGTTTCAACAAAGATTCGCACCACAGCGATATTATCCCTCACCAAGTCACCGTCCCAGATGTTTTGCATGTGTGCAGGCAGGTGAGGCACATTGCCAGCATTGTTTTAGGTGTGGGAGTAGTGAGCATTTCCGTGCAGGTTGTAAAGCACCTAGACTGACAAAATCAGATAAAGGGAGCCCTTTAAACTAAGGGAGGTTGCTCCCACGGGACATGGGGCAACCGACAGCATTGAAAAGTCCCAATATTGTGCTAACTGTGAGGGAAAGGAAGAGAGTATGAAGTTAAAATGTTGTTCTGTTTGTAAAATAACATTGTACTGCTCAAAAGACTGTCAAGAGACACACTGGTCTGTGCACAGAAGGTACTGTAAGCCACATACATGTTCATCTATTAAGAAACAGGAAACACAGTCAAGTTGCAAACCAAAGTGTAGGAAAAGAAGTAATCCAGTGAAGATGCCTACCGTAAAAGAGCTTGTAGGAGAGAAATGTCTCATTCAGTGCTTTCTGCACAACCAAAGAATCCAGGCACTTTGGGACACAGGTTCACAAATTTGTGCTGTAGATGCGGCCTGGAAACAGACCCATTTGCCTGATGTCCAACTAAGAGATATAGCAGAACTAGTAGACCCACTTGAACCACTGCAACTTGAAGCAGCCAATGGGACGGAAATACCATATATTGGTTGGCTCGAGGTAAGCTTCAGACTTACTGCTAATGATAAAGATCTGCTAATACCTGTGTTAGTGTTAAAAGGCAACCAACAGTCATGCCCCATAATTGGCTTCAATGTGATTTCACACCTAGTTGCAAACAGAGTACAGGATAAGACAAACAATAAGAATAAAGAGAAACTCATGAAAACAGTAAAAGTAGCTTTTCCTCACCTCAGAAAGAGTAGGGCAAGAGCTTTTGTTAATGCAGTGACAGTGGGAAAGCCATGTGAGCACAGTGTAAGAACAACAAATGAGAGAGTTGAAGTGCCTAAACACAGCTCCCTCCAAATCGAGTGTCGAGTGCAAGCCCCACCTTTCAAAGAAGATAGAACCCTGATCTTCGAGCCTCATGAGAACCCACAGTGGCCTGAAGGACTCGAGTTCTGTGATACCCTTGTTTTAATAAAGACTGGTATGACACCAAAAATTGTCATTAGTGTACAAAATCCCACCAGCCATGACATCACACTGCCAAGTAGGACTGTTATTGGAACTGTGCAGTCTGTTGCATCAATATATCCTGCTAATGTATTCAAAACTGACTGCCTCCCTACTGCATCAGTCCGTCCCATCCAGGCTAAGAGCTCAGGTGAGAACACACCTAAAAGTGAACAATGGGACCCACCTGTCGACTTGACTCACCTGAATGACCACCAGAGACAAGCTGTTAGTCAGATGTTAAGAGAAGAGTCAGAGTCATTCTCTAAATCTGATGACGACATAGGCTGTGTTGAAAACTTGCAAATGAACATTTCGTTGAAAGATAATGAGCCAGTCACACGGACTTATCTCTCTGTACCAAAACCCTTGTATCAGGAAATGAAAAACTACCTACAGGACCTAATAGCTCAGGGGTGGGTGGAAAAATCAAACTCATCTTACTCCTCTCCAGTAGTCTGTGTGAGAAAAAAAGACGGTACATTGCGCTTGTGTATTGACTACCGAGAGCTGAATAGGAAGACTCACCCAGACCGCCACCCTATTCCCAGAGTACAAGACATCATGGACAACTTAGGTGGCAACACTCTCTTTTCTCTACTGGACCAGGGTAAAGCATACCACCAGGGGTTCATGGGCAAAGACAGTAAACACCTAACAGCTTTTGTGACCCCCTGGGGCCTGTATGAGTGGGTCAGAATCCCATTTGGACTGATGAATGCTCCGGCAGCATTTCAACGCTGCATGGAGGAGTGCTTAGAAGGGTTAAGGGATGAAATATGTGTGCCTTACCTCGATGATGTCCTTGTCTTTAGCAGAACGTTTGAGGATCATGTTGAGGATGTCAGGAAAGTGCTGCGCCGACTCAGGGAGTACGGAATCAAACTCAAACCAAGGAAGTGTGACCTGTTTAGGACAGAAGTGAGGTACCTTGGCAGGATTGTGTCAGCAGAGGGAAGCAGGATAGACCCCGCAGACACTGCTGCTGTAACAGCTTTGAAAAACAAACGGCCAGGTACTGTTGGTGAACTAAGAGCAATGTTGGGCCTACTAAGTTATTACAGACAATACATCAAGGATTTTGCCAGAATTGCAAATCCTCTGTATGACTTGCTCAAGGGACCTGCAGATGCTGAAACCCAGCGAAACACAAGATTAAAGTGGCAAACAAAGCGAAACAGGTGTAGTGTCCCTTCGAGTACACCTATTGAGTGGACCGACATGCACCAGTTAGCACTAGAGCAGCTGATAGACTGTCTAACTCAGCCCCCTGTTCTAGGCTTTCCAGAATTTTCACAGCCATTCACCCTTCACACTGATGCGTCAAACCAGGGATTAGGTGCCGTGTTGTACCAAAAGCAGAATGGAAAGCTTCGTGTGATTGCTTATGGTTCCCGCACTTTAACTGCAGCTGAGAAGAATTACCATCTGCATTCAGGCAAGTTAGAGTTTCTTGCTCTCAAGTGGGCTATCACAGAAAAATTCCGTGATTACCTATATTATGCACCATTCTTCACCGTGTACACCGACAATAATCCACTTACCTATGTACTGTCCACTGCCAAACTGAATGCAACAGGGTGTCGATGGGTAGCAGAACTGGCAGATTTTCACTTCACAATTAAATATCGCCCTGGTAAAGAAAATGTGGATGCAGACAGCCTCTCCAGGATGCCGGTAGACATGGAAACGTTTATGAATGAATGCACAGAGGAAATGGCATACGATGTAATTGGAGCAACCACACAGGCAGTGGAAAGGCAGGATGACTCCAATGTGTCATGGTCCATGGGTGTCTCAGTCAGGTGTTCAGCCATGGCCACAGATGTTTCCATCATTCCACTGACAAAAGGCCAGATCAAACAGGACCAGAGAAGTGATCCGACTATTGGACCTGTAATTCAGTGTAAACTAACACAGGAAAAACCATCACGTTCAGAACTAAGAAAACTCAGCCCACAGGTCATATGTCTCCTGAGGGAGTGGGACAAATTGGAGATGGATGAGAATGGGATCTTGCACAGAAAAACAGCAAACAGAAAACAGTTGGTCCTACCAGAAATACACAAAAGTACTGTACTAAAGGAGCTACATGATGAAATGGGCCATCAAGGTGTAGAGAGAACATTGTCACTGATACGGGACCGGTTTTACTGGCCCTATATGCAACGGGAAGTAGAGGATTATGTGACCAGAAGGTGTGTTTGCATAAAACAGAAGAAGCCGTGTCATGAGAGCAGAGCACCACTGACTAATATTGTCACTACTCACCCATTTGAACTTGTCTCAATTGATTTCCTGCACCTTGACAAGTGCAAAGGGGGTTATGAATACATCCTTGTAGTCATTGACCATTTCACACGCTTCGCCCAAGCGTATGCCACAACTTCCAAATCAGGTAAAACGGCTGCAGACAAAATCTTTAATGACTATGCTTTAAGATTTGGCTTTCCAGCACGAATACATCATGATCAAGGTGCTGAATTTGAAAATCATCTGTTTGCACAACTAAAAAACTACTGTGGAGTTGCTGGGTCCAGGACTACTCCCTACCATCCCCAAGGGAATGGACAAGTGGAGCGATTTAATAGGACACTACTCCAGATGCTGAAAACACTCTCAGAGAGTCAGAAAACTAACTGGAAGGACTCGCTTAACAAACTGATTTATGCCTATAATTGTACCCGCAGCGAGGTAACTGGATTCTCCCCTTTTTACTTGTTATATGGACGCTCCCCACGATTGCCAATCGACATGCTGTTCAGCTTGACCTCAGAACAAGGAGATGGCAATCATCATGACTACATGGTAAAATGGAAGCAAGGCATGGAAGAAGCATATGAGATCACGAGAGAAAATGCTCATAAAGCAGCTGTAAGAAGTAAAAGACATTATGACAGCAAGGTGAAGAGCTCAGTATTACAGCCAGGTGATCGTGTTTTAATAAGGAACATGACACCTCGAGGAGGTCCAGGCAAGCTGAGGAACCACTGGGAGGATGTGGTTCACACAGTCGTTCGTCAGGTCAGCAGAGATATCCCAGTTTATGAACTCAGACCTGAGAAAGCAAAAGGGAGATCAAGGATATTGCATCGCAATCTTCTTCTGCCATGTGACCATCTGCCTGTTGAAACTGAAGTGCGACCACGAACAAGAAAAAGAGCCGTGGAGACAAGTGAGGAAGTGGAACAAGCTGAGGAAGAGGATGACGATGATGAGTACTATCCAGTGTCATCTCAGCAGCCATTTGAGCCACTTTACCCTCCGACACTGAATCCTATGAGCACTGATGAACCAGCCAAACACCTTCAAACAGTGGAAAACATGTCATCTGAGCCAGAGAATGAACATGAAGTACTGAACCAATGTGAACAACTACCCGACCAAGAGGAAAATTATGTCGAGGAACCATCAGTGGAGGAACCTGTTCCTGCACCTGTTCCAGACAAACACAGCAGGACCTGTGAGCAAGAGCATCAGCGACCGCGTAGAGAGCGCAAGCCACCAAAGATCTTCACATATGATCGGCTTGGTTCACCAGCTTGTTATAACCTGAGAACACCATCACATCATACACACTTCATGGTTCCACGGACTGTTCAGGCATACTGCCATTGATAACTGTATGGACTTGAGTGAAAAGAAACATTGTGATCAAACACGAAACACATTACTGAACAGAGACAATGTACTTACACTCCACACCAACCACAAGGAAATGGACTGTTTAACACAGAATTCATATTCAAAGTGACTTTTGGACATTGAACTGATTCATATTGTGCTTGCAGCTTAACAGACACATCCAAAGCACACCACATGGCTACGGCCACTTGTATCACTCTCATGGACATTTGTCAAAGGAGAGAGTGACTGCTTTGACAAGCTGCACTAAAATGACTTTGTTCTCAAGCCAGCAGCAGACTGTGTTAATGTAACTGCATGGACACTGTAATTCATACAGACTGTATGAGAACACTGAAAGACTTTGGGTAATAACCCACACTAAAGAATGTATGAAAAGAGTTCCAGCTTGTGAAACTATTTTTGTAGAGTACATATAAGGTACAAGAAACAGTTATAGTATGCAATGGTTTATTGTATGTGGTTTTGGTGATATTAATGTTCATAACTCCACGTTTGTGCTAAATGTTAAACATTTGGATGTTGAGGACAACATCTATTCTGAGGGGGAGTATGTGGTGGATCATAAATTTGATTAGTTTTGAAGTTGTACATCTCTGTTCCTTATATTTCATGTGATGCCCTTATTAATGTTTTATTTGTTGCTTTGACTGTTTTCGAATAGAATATGCAGTGGGAATATAGAGGGAGATAAGCAGTGAAAGTTTTGCCTGGGTGGATTGTGCGTCGATCCATTGTTAATGCCTCAGGGCTCCAGTAGGTGGGTTCGCGCGCTTCCTCCTTCACTCAATACAGATGAGTGAGAGTGAGAGCTGCGTGCTGCGTGTCTGTGCCGTTCTTTCACCTCTCCTCACTATTTCCCCTGTTTAAGGTAACTGTCATGCACAAATCTGTATAAATGTGTGTTACTGTTGATTATTACATTGTTATCATTGTTCATTGTAGCGGAAGATGTGAATTGCAGACTATTTTGCTGAGAAGTTCCAGTTAATCTCTGTTGCTGCGTATGCTAGTTTTCGCTATTACTCCGCCATATTGTGTGAAGATTTTTCTGTTACGATCTGTATAAGTTAACTACTGAAAGACATGCAGTACTTAAAGTATTATTTCATTGCTGTGAAAAGTTAGTGACTGTGTCAGCTAACATGTGCGAGTTAAAAAGATGTTTTTGTCTAATGCTACAGTTCATGTTATCTAAAGTATTCTCATCAGCTAATGCAGCGAACCATAGTGACTTAGTTTGGATACAGTTGTCCTGAGACTGAGTGCATCCATAAGAATATTGTTTTGGTTGTATTGCTTCTGAAACTCAATACAGACGAGTGAGAGTGAGAGCTGCGTGCTGCGTGTCTGTGCCGTTCTTTCACCTCTCCTCACTATTTCCCCTGTTTAAGGGCACAACATATTGACTTTCAAGTTTGTTAGAATTGTCCAAACTCTGTTTTTGTCTGACACACTATATTTCCATGTGTGTCTGCACATGTTTCAATCATGTTTCAATCATTGCACCTATTTCCCATTCTTGTAACAGCTTATACAACAGGGTCTCGAACTCCAGGCCTCGAGGGCCAGTGTCCTGCAGGTTTTAGATCTCACCCTGGGTCAACACACCTGAATCAAATGATTAGTTCATTACCAGGCCTCTGGAGAACTTCAAGACATGTTGAGGAGGTAATTTAGTCATTTAAATCAGCTGTGTTGGATCAAGGACACATCTAAAACCTGCAGAACACCGGCCCTTGAGGCCTGAATTTCGAGATCACTGTTATACAATACAGAATTGGATGTGGCTCAAGAATTTTGAGTATTACTTTAAGAGGACAATCTTAAGTCATTTATGTTAGCTGTCATATTTACTCAAACTAGAAAGAAAGGGACAGTTAATGAGGAACTGCAAGCCCTGTGCAAACATGAAGTAAACAATACAAAGCTTTTAAAAAGCAAGGAAAGTACAAAGAATGAGAAAGCAAGTGGAGTGACAAAATGGAGCGCCCAAAATCACACTAAAAATATGGGTCAGGTGAGGGGTTGGGGTGTGATGGATCAAAGGAAAGATGGATTCTAAAGGATGTTAAGAAAATAGGATAAAGCAGATAGAGGGATGAGAGTTGTGCCATTGCCGCTGTGTATGAGGTGACCCTGAGGCCAATTGATTTTTACAACTCTGTTATTGTAAATCATCAGCGTAACTGGGTGTCTGTTAGTTTCTTTGTGTGTATTTTTGTGTGTGACAGTATGTTTAGTGCATTTGAGTGTGTTTTACCTAAATCACCTGACGGTGTGACACGGTGTTAAAAGTCACTGCAAGTTGCTGTTTAATGGTTTTGATAGCAATGGATGGACACATCTTTCTGTAGTTCCTTCATACGTCTATACAGACAAATACTGTGTATGCGAGCATTTTAATGGTGACACAGCTCTTTTCAAAGTATTGGGTGTAAAAAAAACAAAACAAAAAAACCTGTAAGAAATGCTTCTTTCTTTGTTTAACAAAAATCTCTTTTCTCTATCACGGCGTCTCAATATGGATAGTTTCATTAATACACTTACACATATTCTACTTTCTACATGGAAATGTGATAGACTGGGGTTATTATAGATATTAATATTCTTATAGTTATGTGTAGTGAATTTTAATTAACCATATTATAGCTGTAGCTCTTTCTCTACATAACTTACTACCCCTCCCTGAGCCGGGTTCTGCCCGAGGTTTCTTCCTGTTAAAAAGGAGTTTTCCCTTCCCACTGTCACCAAATGTTTGCTCAGAGTGGGATGTTTGATTGCTGGGGTTTTCTCTCTATTACTATAAGGTCTTGACAATATAAAGTACCTCAAGGCAACTGCTGTTTTGATGTGGTACTATATAAATACAACTGATCTGTGTTGAACTGAATTAAAACTAAACCCCCAAACTAATTATGTTGCTGTTGATTTGCAACATTATCCTTATGTAACTTTTTAAGAATCTAGTTTACATCACTTCTCTCCGATTCCTGCCTATCTTGCTGTGTGTTTGCTGTTTGCTGCCTTTCTGTCAAGCGCAGTAATTTGAACATTGCTTCCCACCCTGCATCTCTCTCTCTCACACACACACACGCACGCACGGATCTTGCAGTATGCCCAATCTGTGCCCGGGCTCCCCTGGGTCTGATTAATGCTCTCTCTACAAGTCTCCCGATTGGAGATCACTCGCACAGCACACGCTCATGTTCACGTTATTCTGCTTTGGTTGATACTGTGTAACGTGCGGTGGAGATGAAGCCAGCCGCGGAGGTGTGCAGGTGGATAGCGAATGAGCAACAGCTTCTGACTTTCCAAAAAGTACTCATTTATTTACAATATCAAAAATAAGTGCTACCTCTACCACACATTACTGAAGAGCACACTAGTCCGCGTACACACGGGAGCATCCATTACAGGAGGAGTGCGAAGAAGAACAAAAAGGGGGTGACACCAGTCGTGAGACAGGAGGCGCCGCCATGTGGTGATACACTGCATTACGATAGCAACTGTTACATAGTCCCCCCTGGTGAGAAAAAGGCTGTCCTCAGCCGTACACAGCTGAAAAAACACACACCACACCTAACAGTACCCTATACATAGAGGTTAAAGCTAAGATTGGTGCACACACACAGGGCAAAAGACCATTTAAAAATGAAATTGGTGAAAATAAGATGAATATGTACAGTGGAAAATCAGTCTTCTTAGTTTTTTCACTTTTTCCTTTTTTTTGTTTTTAAAGTAAATGCCAAGAATGAACCTTAACGCACTAAAGAGCCATAAAACTGGATTAAGTAGAGCAAACAGAAACATCTACATATCATGACTCAAAGTAGCAATGCAACAAGACAGCATCAAACAGGTTTAACCAGAACATTTCACTTCAGATCAAGCCTGGTTGTGTGAAAATCATTAGTCCATCTTTTGTTGCTCCAGCCAGACGTAACTCTGGGGCAACGTCTGGGCCTGAGATTGTAATGTCCACCAGCAGCTGGGTGCTGGACAGATCTGGGTGAAACACTCTCTGGAACAGCGCCCACACCAGAAGAAGAGTCAATGTCCGGTAAATCAAAGGGGAATGGCTCAGAGCCAATGTCAGTGTCTGCAGGGGGGCCAGGGTGGGCCTGAGAGTCAGAGTTCAGACCCTCTGCGGTCTCTCTCTCGGCAGGCGATGAAACAGAATGTTCTTTGGAAGTGAGAGAGTCCCAGGTATGGAACGGTTGCATGTTCACAACATGATAAACACCTGCATCCACACCGGAGTCCACCCAAGTGAGCCTGTAATTAACATCACTGAGTCTCTGAGATACACACAATGGTCCCTGAAACAGTGGTGCAAGTTTAGCAGTAAAGTTAGACTGAGCATCTGACCTGGGGTGTGTCTTAACTCTCACAAGGTCACCAACACGAAACGTGGCATGTCGATGTCTCAAGTCATAGTAATGTTTTTGTCTGTCATGGCTATAGTCCAAAGCTGCTTTGGCGTGGTCGTGAGCTTCCTGCAGGGAGGCTCTCAGAGTCTCAGGGTAAGGCACACCCGGTTCATCAACACCTGCTGTAGAAGGCTGAGTGATAAGGTCAAGCGGGGTGTCTAACTCACGACCATAAAGCATCATGGCAGGAGTCAAACCTGTACTGCCATGAGGGGCGGTGCGCAGAGCAAAGCAAATCTGAGGGAGAAACTTGTCCCATGATGTGTGCTTATCACCTACATAAGCGCGGATTGCAGTTTTCAGAGTCCGGTTGACGCGTTCAGTAGCATTTGTCTGAGGGTGATATGCCGTAGTGAGTCTGTGCACCGAGCCTAATGCAGAAACAACATGTTCAAAAAGCTCACTCACAAAAGGAGACCCTCTGTCAGAAATCAGGTAAGTGGGTGTACCATGTCTAGCAAAAATGTCAGTGACGAATTTACCAGCTGCTACCTGAGATGTAGCTTCTTTGACAGCACTGGCTTCAACCCATTTAGTCAAATAGTCAACAAACACGATCAAATAAGCATTACCAGTGGGGGTGCGGGGAAGTGGCCCAACAAAATCCACACCCACATACTCCCAGGGTTTCTGGGGGACAATGGGAACCATAAGACCGGCTGCTTTTTTCTGACTTGGCTTGGTGAGTTGGCACACTGAGCATGAAATCACATAGCGTTTCACATCAGCTGCCATTTTGGGCCAGAAAAACCTAAAACGCAGTCTAGCCAATGTCTTAGAAACACCCAAGTGACCTGCTGTGGGGTGGTCATGGTAATAGTCCAGCAAGGTGCCTCTCATGGAAGTAGGGGCAAACAGTTTCAGCTCTTTCAAAGGGTGCAAAGCACATGTGGACTTGGGTTCCCTGTGATACAAAAGAGAGTCATACACAACATACTGTAACAAGGTGGCATTGTCCGAGCTGTTCAGAGAGTCTGCTTCAATGTCTCTGAGGAGTGGACCTGTGACGTGATCGTCTAACTGCAGCTGTCTCAATTGTGAACGGTCAGCCAGAATGACGGGGGGCAGAGTACGAATGTCCAGGCTGCCCATAACAGCATGATCTGGTAAAAGATCAGTCGGCCTGTCACAGGTCAGAGGCAAAGGGTTGCGTGACAGTGCGTCGGGAACTTTGTTTTGTGCACCAGGTTTGTGCACTATTGTGAAATCAAAGTCCTGCAAACGAAGTGACCAGCGGGCGAGTCGGCCCGTTGGGTTTTGACGAGACATGAGCCACCTGAGACTGTTGTGGTCAGTGAAGATAGTAACATGAACACCTTCAACATACGGGCGGAAGTGTTCCAGAGCCCATATCACAGCGAGGCACTCCTCTGAAGTGCAGTAGGGGAGTTCAGCTTTGTGAAGGGAGCGACTAGCAAAAGCCACAACGTACTCACGACCCTTGTCATCCTTTTGCATCAACACTGCCCCAAGACCAATGTCACATGCATCGGCGTGAATGGAAAAGGGACGGTTGAAGTCTGGAAATGACAGGATCGGGGCTGATGTGACATGATCCTTCAAAGTGTCCATGGCCCTTCGACAGCTGTCGTCCCAGTGGAAAGCATTGTCCTTTCTGGTGATGGCGTGAAGAGGTTCGGCATGGCGGGCATAATTCTGAATGAAGCGTCGATAATAGCCAGTCAAGCCAAGGAACTGACGGACGTGTTTCACTGAGGTTGGGGTATCAAACTCCTTAACCGCCTTTACTTTGTCTGGATCGGGCTTAACACCTGATGATGTGATGCGGTACCCGAGAAAGGTGAATTCATCGAGGCAGAATTGGCACTTTTTGAGCTTCAATGACAAGCCAGCAGCCTGGAGTCTGCCCAGCACCTCCTCAAGATCCACTAAGTGCTGTTCAAAGGTAGGTGAGGCGATAACAATGTCATCCAGGTAGACTGCGCACGTTTTGTAAATGAGGCCAGCAAGCTGAAGGATATAAAAAAAACAACAACAGCAATAGAATAATATTAAACACAAAGTGAACCCGTCTTCCTTCATTAAATAGGTTCTTTTAGATGTTAAGGAGGAATTGACTTAACCAGGCTGGCGGAGAATGAAGACAACCGGACACCTGCAGCAGATGGGGAATCAGTGAACTTTTATTGAGACAGAGACAATCTCTCAACACAGCTCACATCAGGAGATTCCTCAGATTTGCTGTGAGGATAGGTATATATTCTCTAAAACTTACAGGAGGGGGTTGTGAGGAAAGTGCTGCATTAGCAGAAAAACAACTCCATAAAAGGAAATCGGCCTTGGGTGTTCTAGCCTCTTCGCTTGCAGATATCTTCCACCTGCAGGATGAGGCGATCGCTTCTTATCGCTCTCAAGGCCAAAGTCGTGAGCACACATTTTTATTACACAGTTGCACAGTAACTTTAAAGCTGAACAATATTTAAAGCTGAATAATGTTTGATCAGATTATATTTTCTTCAAATCCCCCTTTTGACCCATCTTAAATGGGTCAACACACAAAAATAAGTAACATTCAAAGGAACACAGAGACGTGTCGAAGCCTGGCTCGAAAAACTCCTCGGGTCTTATCATTTGTCATTATCTGTCATTGCAGATGAGGAGAAAAGAGTCCAGGCACCACCCTGCCCAGGGGTCGGCTGCAAGCAGTCTCGGTTCCCGATGAAAGCAGTAACAGCTGTCCTGCACAAAAGGATACAACGAGTCAGTGCAACCAGGGTAGTGACACAAAATTAACAGTTCCTGTAACTCAGCAACCAAAAAGCATAAGTAATGATAAAAATGTGGAGAGTACAGAGTATACTATAATAATGAGAGATATAAACGTGAAAATGTGAAAGAATAAATCAACCATAAAATAAACCCAGAACGGTAACTGCTAAGGACATTCAAAAGTGAATATGGTAAAACGTGAGGAAGGGGTGTGGAAAAAAAACAATTTATATCCAGTGGTGGGAGTACACATTCGCTCAGGCTTAAGTCCGGAGACCCTGAGAACATCGCTTAACCCTCACAACCCGACCAGACACAGTTCAACCAGATATATCCTTCAAGAGGAAGTGGGTGAGGGAAACAATTAATAACAAGCCTAAGACAAAACACCACAGAGAAACAACCATTCTAGAAGCATTTAAACAAGAGAAAGACGATAATGTTCGTCACCCTCACGATCAGAGTTTTCATCATCCGTTGGCGAGGAGGTGGGAAGTTGACTAGCCAATAAAGGCATCTGCCGGGCGAGATCCTTATCCTCAGGAGTGAAAGCTGTAACAATCAGTCTCTGGAAGAGGGATCGAATGCATGGAATACAACAGCAACCGCAGGTGACTAGGACAGCAACAAAAACTGAGATGGAAACTAGGATGGAAGCTACAAGGGCCTTATATTTGCCAAACATGTTAAGCCAAGAGTCCCACATGGCAGTATCAACGCCCGAGTGTTCCTTCATTTTAACAGTAAGAGCTGTGAGACCAGTAATAGCTTTAGTGAGGGAACCATCAGGAGCTGTGTTATTGGGGATATAGGTACAGCACTCCTGACCAAAAAGGCTGCAGACTCCGCCTCTTTCTGCGAGGAGAAAATCCGTTGCGACCCTGTTTTGGAAAGCCATTAGGGAAGTGGCAGATAACTGTGCATGCACAGCTTCAAAACCATCTCGAGTGTAATTAGCTAACAGTTGCACATTAAAGTGAATGTAGTTAATTCTGTCTACATTCGCATTTATTTCAACCATCCAAAGTATCGAGGCCCATCCTGCTTTAACCTGGTCTCGCAGTTTATATTCATCGGGGACCCCACGGGGTATACCTACAGCATCAATATAGGTTGGATTATGAGCTGAACCTGGGATTAGAGAACGTTTAGAGCGGCGTTCAGAGGAGGATGGGAGGCCAACTTCGTGTACTTCTATAGAGAGATCTACTGGAGTGACTGAAACAGGTAAAATAAGAGTTATGAGAGCGCAAAGACCTGACGCATCCCGAGGGAAACCATCATATAACTTGTTTTTGCCACACCACCACCACAAATCAGCCCTAGCCGTAGGTCGGAAGTTTGGTTTCATAACCGTCATCTCAGTGCACCAAGAAGAGTTCAAGCTACCTAGTTTTACTGCATTGCCAGTCAGGTTAATACAAGTGAAATTGTTCACAGCTACATCTGAAGAAAAGAAAGGTGGTTTATTAGAGACCGAGCGTTGAGTTTTAGGAAAGTGGTTTTCCAGATATGAGCAATGACCTCGTTTTGTATTGTTCATAAGATGCAGGAGGCATGCACTATTGACTGGCGCCGGTACAACTCTTAAAGTGGGGCGGGCTCCCATACAAACTATGCAGTCGGAAGCCGTCTTGTCAGCAGCTTGTTCAGCTAGTAGTAACCAGTTGTTTGTTGCTCCAGAAATACCGGTTAGAATTTGGAAGAGGTCATCTTTAGACATTTTATTTGTGTCTACAATGCGTATTCGGCCGTTTCTCCCCCCGTTTGTATATGTCACCGGAGGGCCATTAAAGGTGGGGTTATCATCTTTAACTACAGAGCTTGGAGCTGCACCAACGCTAGGGCATATTTCCATTTGCCAATACAGGGCGGTGCGATCAGTCCAAGGGGCAAGTATAAATTGTTGACAGGAGGTCAAGGCCAGATCCTTTAGGGTAAAAATTAAGCCTGAAAGATCCGGTTTTTTTGCTATTCTGAGCATATTTTGGTTTCTCCAGTGCAAAGCCTGACCCCTAGAGTGCTTGGACCAATCGAGGTCCGTTTCTGACACTAAACTGGACCACTTCCACTGATGCCAACCTCCCAGGGTTATATACCACACTGAGGAGGAGAGATGTACTGCAAGGTTAAAAAGATCCCCCCCTTGGTCTTTGGTGACGGGAGTGACTGGGAAGCTAGCGAAATCTATTTCAACTACCCAACTTTTATTGTTGGGGACACAGAGAGTAATCATTCTAGTCGTACTTGGGGTACAGGAGGTAACCGTGTCTCGTTTCTTTCTAAATCGATCGGGCGTGGGCAAAACTGGAGAGGAAGTGGTGGGCAAGACCCTAGGGGCTACATTTGTCAGATTGGGACTGTCAGAAAGGGGCGAAGCTTTTGAACTTGAAGGTGTCAGAAGTGTCGGGGGCCCTTCACAGATCAGGATTATGCCAATGGGAATGAGACCCAGGGCCAGGAAGCAAACAAAGACGCAACATCTTTGCCTGCCTGTCATTTCAGGGGGAAAGGGCCAAGACATGTTTACTTAGCTTGGATGTCGTCTAATAGAGGATGATGGGGCACAGAAAGGTGGTCCAGTTCCCCCCACCTCGCCAAGGGCGTGTTCTAGGAGTTAAAGAGCAACAAAAAGTATCAGTGACACAACTTTAAATGAGCTTTCAGCGGTTAAAACTATTGCAATGTAAAATGTAAATCTTAAAAACTCAAGCCAATATAAAAGCAAAGTCATAAAAGATGTTAAAAATAGAAAAATAAAAATGTTTAGTTCAGTATGAAGAACACCCCCTTTTGTAACCAGCCGGCTTGTAGGTTGAGTTTTGGCTCCCTCAAGTGGTTGGTGATGCTGTTGCAGCTCCTTCTGACAGGTCCTTCTGCACCTCTCTCAAGGTTCTTCCTGGTTCGGTGGCAGCAGCGCACTGTGTGTAATGAAACCAGGTGTCACCTTTCCCTTCGAGCCTGACAGCGTGGGAGGTCCGCTCTGTTATGCGGTAAGGGCCTGTCCAGCGAGGCTCAGCCCACTTTCTCTTTGTGACTTTCAGGAGGACGTAGTCCATTCCAGGTGTAGCCGCCTCTTTCAGCTCTTGCTGGTTTCTTTCAGCGACCTGTGAGGAATACTGGGCAACAAAACTGCGGAGCATGTTATAATATGTCCTCGGATCGAGGTCTGAATCAGCTTCATCCGACATTAACAGGCGAGAGGAGGGGCCAGGAAAAGGCCTGCCATGCTCCAACTCAAATGGAGTGTAACCAGAGGTTTGATTTACTGAGCATCTTATGGACATTAATGCAAGAGGCAATGCCTTAACCCAATCTAATTTGGTCTGTGCACAGATTTTAGCCAATTTAGTTTTTAGAGTTTGATTCATCCTTTCCACTTTCCCCTGGGACTGGGGGTGGTAAACTGAGCCAAACTTATGTTTCAAACCTAATGCGGCTTCAACCCTCTGCAGATCGTGGTTCCTGAAATGTGAACCATTGTCCGACCTTATGACCTCGGGAAACCCATGCTGTGGTATATAATGATTAATCAGACACTTCACCACAGTTCTACTGTTTTCACTTGCTGTCGGCCAGGCTTCTGGCCAACCTGAAAATGCATCCACAGCCACCAGCAGGTACCTGTAACTACCTACTCTGTCCACCATGTCTGTGTAATCAATGATTATTTCTTTCCCTGGGCAAAGTGGGATGGGGAAGTACCCTGCTATTGGCTTGAAGGCGGGCTTGATTCCAAATTGGTTGCACTCCTTACAGGTTTTAACCATGTATTTTGTCATGTCTTTTAGATAAGGGTGCCACCAGGCGGCTAAGTTCCTCATCATTTGTGCAGGTCCCACATGCCCCACTCCATGTGCCTCTTCCATTGCTGTCTGTCTGACCCCTGGCGGTAGAATGGGCCTTCCATCTGGGCCACGCCAAACATCTGTGTTTGTGGCCCCTCTTGTTACCCATAATGATTTTTCCTGGGGGCTGGCTTTGTCCTGTAACTCTCTGATTGTGGCTAGGCCTAGTTGTATGGGTGGTCTTTCTGGAGGGGGTGTGGCTTCTGGGTCCATTACCATAATCAGGGAGGGTAAGTAACCAGCTGTCTGCTTAGCTACTAAGTCGGCCTGTTTGTTACCTAATGCCACTAAATCCAATCCGGCACTGTGTCCTTTGCATTTTACCACTGCCACCTTAACAGGTAACAACAGTGCTTCCGCTAATTCCCTCATTTCTATCTCATGTTTAATAGGCTTTCCGCTGGCTGTCAAAAAACCAGCTCTTAGCCACTGCTTGAGCTCCACATGCACTGCTCCCACAGCATAAGCTGAATCACTGTATATATTCACTTTCTGTCCCTTTCCCATCCTTAAGGCTTCAATCACCGCTCTCAGTTCAGCTCTCTGTGCAGACTGTTGTCCTGTCAACTGCTCTGCTTTCACTGTTTTCCATCTCATGTCTGTCTGTTCCACTATTGCCCATGCAGCCTTCAACATTCCACTTTCAGTTCTGAAACAACATCCATCTGTGAACCAATCTTTTTCTGCATCCATTAGAGGTTCTGCCTGCAAATCTGGCCTGATTTTCTCCTGTACCTGCACAACCTCTTCACACATATGTGGTTCCCCCGATCCCATGTGATCAGCCATGTTTATGCCTTCATGTGAGTAGGTGATGTGTGGTGCTTCCAAAATGGTACTGAGGCGTCTCTGCCTGAGTGAAGTGAGTGTGAAGGCCTGTGAGGAGACGTAGGCCACCACACTGTGTGATGTCAAAATTTTTAGTGGGTGGTTCATCACTATGTGTGCTGTTTTCTGAATGATTTTTGCAAGTCCAGAAACGTGTTGTGTGCACGGTGGGTGGCGTTTTTCAGTGTTGTCAAGCATTACGCTTACATATGTCAACACTTTTCTCTCTCCCCCTTTTTTCTGGAACAGGATACCATTGATATGGGTTCCAGTTCCAGAAACATCAAGATGAAAAGGCAAAGCATAATCTGGTACAGCAAGGTCAGAGGCGACAGAAAGCTGTTGTTTTAACTTTATAAACGCCTGTTCTGTTTCTGTAGTCCATGAGAGGGGAGCAGAGAGGTTTCTCATGCCTTGTTCATTTACCAAAGCGCGCAAAGGGGAAGTAAGGCCAACATAGTCTGGGACATAGGTCCTGCTGTAACCAGTCAGGCCTAAAAATGACAACATGTCTTTTACAGTTAGAGGTTTTGGATGGTGCAAAATGGAGTTCCTGTGTTCTGGGGACAAGGAAATACCGGACTGTGAGACCATGCGGCCTAGAAAAGAAACCTGTTTTCTTGCAATCTGTAGTTTGTTTTTGCTCACTTTAAAACCTGTGTTGGCCAGGTGGTGAAGTACCACTCTGGTGGCCTCCAAACAGATGTCAGCCGTGGGGGCAGACAGCAAAAGGTCATCCACATATTGTATTAACATACAGTCAGATGGTAGTGGGCTGGTTTGTAAAAGTTCTTTCAAACACTGATTAAACAGTCCTGGGGAGAGGGCAAATCCCTGTGGTAAGCGAGTGTAACGCCATTGTCGGCCTCTAAATGTAAATGAGAAAATGTCACGCAGTGACTCACGAAGTGGGAGGCAGAAAAAGGCATTAGCCAAGTCAATGCAGGTGAACCAGGCATGAGATGGTGGGAGGTTGGTCAAGGCAACATAAGGATTAGGCACAGGCAAAGTAGGAGTGCCAAGTAAGGCATTAATCCTTCTCAAATCATGTGCCATTCTGAACTTCCCCGTGCCTTTTTTCTCAACGGGTAGGATGGGCGTGTTCCACTTAGAGCAGGAGGGCTCCAAGACACCGGCAGTGACCAAACCAGAAATTGTTTCTGCAATCCCAGCCTCAGCCTCCGGTCTGTGTGGGTACTGAGGCTGCCACAAAGGGGTAGCAGATGACAGTTGAAAAGAGACTGGCTCCACATCAACTAAACCTACATCTGTGGGTCCATGGGACCACAAACAATCTGGAAGAGAGTCGAGTAAAGGCGCAGCATCACAGTGGTCTGTGTGTTCTCTGCCATGTGACCCGCTGACCACTCTATGTTGCAGTGTTGAGGAATTAAAGCAATCATTTAAAATTTGGTATGTCTTGGTAGATGGAGAAAACAAAACCTGTGGGAGTTTTGTAGGTGTCCAGTCAGTGGCCGCAAGGGAACGTTTAACCATTCCACCCAGCTCCTTAGCCTGGTGTCCAGGATGTAAGGCCAGTGACACATGGGGAGCTGCCTCATCAGACATCATGTACCACTGTAATTGATCTGTTGTAAAAGTAACCGCTGCTGCCACTCCCTCCGGTGCCGCAAAAATGCACGACATGTTCAGAGACCAAGCCCGCCCCTCACACTGCTCTTGGAACATGTGCTGGTACCAGGTGGTGTCATGCCTGTCATAAAACAGTGTAACATGAGGTGGGTCAGGGGGAGGGACATAAGGATGTAGGAGTGAGAGCCACGGCCGCCATTGCTGAAAAGCAGTACAAACTCCTGGTTCAGCAGGTGTTTCAACTTCCAATAATGCCCAGTAGATGTCAGCAGAGTCCGCCAAACAGGAGGAGGGTTGCAGTAGAAACTGACCACCTCCCTCTGGCCCATTAGAACAGGGAAGCACAACCCCAGTAGGGAGAGTCACAGTTAGGCCTTGTGAAGAGCAGAGTATTGTGGCTCCTAATTTAATCAACAAGTCTCTTCCCAGTAAATTCACAGGAGCCTGTTTTGAACACACATAGCTGTGTAACAAAGTCTGATCTCCAACCGTTGTGGGGAGGGGCACGGTGTAAGGCAGAGTTTTAGGTTCCCCAGATATGCCCACCACTGTAGTCACTCTGTCAGTAAGTCTTTCACGAGCAACATCCTTAATGGTGGAGTACGTAGCTCCAGTGTCCACTAAAAAGCTGCTTCTCCTTTTATCTACAGTTATGGACAGCATAGGGTCCGCCGTTGTCCCTTCACCGTCCTGGGCAGTCTGTGGGGTGTCCTATAGCTGGGGACCACCCTCGTAGTACTCCCACCCCATCACAGGCATCTGTGGGGCCGGGGGCACTTCAACTAAAGCACCACGAGGTCCACCTCTGTGGCCAGGATGCTGATAGGGCCCACCACGGGCTCCCCTGCCTCTTCCAGCAGCCGGGTTCAAAGGGCACGCTTTAGCCCAGTGTCCAGGTTGTCCACACCGGAAACAAACATACATCTGGCCTCCCCTACCACCTCCCATCTGACCCCTTCCCCTGAAACCACCTCTGTTTCCTCCAAATGGGGAACCTCTCTGCCCATAAGGGGCCGGGGAGTGATAAGCACCATACTGGGGGGGCTGTGGATCAGTTGGCCATGGGTTCGGATACAAATCAGGGGCAACTGGACCAGGAGGGGGAGCCGCAGCGGCCACAAGCTGCTTTTTAGGCTTGTCACCTTTTCCACCCAGGTCGTTTTTAGCTTTCTGCAGCTGAACCTTCAACAGTTGCAACTGTAAATCTTCGACGCTCTCCGCTTTATCATCAGACTTAATCTGCACTTTGTTAAGATTAAAAATCAAATGTTTCTTCCAGATTGCAAAGTCACAGTCCTGCAAATCAGGATTATCCTCCATTTTCTGGCTTACTGACTCCGGAATGCCCCTCAGCACCGCCCTTCTAAACCACATGCTCTGTGAACAAGTCCTACTGGGGTGATGACCTGTATGGTTCACCCAGTCTTCAACAGCCTGATTTAGATAATGGGTGGGATTTTGCTTTCCCTCCCATTTAAATTTCTGTAAGGTGCCTTGATTTTTGGGTGGGAATTGTTTGCGCAGGGCCGGTCCAATAAACCTCAAAGCCTGCATTAGTGGCACCTCGTTCTCATGCATGGTAGTACCCGCATTTTGTTCCAGGTCCGCTGCCTGAGATCGGGATGTGCACCTAGTTATAATAGCTCTAAAATCTCCCAGTGCGAGGTCCTGTCCAGCTGTGTATTTATCCAAACCAGCCAACCAGGCATTCCCTCCCTCCATTATGTCAGGGAGTTTGTCCACTAGGGCCTGGACATCTCCGAATGAATAAGGTTGATACACTGGTGTACGTTGCGCTTTAGTCTGGACCAGGGGAAACATGCCTGGAGGCTGAGGCACAGGGCCCTTAGATCTAGTCTGATATCCTAAACTGGGAGAGGTAGAGAGGGGTGTATTGTTAAGGTCGCTGAGTTCATCATCAGTATCCTCAGTTTTTCCCCCGCCTGGTGGGGTAGCAGTGTCAGCAAAAACGTGGGCTAAACTCATCTGTGTTTCCGGATCCTGACGGCCCACCAAAGACATGGTAACTGTGACATTTGGTGAAGTGCCAGGCTCAGTTTTTGCAGTAGCGGTCAGATCTCCCTTAACAGCGACAGGAGTGCTGGCAAAGGGGTTGGACCGGGAAAGAGGGGCTGACGCAACACGATTATTCACCTGGACCACTGACCTATGTTCATTTAAGCAGCTGCGTAATGCTGCTTCTAGATCAGTTAATTGTTGTTCAGTGGGTTCCTGTCTGTTCATTCGAACCGCAAATGGTGCGCTCGCAAATGGGTCAGTTAGGCCCTCAGATCCGGTTCCAAAACAATGGGACATGGAAGAGGGGGCTCTACTACTAGCTGAGGGTGTCGCCGACAGAGAGGAGCTTCCTGGGCAAAAATGCTTGGTATCTATGGGAGTTGGAGCTACGGGCGGTTCTTCTCCAATAGTCATTATTCCACCAGAGATATTAAGTACCGGATATATGCCTGCTGAGGGAGGAGTTGAGGCAGAATAGGGAGGTGGCTGAGACCTATTTTTCTTCATGTGTGGTTTTGCAGTTTCCCATAAACACACCCAGTGATTAAATTTAGCTTTGCGGCCTGCGTGCTTATCTGCTTCCTTTCTGTGTCTCACCCCGCTCATCACACCTGCACCTGCTGCTGCTGAGTTGGCTTCTTCCTCTTTCTCTTTTGCCTGCATAGCCTTATTCTGCCAAATTATTCCCCAGTTACCACTACTCCCCTCATCCTTTCCCTTTTCTTTCATTAACCTTTCAGCTGTTTTCCTCAATGACTCTTTCTGCTTTTTTGCTTCTTTAGGCTGGTGTGTGGAGTTGATGACTGTCTCAACACATGTTAATTGTTCTCCCAATGTGCTAAGAATAACACCGGGACCCCAACCATCATCATTAGTTTCTCGATCTAATTCTCCATCCATTTTACTGTCAATGGAGGAGTGTTCTTTTATTGATTTTAAAGGAGAATTTGGGCCAGCTGGGTTTCTGCCTCTGTTAGGCACTAACAGCTGGGGCGCTGCTTTAAAGGTGAGTCAGCACTGAAATATCCCTTCAGGTGTTACCAAGCTTCTACCAAACCGGAGTCTGGCGGGTAACCTTGCCTAGAGCTTCCTGATAGGGGTGCTAGTTGGTTGTCACCTTGTTCACACGTCTCATTCACACTTCATACATTACCTGCAGTCACTCATTACCCTCCTTATGTATGTAATAAATGTGTAAAAAAAAAAAAAAAAATTCTATGTGTGGTGTATTATTTTAACCAAAAGAGGAACCTAGTTCCTTTAATTGTGTAATCTGTGAACAACGGAGAACCAAACTGTCCTGCCCAGTGTTCCACAGCAAGCATTCAGCGTGTATTTATGTGTGTCCAATATCAAACAGAACATCAAAACATTTAAAACACTAAAATCATCGGGGTTTTAAGAAGAGATCCGTTTTCTCCTATTGATCAAAGGGACCCCTCCTTTGGACTCCAACCAGTACTTCTCCTTTTTAAGTTTTAGAGGATCTTTTCTAATAAAGTCCTCTGGGCCTTCCTAACCCTTCTGTAGTTTAGAGAATATTACTAAAAAATATTCTCAAGGCCTTTAACCTTTTAATTTGTTTAGAAAGGCGTTACTAATAAACCCTTTCAAGGTCCCAGACCTGCACTGAGGTATTTATCCGACACCGGAGAGCAACCCGTCGGCTGCAACCGTGGTCAGACCTCAGTTCACTCTTATCTTTATTCACTTATTCACTTATTTCTTATTCACTTATCTCTTATTCACTTGTCTGATTCTCAACAAGCCTTAAGTAAGCCAGACAATTTTGGTTATGAATTACTAGGAGTTTGGACACTAAGTATTTTTATAATGTTCAATATAGCAGAAATAAAAGGTCTGCTTACCTTGTTTTTGTGTGCACACAGCTTTTGTCCAAACTCCGTTCACTCAGACCACTGCCGATGTCCTCCCATCCGTTCCAGTTGACCTGGAGCGGATCCTGTTCCGTGACGCCAATTGAAGGATATAAAAAAAACAACAACAGCAATAGAATAATATTAAACACAAAGTGAACCCGTCTTCCTTCATTAAATAGGTTCTTTTAGATGTTAAGGAGGAATTGACTTAACCAGGCTGGCGGAGAATGAAGACAACCGGACACCTGCAGCAGATGGGGAATCAGTGAACTTTTATTGAGACAGAGACAATCTCTCAACACAGCTCACATCAGGAGATTCCTCAGATTTGCTGTGAGGATAGGTATATATTCTCTAAAACTTACAGGAGGGGGTTGTGAGGAAAGTGCTGCATTAGCAGAAAAACAACTCCATAAAAGGAAATCGGCCTTGGGTGTTCTAGCCTCTTCGCTTGCAGATATCTTCCACCTGCAGGATGAGGCGATCGCTTCTTATCGCTCTCAAGGCCAAAGTCGTGAGCACACATTTTTATTACACAGTTGCACAGTAACTTTAAAGCTGAACAATATTTAAAGCTGAATAATGTTTGATCAGATTATATTTTCTTCAAAGCACAGAGTTCATGAGTCTCTGAAAAGTTGCAGGTGCGTTGCAGAGCCCAAAGGGCAGCACCCGAAACTGGAAGAGACCGCAGTGAGAGATGAAGGCAGTTTTAGGCTTCGAGTCCTCTGCTACAGCAACCTGCCAATAGCCTCGCGCTAAGTCCAATGTCGAGACAAACTTTCCTCTTGCCAGAAAGTCCAAAGACTCATCTACACGAGGCAGGGGATAAGAGTCTTTTCGGGTAACTTGGTTGAGCCCTCGAAAGTCCACACAAAACCTTGGTTCCGTGGCCGCTCTATTTACAATGACTACAGGAGCTGCCCAAGGGCTTGTGGAAGGTTCAATGATGTTGTCCTTCAACATTTGTTGTACTTGTTCTTCAATCACACGTTTCTTAGCAGGTGACGTGCGATAGGGTGGGAGATTGACAGGTGTTGCATTGCCAGTCTCTATGGCGTGCTCAGTGAGAGCCGTTCGACCAAGTTGACCATCAAACAAGGAGCTAAACTTGCTGAGCAGATTGAGTAAAGCATCCTTGTTGTTCTCTGAGAGACTTGCTTCAGACAGTTTGGCTGTTAAGTCTGAGCGAACCAAGTCCAAAGACATCAGTGTTCCAGGTGAATGTGAGTAATCATTTTGAAGGTCCTCTTCATCGTCTGCGAGTGGGCAGGGGATGTCCTCAATGTAGACGGTTCTAGTGGGAATGTGAATAGAAACAGAAGCTCTTGCCATAAAATCCATTCCCAGAATGAAAGGAGAGGACAAATCTGGTATTATTGCAAAACGCTGGTAAAAGTTCTTGTTCATGAATCCAATATTGAGCCAAATAACACCGTCAGGGATACAGGGAGCATTATTGGCAAGGTTAACTGCAGGACCATTCCACTCACTTGTGTTTCTAGGGTGAGAGTCATTTACTTGAATGAGATCTGTTCGTACAGCCGAGAGGGAAGCATCCACAGATGAAGCATTGAAGTTCACTTTCGTTCTTAGTGGGGTATTCCAGTGGACTTGTGAAAAATTGTCTTCCAAGTGTCCAAGACTGTGTCCACCCTGTAGTGAATCGGGCGTGTGAGGCTCCGTTAGTAACTGGGGGAAGGTTGGCCTCTGTGAAATGTCCTCCCCCCCCTGTAGTTTCCCGACTGCCTGTATTGTGGCTGGGATGTGGTGCTGCTTAATTCCACCTTTTCATGGCCAGGGTCAGAGGGGCCAGGTGCCGGCAATGGCTGGACTGGGCCATGCCTAGCGGTGTTCGAGGCTCGTTGTGGCAAATGAGGTTGGGTGTTACAGTTTGGGCAGGTGCGTGTGGTGAACCCTGGCTGAGAGCATTTGAAGCAGTAAGGTTCAGGCTTATAGTTGTCTTTGCTACATAAAGCAGGCTGTGGTCTTTGTGGTCCAAGCACTGAGTGAAGCTCATGAGCACGTAGCAGCAGGTCCATTACAGAAGTGACATTAGCGCCATACAGGGCAACTCTGTATTTTTCAAGAGCATGTTTACTAATTAGGTCGATTCTGTCTTTTTCAGGTGGAGGACTCTTCAGTTTGTCAAACTCACTCAACATGTGGGCAACAAAGGTTGGGAGTGGTTCGTCCTGAGCCTGAACACGATCTAAAATTCCTCTCAGGATGCGTTCTTGGTTGTCGGAGGGCAGAAAAACTGTCTTAAACAGTTGACAGAATTGAGCCCATGATGTGATGTGGGAGCTCAATGCCTTGAACCATTTCCCGGGCTCTTTTGCAAGAAAGTGTGGCAGTTCGTTTAGCAATTGCCCATCGGTTAGGTTCAATGAGGCTTTGTATGTGCCAACTGCATTTAACCAGTCCTCAGGTTGCACTTTGCCGTCCCCAGCATACACAGGAGGCTCCAGTTTTGCGTGATGTAAAGCTGCCGCAATCACTCTGGAAGTGCTGCTGAGCTCAAGTGAGTGAGATGGGAGAAAAGGATTTGTAGGTTGAAATGGGTTGCTGGGCAGGAACGGATTGGTACTGTTGGTGGGTTCAGTTTTGTCTCTCGCAGGAACATGAGGTGTCGATGTGGCCATTGGGAAAACAGGAGACTGTGGGACTGCAGGAGGGGGAGAGCTCCCCATTGTGAGTTGGTCCCACTGCCTTAGTAAACTCTGCTGTATGTTCAGTGAGTCACGTAAACAATCACTAAGCTTATTCACCTCAGTTCTTAACTCCACCACTTGTTGGCTAAGGCTAGGAGTCACATTTTCAACTATCTGGCACATAGGTAACGAGGTAAGTTCCATGTCTGAGTCAGAGTCGTCTGGGCAGTGTGCCATTGTGATTTCAAAAAAATTAAGCCGCTCCAGGGCACAGTGTAGTTATTGATATAGTAGTAAAAGAGTCAGATCAGACTAGAAAGACAAAAATGCAAAGATTAATTTTAAATCGTTTCGTTATACTGAGCCGAAGACCAGCACCAACGGTTGTAGTCGGCCAAGTTCTCACTTACATGTGCTACAGTCAGTCTCAGCAGAGGGAAAGGGGAATGGAAAGCCAGCAGAAATGTTCATGTCCAGGCTCTCCACAGAAGAATTAATCCTTAGAAGACGAAACCAACAGCACGTCCAAATAACAAATCCACGGAGTCCATTCGCGTCGCGGAGTCAGCTTCTCTCTTTTTCTTTCTCCCAAGCAGAGCAGCGGCACACCGCGGTATCCAGAAATTAGTCGGGTCCCACCTGAGCTGAGGCTGCGGCCATGGCTGGAGAAAACGTCCGAGCGTCCGCAAAACTTGGGGGATTTCCGAGACAGTTCACGTGCTAGAAGAGAAGAATCCTCGGCGGGATGCAAAAATCGTCTGAAGTCCAAGGGGAAAAAGTTCGGGCGCCAGTTGTAACGTGCGGTGGAGATGAAGCCAGCCGCGGAGGTGTGCAGGTGGATAGCGAATGAGCAACAGCTTCTGACTTTCCAAAAAGTACTCATTTATTTACAATATCAAAAATAAGTGCTACCTCTACCACACATTACTGAAGAGCACACTAGTCCGCGTACACACGGGAGCATCCATTACAGGAGGAGTGCGAAGAAGAACAAAAAGGGGGTGACACCAGTCGTGAGACAGGAGGCGCCGCCATGTGGTGATACACTGCATTACGATAGCAACTGTTACAACTGATACACTGCCACATATTGAGTGTTGCATAGACACCACTAACAATGTATTTTGCACTTGAGGCAATAGTAGGCATATTTTTCATAAGTTATATGTTATTCCATCAGCAAGTGTCAGAGAGGGATTGCACCTTACTTTCACACCATATAAAAATATGATGTTCTATAACAGAGAATACGATTTTTGTTGTTGTATTCTTCAAATAAAGAAAAAAAAAAGACAGGAAAAAACAGTCCCTCTGTCACTACTTTTAATAGAGTTTATCAGAGTTCACACTTAAGTTTGTTTTCAAATTGCAAAATTGATTTAGTCTACAGGCCCTGCGACAGACTGGCGACCTGTCCAGGGTGTACCCCGCCTCTCGCCCTATGACAGCTGGGATAGGCTCCAGCACCCCCCGCGACCCTGAAAAGGATAAGCGGAAGCGAATGGATGGATGGATAGATTTAGTCTACAACTGGACAACTAACAATGGTCCAGTAGCACAAAGTGAGGTACAATTATCACATCCAGAAACAATCCTGGTCTTGGTATAATCAGTGCAGTGTTTTTTTATATGCACTTTGGCTCAATGTTGAATTTGTTTTCACATCCCTTTGCTTCGAAGCAAATATTTACTTCTGTGGCATTTTAAATGATCTCAGATTATTGCAACATCAGCCCTAGGGCAGGTACAGGAAATCTCTCCTTCAGAAGACCCACGTGTGCATGCTGCATAAAGAGAGAGACTAAGTGTTCATTGCACACTATATCACAGTACTGGACAAAATAAATGGCTCAGGTTAAGTGGTTTGGAGACAAAGTAATACAGGCAAGGCTAACATGTGCAGTGGGGGGATAGTGGATATATTTGACAAAGGATGTTGATGGAGCTGTCTGGCAGGCGATAAAGAGAAAGACCCCAGAGAAGGTACGTGGATGTAATGAAGGGAGACATCAAGAGAGTTGGTGTAACAGAAGAAGCTGCTAGGGACAGGGTGAGATGGAGCCAGATGATCCACTGTAGTTACTCTTAAAGAAAGCAGCTGAAGGATGAAGCAGGATGGAATAAGTATCCCAGGCATATATAGGCATTTCAACATTCTTTCTGCTGTCCAGGGACTATAGGTGGCAATTAGCTAGTAGCCTGATCTGGTACGACACATCTTTTTTCACATGAAGTAAATGTTTTTGTGAATGCAATCAAAAGTCTGCAGTAATAGAAATTGTCAAGCAGATTTCGACCATGATAACAGTGTAATTTACTGTTCTCTCCTGAGATATAGCCAAATGCTGATGCCTTCTTTCTTTGTTGTTGTGTTCCACTAGTGTTGAGAGTTTCACAGCCACAGACACTCACAGAAATTTTCATTACATATATAGCAAATATAGCATGTAGACCGAGCATTATAGGGTTGCTTTTAATTACTGCAGAGGAAAGCACCATTATGGAGGCTCATACTAGGGCTCTAGTACACTTTGTTGCTATGTTATATGTTGTTAACTTTTCACTGACACCACCAAAAGGTTCAGGTTGTTCAGCCAGAGCATTTAACAACATATTTTTCTGCTTTTGTCAGGTGTAACTTCCCCCCAGATCATCCCAGATAGTTCGTTTTGCTGCAATGAACAGGTGTGTGTTAGCGGGCAGTGTGGTTGGTGTGTGTGATATCAGGTCACACACACGCCACCATGAACAATGATGACAACAACCTGACTCTTTCTGCTGAATTTCACTTCTTTTTGGCAAAAATGGAGAATTTGAATTGTGGATGACCTGATAGCATCTCCTGAATTTTTCACTTCATGAAATATTCAATTTCACAGTTATAATCTGGCGTATTTATCTATAGCCTCTAGAGCAGGCATTTTTTTTCCTAATGCAACCCTATGGTTACCATAGTAACACATGCTCCAAAGCACTATGTCTAACCTGTGTAAAAGCCTTGTTTTTAGCAAATTACACCAAGGTTTAGCAAAGAACAGAAATAATTGTAATTTCTCTGGAAGCCTGTATTTATTCTAATGACTGATCATCATATAAAGTACATTGAATCCCCTCCTCACTTACTGAAATCAAATCACAAAGAAGTAGCTGTTGTTCTTATCCTTGAGCTGAATGAACTCATGTGCAGATGTAAGTCAATTTCTGCATTTTACTCTTTTAAACATGTACAGGGGTCCTCCTTCCGGCTTCTCTAGAACTCCCTCTTTTCTTCCCTCTATCTGCTAACAAGGAAAGATTTAGAGGAGACAGCCCTGTTATGGTTCACTAGCAGCAAGGCTTGTGAAATGTGAGTGGATGGGTGTATGTGTGGTTTACTGTAAGTAGGGCTGTGTAACTATAATAAAAGAAGGAGAAAAGGGGGAGAGAAAGCTGGAAGGAAATGGCATAAGTGTGTGTTTGTGTAGGTGTAGAGGGTAGAGACACAGTGTGAGAGAGGGAGAAAGTGAGGGTGCCTGAGTCCAGTTTTCTTCATTCCTCTTTACAGCAATTGATTTTAGTCTGAGTGACAGGCGAAAGGAAACAGCGCCTCACCCTGCTGCTGTCAGCTTATGTGAATAACTGCCTCTCCTCTCTCTCCCTCCCTGACATGCCTTCCTTTCTTTCCCACCACTACACACTAGGTCCTCCACACCACCACAAACACTGCAAACACATAACGGAGCCCCAGCTACACTTCGGCTAGCCGTCACCTTTCATGAACTTTTACTGCTCTCACATCAGGCACCAGGTTCAGTAAGTGATAAATTTATTGAGAAGGCAGGCTTTCTCTCCAACCTGAAAAGGGCCATGCATTAAAAATCTGCGTCTGAACGCAGACAAAGTTATGAAGGTGAATGGGAAGTCGTGCAGCCTGCCTGTCAAATTTCAGAAAAGCACAAAACATATCATAATCGTTCACTGTCGGCGGGTGCCTGTGTAGCTCACCGGTGAGCATAGCGAGAGGGGTCCAAGAGTGAAAGCCGCTTACAGTGGGACTGCTGTGTTGCCATGGCGACTGTCTTTGCATTCAATCGTTAGAAGGGAGATGCTTGGATTTCACTCACTTCCCTGTCTTTTTTATTTCTTCAAGTCCTACTTTATTTTCTTTCTTCCCAAGGGCTTTGTTGCTTTCTGTTTCACTGTCTGTGATACATTCACACTTTCAGGCACACATACAGATTGACAGAAACAGAGTAATTAATAGAGGTCTCGTCCTTTTCCCTCCAACTTTCACCATTCAGTTTTTCTCTTGGGGCTGAAGAGAGTTTAGCACTACAAAACAGTAAGGTACAGCCTTCCTGCATAAGGAATGACAAGTTAAATCTCATATCCATGCAACCAAACCAACAAAGTCTTAGATTCTCTTCCATTTAAAGTAACACCCTCTTCCTGATCGGTATGACCAGTATGACAGGTCATTTGAATTATTCTGTCATCAGAGATGGCTTTGATGCAAAATAAGGTGGTCAGCTAAAATTAGCTGGGTTATATTACAGGACCAAAATGGACCTTAGGGAACTCTGCATGCTTGATCACTTGGAATGTCTGTATTAGATATGCGAATAGTGTTAGAAGTGATTAACACAACTATGTCTTGAATGCTCTAATGCTCTAAATGAAGCCATTTGCCATGGAAACATCAGCTGTACAGGTTCATGCATGATGTCTATTTCCATGAAAATATTTTGTATTCAACAGGCACCCCCTTAACTGTTATGGCTAAATGCTCATGTAACAGTACACTTTCTGTTAAAATGCAATGGTACAAGTTTTTTTTGTTTAACAATGTAGTATTTTTTTGTTTTTGCATATAGATATATTTGCACCTTTCTACTCAAACTGAGCTTTTTTACTTCAAGCCTTATTAACCCATTTTTTCAGAGGGCTTTGTATGCCATTCACACACACTCCCATAGAGTCAACAAGGGATTCAGTATCTTGCCCAAGGACACAAGTAACCAGGGATTCCACAACCCTTTTGACTCTACCTCCTGAACCTTCACAGCTACCCTATAAGCAACTAAAGGACAGGCTGATTGATCTCTGTGTCCCTGTGTCAGGTCTTTGCTGACTTCTTTTCCCCTTTAAGTACATGACCCTCGAATGAAAAATTAGGGTCTGCACTCTAAGCCCATATCAAATGAATTATTACAGCCTAATTATTTTTTGATACACATCTAAAATAATAGATGTGTTAAGTTTGCCAATTTGCAGAAAACACTGCAGTTCCTCGAATGCCTTGAAAGGCTACTAATTATATATAGATGGGTGATGACACAAGACTGGTATTTAAAATTACTGAAACATTTTTATGCTGTTTTTATGCTGTAAGTTATTTGACAAACAGTATCTTTCTGTGTAGTTGATTGTCCTTGCAATAAATGTGTAAACACAGTCCTTGTATTTCACTTGTATTTTGTTTAGCACTAATAGGCAGGTATCTGTGTCTGTAGATGCACCGCTACGGTGTATGGATGTATCTTAGCTTAGCACAACACCCTCTCCTCTAATTATGCCATGCCTTGGTTCTAAATTCCCAAGACCCCCAAATGGTCAGGACTGCAAGGTTGGCGTGTCACCAAACCACCGGTACATGTTAATGTTCAACTTTTATATGCAGACTAAGCTCCCTCAGCAGCATCTGTGACACTGGAGGACAATGGTATGTGATATAAGTGTGGCTGTGACACTAAATGAACACTCATTTACCTCTACAATGGGCCTACAAACCTAGATTGGCAAGTGAGGGAGTGAAAAAAAAGAAATGCATCTGTATGACTTCTGTTCTCAAATCTGTCTTTTGCCCTCCCTTCCTTGTTCGCTCTTTCACTCTGCCCTCGTTTTGAAAACTGGGGGGATGGGGATTCCATCTAAACAGGCAAGCCTGTGCATCGCTTGTGGGAGACAGCTTGACTGAGAGAGTGAAAAGAGAGAGAGCGAGAGAGATGGAGAGAAAGGAGAGAGAGAGAATGTGAGAGGTGTCTTCCATGCGACCAGACGATGCAATTCTTTGCAGGAACATGATGAGCGCTCCACCAATGGCAGCTCACGCACAGCCCGACGCATGGAGGGTTTCCACGGCTACCCCCAGTCTTCCTTGCTATCGCCCTTCCTCTCTGTCTCTTGCCTTCTATTCCCCCTCTCCTCTGCTTCGGAATAAATGTCAAATGCTTAATAAACACAGCGGCATCTGCAGCTGTTCCATATGACCACCGCAGTGGGTCAACTTGTCAAGTTTCACTCATGCATGCACATATGCACAGACGTGTTCAAAAGGGCATATTGCCCTGCTTTCTTCACACACGAGTGTGCTGCTTCCCTTCAGGGCTTCAACATTTCAAAGCTATCAAACATGTAACAACTGCCATTAACAGCCATTGATGGGATTATGCAATATGGTTTTCAGTTGGGGTTTTTTTCAGCTTTTTCATTCATTCGTTTACAAAGTGGAGTAAGTAGGAAAGTGGTGGTGGTGGGGAGTCCTTTAAATGTCATTCTACTCAGTTACGCGGTGCCATGCACACTAGCCCGACACACAGTTGCCACCCCCTCACTCTCCAGCTGCATCCATTCTGCATGCCAAACCCCATGAATCATCTGAGATTAAATGCTCACTCTGTTTATATAAAACCAGCCACATGCTTCTGTCCACTACACAATGTGTACACTGAATCAAAGCTTGAGATGCCCCTTGCCTTAAATGCGTGATCCAACTTTCTCACTACCTGTTTAATTATTGTGCTTGATGAAATGAAAGCGATTCCAATTCAGAACTCTTGCTACAGAACGCCGTGCATGTAATTATCGCTGCATTTTAGATGTCAGAGGCGCTGCATGGGATCGCATCTCCTGAGCCGAGGTATCTTTGAGCAACTTATGTGGTCCTGTTTAAAATGTAATGGCCCGAGGCAGCCCTTCATTTTGATGTGCATGAATTTAAGCATAGACGAGTGCATGCACAGCTTTGGCACAGCTTGCGCTTGCGTGCATGAGGGCTAGCATATGTTTTTGTTTTTGCTGCGGCAAATGAAATTCGGAATTTGCGCCTGCATTTGTATGTTTGATGTGAGCACAGGCAGGCGGCCTGCTCGGCTGCTGTGAGAAGTGGCATGCTCAGATCATTAATCAGACTCGATGGCACAGTGGGTAGCAGTCAAGCCACAGGAGACTGCTAATGCATGCAAATGTATACTCGTTTTCAGGGCAGGTTGAGCCAAGGACAGAACCTAGGCAGCAACAGAGATGGAGAAATCCTGTAGTAGAGAGAGTGAGACGAACATATCACAGCAGGGCCTTTTTGTTTGTGGTGTAATCTGCTACAGCTGAAGAATATGTCACTAAGTCAGGGTAAAACAGAAAAATCATGCAGGAAGACTGAAAAAGTAGCTTACATTCAGAATAGGATGAATATAATCCTTTATGTTATTTGACATGTGATATGGTATCACAGTAAGATTCAAGTGGCAAGATTTCACACCAGTAGCTATATTACCTACACACAAGTCCGACTTCCTGATATGAAGCTCCTTAAGCACGACACCATTTATTGTGGCAAATGTAGGAGCAAGAGCTGATTTGCTGCCAGCTGAGGACATAGCTCTGTATTGCACACCTTATTATTCTGCACGGTGCTTGAGCCTCATTATGGCCAGGATTGTACCTTGGTGGAGATAACCTTACGTGACTTTTTTGAGGTGAACCTTTTGCAAAGAAGCTTAGGAATGTGAATGGAGCGATATCATTGCCGGCGGGCATCGCATCATCGAAAGTAGCACAGGCTCAGTTTTTTCCCCATCGCTAGGTTGCACTTTGAGGTAATTCTTTGTGTTTTTCACTCATTTTGTAAAGCCTGTAAATTCTGTATACCAGCAGATCATTTTTCAGTCCAAAAGGTGACCATAACACCATCTGAACTGATGTCTTGCTTTAAAGGAGTAACTATCCATGTAACTGGTTATATGCATTATATGCCAGTAAATAACACAATCTATATTTAAAGTACATAAGTACAGTAACTGTGGACATTATGTAGACTGTATGTAAAGGATGGACATTTATAGTGGGTGCAAAAAGCAAGGCTAAGTGTCTACAATCTGCAGGCTTTCTTGTGGACTGACCCCTCAAAAAGAAGTCTGATAGCATGAAATTCTGTTGGAAAATGAGCCTTTATATAGTGGCTGAGATATACAACACACTGTAAAAACACTAGCAAATAGAAAAATGCTGCAAAACCACAAAAAAAGTAGAACAAAACACAATGGGACCAGAGAAAAACGCCACAGAAATAAAACTAACAAACAAAAAAATTTATTAAAAAATCCCCCTCACAAGACACAATGGAAGTCTCACCAAAAATACTTAAAAACAATAAAGAGATTTAACAAGCTAATAGTAAACGGCTAATAGAAAACTTCTATCTACAGCATTTCATGAATCATGTGTTTAAAAAAAACATTAATTGCATATTTTTTCCCTCACAACAAGATGACTGCTCCACTTCTTTTAAGCGTGTCTCGGTGCAGCCCTTTGCATGGTTTGGTTTCTGCCATTTAATCACCCCTTTCATCACATTTTGGTCTCCCTAAACACTTCTGTGAGGTTTGGATGTTTTGTTCTTCTGCTTTTGTTTTTTGTTTTATTTCCATTGTGCTTTATTCAGCTTCAATTGTGTTTTGTGTGCTTTTGCAGCACTTTTTTGCTGCTGTTTTTTTCAAGTTTCAGTGTATTTGACCTCTCAGGGCCACCATACCTTCAGTTCCTTTTCACCATGACCTCTGGAAACACTGCCCTGATGAATTTATGTAGGATAGAGAGGTATGCCCACCTTCCCATCCGCCCTGCCACTTTTACTTTTTACAGTAATAATGGCAACATGCGCCCTGAATGTTGGCAATACTTCTCTTTGAATTTAGTCATACCCTGTGTAGTGCTTTTGGTGGCATACTGTATGCATGCTTGTTCAAAAATAATCAATCTGCCAGCTGGAAAAAAAAAGAAAAAACCAAACTGTGAACACTTTGTTTTTCAACCAAGCCTAGGCCTTCTAACAGACACTGGCTCTTGATCACACAGAGACAAGCAGGAGATCCACGCTGTGTTTGCAGCTGCCAAAACTCCTTCAGCTCCAATATGTATGGACACACGGTGCTGAAACTGGAAGAAAGCTGATGCTTTACCCCTGCTGTTTAGAGCAGGGGTGAAACAAACAGTTGACTGGCAGTGTTACAAGATGGCTGGGCGAGGGATCATACACTCTGTGGACAAAAGGCCACTCCTTTTAATCTCCAAATGTATGTGTTTTCAGTGTCATAACCACAGGTGTTTAGACACAATGGGTTGGGCTAAAGAACTTGAGACCGTAAACATTAACGAAATGGTTATAGAAAAAAGAGTAAATAAGCAGCATGGTCTTTTTCTCATAGACTTCTATCCATCCAGACTTTTAGATAGAATCTGTGGTGCTGAGTTTATTGTATTATGGGGTTATAATCCTTTTTCACTAATATGAGAAAAAACTATCTCAGCATTTTCTTTCCCTTTCCATATCTCAGTGTCTGTCAAATATTACATGCTTCAGTGTCCCAGGAAAACATTGTTCTGCTGAAGCCACTGCTCCTCAATCAAGGTTTCACCTTTTTCTCTCTCCTGGATAAATGGAAGGATGGAAGGAGGGATGAAAAGATCAAATGAATGAACAATTGTTCTGCTCTTGCAAACAGGCCATTCAGGGAAATTCCTCAGGGGCCAGAGCCTTTTCAAGGTTGCGTCCTACACCACTAGCTACCTCTGTGTATTTCTAAGTGTGTGTGTGTGCATGCCTGCATGCATGTAGTCCTCTGGGTCTCAATAAGGTTCAGTCAGGCTGATATCTCTCTCCACGCAGAGAAAAAAAAAAAGTGCAAACAGCGAATGTCTATATGAGTGCGTGAGGCTGTGCTGACTCGACCAAGTGCCAGAAGTTCCCACAAGTCTCCCAGTTCAGATGGAGGGTCAGCAACTGATGGCTGTGGGCGTTCGCTGTTCAAAATGCCTGGCCATGCAAGCACGGCTCAGACATAAAATGCATGACAGCCTTATTGTTCTAACAAAAATGGATGGGTCTTGGAAGGGAAATGCCACTCTGTGAATGCGTTGTGATTTTTTTTAAATAACACAAACACTTGCCATCAAACGCCTGTAGGCATTCAGGCTGTGTAATGGCTTAGATGATGTGATAAGCCTGTGTTGCCTGAGTAATTTACCAAAGCCTGATAGTGTTAAATAAGGTGTACTGTCAATTCTAATCATAGTATTCCGATTGTAAATCGTAGCGACTCTGTACTGTGTGACTGAAAAGTCACAGTAGACAAACAACAGCACCCTTCTCAGGGGCATAAGACATAAAACTGTAAAAGCGGCACCACAGCAGCTTTGCCACAGCCCTTAATTTAAGAGGAGGGCACCGCAATAGACTTTGTGTCCACAAGCTGCTCTATTGTGCTCTGCATTGTTAAAATATATTATTCCCCTCCTTGTTTGCATTGTTTGTTATGTGAGCAAGACGTGTATGGAAATTGTACTGAGGGATTTCAGAGGTTTGCAAATTGCATCTCCAATCAATTCCAGGACTCTGCAGAAAAATGAATCTATGGAAGCCTTCTGTGCAAAATCATGTTTTTATAGACCTGCGCAAAAGCGCTTACAAGTAAAATAGATAAAGCAAAGTAAGAGCTGTTATTTCTTTGCATTGTAAATATTTCTTCCAGGCAGACATGGAAACACCATACAAATAAAAGCCTGGCAGAGGCAGACAAAAATTAATTAACTGAAGAATGGGGGGGTTGTTTGGATTCATTTTTATGTTTAGAAAATGTGTCCTGCTGTTTTGGTGATGTTGTTGGGGTTATATAATTAAATCCCTCCTTGTGTTCCTGGTACCACCTTTGGGAAGCTTAAGTAGCCTTGCTGGACACATAAACAAAAAAGCAGAGTAGCGAGCGCAGGGTGCAAACGCATGCAGAAAGCAGGGTGACATCGACACACTGGCTAACTGGTTGTGATTTATAAATGTGACCTAAGTGATTTTACTATTGTACTAGTCTCTTTTACTCAATGTCACTACAGATGTGGGTATTAAGCCATGAGTACTTTTAAAACACAGGTAACGCTCTTGAAGCTCAAATTGAACCTATTATATAACTTTCCAGTTATATTTTCATTTTTAGACTTTAGTAAATTAGCTTTGCATGCTTCACAGTTTAACGTAATCCCCTCAGTTCATCTATGGTCTAAAAATAATCACTTAGACTAGATAAATTCTTTTAGTTTTTATATATAAATACCTGTCAGCTGATGAGACAGAAAATAAGGAAAAGCATAATACATCCACTACTCAGTACCTCCAGTGTGTACGTTAGCATTTAGCACTTAGCCATTGGCACTGCATCTGATGGTTCAAAAAGCGAATGGCTTTTGTGTGGAGACCGTGTCACTTCTATTAGAGCTCCATGCTGACGTCTTCCACATGAGATTCAAAGCAGTATCCTTACAGTTGCTATGCTACAGCTGGATATTTCCTGTTCATGGCAGGGATCGAGTGAAAAGCCAGGGTTGAAAAATGTGAAGTTTGTGGGGGATCATGTTTATTTACTGGGGCAGCAGCTTCTTTTGTTTGGGATCTAGAAAATAAGTTCTTTGTGTGGAGTTTACAGTATGTTCAAAGAATACATTACAAGGCAGCACGGTGGCACGGTGGTTAGCACCGTTGCCGCACAGCAAGAAGGTCAAGAAGCAAGAAGAGTTCAATTCCAACATCAGGCCGGGGTCTTTCTGTGTGGAGTTTGCATGTTCTCCCCGTGTTTGCGTGGGTTCCCTCCGGGTACTCCGGCTTCCTCCCACTGTCCAAAGACATGCAGCTTGTGGGGACAGGTTAATTGGAAAATCCAAATTGTCACTAGGTGTGAATGAATGTGAGTGCGAATGGTTGTCTGTCCCTGTGTGTTGGCCCTGTGACAGACTGGTGACCTGTCCAGGGTGTACCCCGCCTCTCGCCCTATGACAGCTGGGATAGACTCCAGTGCCCCCCGTGACCCTGAAAAAAGATAAGCAGAAGCGAATGGATGGATGGATGGATAGTATATCGTCCAGTTTTCCAGACAGATGTCTTTCCTTTTACACAGATACAGCACGGTGCAAAAGTCTTGAGTCTTGTACACAACCTGGAATTTCACAGGGGAGCCAGTGAAGGTCCTGGAGAACAGGGCTGATGTGCTGGTAAGAGGGGGTTCTGGTAATAATGCGGGCAACAGAGTTTTGAACCAGTTGAAGCTTATGGAGGGATTTTTGGGGGAGACCATGCAAGAGAAAATTACAATTTCAATACGGTAGGTAACAAGACTATGGACAAGAATGGACATAGACTGGGTGGAAAGAGAAGGACGTAAGCTGTTAATGTTGCGTAGATGGAAATAGGCAGAACGGGTGAGATTATTGATGTCAGATTTAAAGGACAGTGAACTATCGAGAATGATACCAAGGCTTTTAACCTGAGGTGCAGGGAAAACTGTGACGTTATCAATAGTAAGTGAGAAATGATTTCCCTTCAGTAGGTTTGAGGATTTCAGTTTCATCCTCATTAAGCTTAAGGAAATTAGAGCTGAACCAGGGTTTTAATAAGTCTCGGGGATCATCAAGATTTTTCTTGGCAAAAGGGAGACAAGCCTTTGGGTTATTTTTGGTCACCAGTGGTTTTCTCCAAGAACTCTCCCATGGATGCCATTTTTGCCCAGTCTCTTTCTTATTGTTGAATCATGAACTCTGACCTTAACTGTGACATACAAAGCCTGAAATTCTTTAATGTTGTTCTGGGGTCATGAATGAGTCGTCAATGTCCTCTTGGAGTAATTTTTGTGGGGCAGTTACTTCTGGGAAGGTTCACCACTGTTACATCTTTTCTCCATTTATATATAATGTCATTGACCATGGTTCATTGGAGTCACAAAGCCTTGGAAATGGCTTTGTAACCCTATCCAGACTGATAGATGTCAGTGACTTTGTTTCTCAGCTGTTTCTTTAGCTCGTGCCACGATGTGTTGGTTTTTGAAATCTTTTAGCCTGGCTCACTTTATCAGACAGAGTCGCTTTAAGTGATTCAACGGGTGTGCCAGTAATCAGACCTGAGTGTTTAGTGGAACTGAATTCACTTTTCCAAAAAATGTGGTTAATCCCCCTCTTGTTAATTCATGATTTAACTTTTTTTTTCACATGACCGGATAGGTTTGGATAACTTTTCACTCTTAATCAATGAAATCATCATTTAAAAACTGTAATGTATTTTCTCGGGTTATCTTTGTCTAATATTAAAATGTGTTTAATGATCTGAAACATTTAAGTGTGACAAATATGCAAAACACTAGGAAATTGGAAAGGTTGCAAACATGTTTTCACACCACTATATAGTAATAAATACATGATTTGGTTGATTAGACTAGGATTAGAACATGTTCTGGGTTTTTCCAGGGGTAGCTCGGGTAAGCTGTTACAGGCAGGGATCACACTCACTATTTACTGATGCACATCCAATTATTTTGGTCTGAAAAACAAATCAGTCAATGTCCAAAGAAAAACTTTGAAAGACCTTCAGAAAACCTGGAACCTGGCTCCTTGGAAACAAAATATGAAAAGATGTGGTCTGAATCAATACTTTTGCACATTACTGTAGATGGAAAAGATACCTCACAACATGTGACTGAACATTATGCTGTTACGAATCTTGATTGGCAGCAACATGGTTAAATTATTATCATTCTCACATTTTAATCGGCTTCTAATGTGGTCTAATATAACCTGAAAACTGCATTTCCCTCTGAGTAGAATTACAAGTTATCATTGATTTATTGCTGGTCTGTTTCTAAAGTTTGCTTTTCCCAGAGTGCTCATTAGCTATGAGGGCACAGGTAGTACGTTGTTATGGCACAGTAATACGTGGTATGATATATAAAAAACCTCAAGTAAAAAAAAAAAAAACAACTGTACGCCATTCATTCAATTTCTATTGTGAGAATTTCAGCTTGGAAAATTATGCTAGACAGATTTTAGCACTCGCTTGCTAAACCGCATACCTGTAAGCAAACAAAAAGCATGCACACACACAATGACATGCAACATCTACACCTCCCACTGTTCACTAGCACTACATCAAGGAAATATAAATGTTTTTATGAGCCAAAATCCCCAAATCCCAGTGTTAATTAATGTAATCTGGAAAAGAAAAAAAAAAGACTTTCATTTGCCAATAAAAGACAAGCAGCTCCACAAAGTGTTGTTTCTTTAAATGTTGTCTACTAAGAGCTGATTAAATTAACTGCAAGTTTAAAGGAAAGATCCAATCTTGATAATAATTGTTACATTTTTTCCCCTTTTTCGTTGAGGACAGGAGACAAAAGAAAACACTTTCTGAAAAAGATGAAATACACTCAGATGATGTTCTGACTGCAAGATGGAATGGGATGATTCATTCCTCTGTAAAACTACACTCCTACTGGACAAACTCAAGAGCATGACTGCCTGTGAGACAACGCTCCAAGCACAGAGATGAATGTGTTTGTGTGTTTCCTGGTGAAAGGAGACTTGGTTCCTTTTTTGCAAACTAGCTGGCTTACCTTTTATGAGTCAGTCTCACTGACTTTATGTTGCTCCAGATTTTTATTATAGTGTGTGAACATTTCTAGAGGGATACTGTGGAACTGTGTCTCCTAAAGAAATACACTCAAACATTACTAAGTCAATTAACTGATTTAATGAAGTGCTACCCTTTCAAGTCGCAGTAGAGTATGTACTACTTGGATGCTAGGTGTATTAAATAGCAGAACTCCAAGACCACAGTCCCTGGAACTACATCTGAAAGTCATCTTGAATGTGGAAGAACTTCAGTTTGGTAATTTTTTTTTTTTGAAGTTTTTGTTAAAATCATGGACAATTTTGGTTTTGTTCATCAACAATACTCTTCCTCAAGTGACCCAATGTTTTTTACTATCAAACTTCTTATCTAATTCAGGGGTGCAAAAAGTCAATCATAGGGTGAGCAGCACACCCAGCAGTTTATCAGTCAGATGCAAGTCTAACATACAGAGACAGACAGTCATTAACCTCAATGATCAATTTAGAATCACCAATTAATATAATCCTATGAATGTCTTTGGACTGTTGGAGTAACCGGAGAAAACTCAACCATCATCTGAGGAAGTTGGGACCATAGTCACCAAGAACACCCGTGATAACACGCTACTCCAAAATAGATTGAAATCTTGCAGCATCTGCAAGGTCCCTCTCCTTAATAAGGCATGCATATAGGCCCATTTTAAGTTTTCTAGTGAACATCTAAATGAATCAGAGAACACTTGGGAGAAAGTCAGATCAAACGCAAATTAAATCTCTATGGCATAAGCTCAACCTGCAGTATTTGGAGGAAGAAAAATGCTGAGCATGACCCAAAGAACAGTATCTTCACAGTTAAGCACAGAGGTGGAAACATTATGCTTTGGGGCTGTTTTTCTGCCAGGCCAATGGACAGGACTGTAAAATCTTGGACGAGAACCTCCTTTCCTCAGTCAGAACACTGCAGATTTGTCCTGGATGGGTCTCCTAGACTATCTCCAAAAGTTGATTCTGCCCACTGAAGGAACAATGGGCTAGGAGGTCAGTTCCTTAATCTTAATTATGCAAATTCTCATTACCATTGATCAACAACCACTGACCAAAACCCACTGACCAAAGACCACTGATCAATAGCCATGAGTACCATTCACAGAGAGTTGGGGAATGGCTGCAATCACAGCATTGTAAGATGGCGAAAGATGTACCCTTTGGCCCCCTCCTTGATTCAGAGATAGCCTTTCCCTTTTCACGTAAATGGCCTCCTTGACTCCGCACTCAAACCAGCGTTCCTCCCTGTCCAAGATGTGTACATCCTCATCCTTGAAAGAGTGTCCACTGGCCTGTAGGTGTAAATAGACTGCAGAGTCCTGGCCTGACGAGGTAGTTCTTCTGTGTTGTGCCATCCACTTCACCAAAGGTTGTTTGGTTTCCTCGATGTATAAGTCCTGGCAATCCTCCTGGCACTTGACAACGTACACTATGTTACTCTGTTTGTGTCGGGGGACCCGATCCTTGGGATGGACCAATTTTTGGTGCAGTGTGTTTTGGGGTTTAAAAGCCACAGAGACCCAGTGTATAGAAAAAATGCGTCTCAACTGCTCCGATAGTCCTGACACATACAGGATGGGTGAAACTGGGGAGACCATGGCACACCCATGTTTCTGCCTGTAGAACTGACCCTTGTATGTGAAGTAGGTGGAATGAAGACACAGTTCCAAAAGCAAACACACTTGGCCGATGCTGAGAGTGGTCCTGTTGCTGAGGTTGGGGTCATCCTGTAATCTCTTACGGACTACCTCCAACGCTTCCGTGACTGGGATGCAAGTGAAGAGAGATGTAACGTCGTACGAGACCGTGGTTTCATCTGCCTCCATAATGACATCTCTCACCTTCTCAACAAAATCCAGGGTGTTCTTCATGTGGTGTTCAGAGCTGCCTACCAGCAGGTTGAGGATCGAAGCCAAAAACTTGGAGCTGTTATAGGTGACCAAGTTGATCATACAGACAATCGGTCTTAAAGGTGCACCCTGTTTATGTATCTTCGGTAAACCATACAGACTTGGTGTAGACTCCCCTGGGTATAGCCTGTGGTATGAGGTCTGGTCAATAGCCTTGTCTTGTTCAGACAGTCTATCACCCTCTTCCTGTGTCTTGTTTCAGGGGCTCATAAGTATTTTCATCACTGAGTAGTGACATAATTTTCTCATGATAGTCTTTCTGGTTTAGCAATACTGTGCACCTATCCTTGTCTGCCGGAAGGATGATAATATTGTTGTCATTACTAAGTGATGTGAGTGCCTTCCGCCACTACGTCCAGATGAACAGAATCAACTTTTGGAGATTTACTTACCTGGATGATTGAGCATGCATCAAGACAAAACTCAGACTATCAACGCAACAAATGAGTGGCTAAAGAAGAAGCACAAAAAGAGGCAGTTTCCAGATCTTAGTCCTAAGAAAATCTAGAGAAGAAAGCTGAAGCTTCAAGTTGCCAAGCAGAAGTCAAGAAACCTGAAGGATTTAGAGCATTCATGTGAAAAGAAGTTGGCCAAAATCCCTCCTGAGATGTGTGCAAACCTGGTGACCAACTGTCTTACTGCTCTACTTGCCACAAAGTACCAAGTCATGTTTTTTGGGATCAAATACTTATTTCACTTCACTTATTTCAATGACATGCAAATCACTTCATAACTTTTATCTAATGCATTTTTATCTGGATTTTTAGTTTATTATGTCTCTCTCCATTGAAATGAAACTACCACAAAAATTAGAGACTGTTCATTCATTTTCCCCCTGGACCTGTCAGAGGGCCCGGTGGCGCCAGTGTCCAGCAGCCTCGCCTCTGTCAGTGCGCCCCAGGGTGGCTGTGGCTACAATGTAGCTTGCCATGGTAAATGGCCTGTATTTGTATAGCGCTTTACTAGTGCCAAAGCGCTTTACACATCCAGTCACCCACCCATTCACACACATTCACACACTGGTGATGGCAAGCTTCATTGTAGCCACAGCCACCCTGGGGTGCACTGCCATCACCAGTGTGTGAATGTGTGAAGCGCTTTGGGGTCCTTAGGATATACAAATACAGGCCATTTACCATTTACTTGGCAATAATCACTAAAAGACTCACATCTGACGTTGCATATAAGGCTGACCCAAGAATGAGTGGGAGAGGTAAGCTTGAGGTAACTCAAGCAGTAGTTAAGTAGTAGTAGTTAAGAACAGTCTAGGCTACTTCATGTCACAGGTAACAAGAAAGCACATATTTCCTGAAATGTAAAACTCTTCCCTTACAAAATAGGGTAACCAGTAGGTAAGTAATCAGGATAACGAGGTGTATACTTCATGCATGTGAGATGCAGATGCTATGGAAAATAGATTCATTTACATTTTAAACTTGCAGATTTCATATTAAATGAATAAAATGTTGTTGTTTTTTTCACTCTAAGCCTACATCTAATAATTAACAATGTAAAAGTACATACTTAAAATTCCCACCTTGGTTTACTAAAAATCAGAAACTGAAAGGGAAATTTCTCAGTAGCAACAGTCAGTACTTTGTTTTTTTTTTGTTGTTTTTTCTTGTTCACTTCCTTTTATGCTCATGTCTGATCATCCACTTCATTCTTTTACATGTCAGGACAAAAATGCTTCTTACCCCAACGACAGAAACTGATACAAATTTGAAGTTTTTTTTGACTTGTAAATGCAATTCTAGCTGCCTGCAAACAAACACCATGGGCACATGATACAGTCAGTACTTTGTAAAAACCCCTGCGACAGCAATTACAGCTTCACAGGCTTTTGGCCAGTGTGTATCTGGGATGTGGAAAATCCATGTGGGTTGACTAATAAATGGACCTGCTGAGGACAGTGTCCCCTTCGGTGGTTTCTGTGGCAGAAAGCCTTGTTCAAAGCCACAGTGGCAATGTCATTCGCCACACACAGCTTTACTCACTTCTGTGCAAACATTTAAACCTTTTTCAGTTAATCACATCAGCTAGTCATTTTAGAAATCCTAGAATTTATTAAAAGAATGATTACTACCTTTTGATTACTACATTACCTTCAGTAATAACAAAAATATGTAATATGATGTATAATCTGTGCACAAATGTCTTTTGTGAATAATGTAAACCATCATATATTATTAAGAAAATACTTTGTAAAGCTGGCAAAATTCAATAGATCGTCTATTCTTTTTTGTTTTTTGCTTTAATTCTGTTGGTCACATGCTAGTATTCTCATGCTGAGCATGACATTCAGGACTAGGGACAACTGACTCATCTGTTATACATTCTGAGCAGAAGAGATAAGAAAAAAGAGCAGCACCTTAAGGGATCGATAAACTGCACACCAGTATTAGCCATGCATCATTATAAAAATTGATCTTAAAAGTACAGGCCATCAAGTAAAGGTTCGGTGTCCTACTAGAGGACACAGATAAACAAATGAACCTTTGACTTTGTGGTTATTGTCTCTGAACACTTTCAGAATTTTCAGTGGTCATTTTAGAGTCCCTCTCTGATCCTCTGTAGAGCATTACTTGACCTGGCTGTTGGGAGAAAGGACAGACGTAAGCTTAAAATACCTCCCAGGCTTGACACAGCACTGCGCCAGCTGCACTCTGTAATTACCAGCAGTGCAATCAGCAGACTCGTTAATTTCCCCTGACTGACAGACGCTGACGGCTCAATTGCAGAAAATGCACTGGTACAACTTCATAAGAAAATGGAACTGACGTGCTGCAGGACTCTTCAAGCTTCAAGGCTGCACTCAGAAAAGTGCATTTTATGATTATGATAATGACATATGACATTGAAGACATACTGTTATAGGCAAGGTTCTGTTACATCTGGCAGCAAACCTCTTCATTAAAAACAAAGGATTAAAAAGGGAAACTGAATTCCTCTTCGTCTCCTTTTAAAATAGCAGATGTGCTGCTACATGCACCCTTGCTAAGGACTCATCTTATGTAACATATTTAGGAAACCATGTGAAGTACTGCAGAGAGAGAGAGAGAGAGAGAGAGAGTGCTAACACATGGAATAGCTTTCTGGTTCTGCAGAAGAATTGATTTGAGCGTAAAAGAATGTGAAGCAGTCCAAAATAGACATTCCACCAGCAAAGTAATTGGGGTGAGGGAGCCAGAAGAATTGGCCCAGATAAATATGTCACTTAATGGGTTGTTTATGGCTGCAATTTGACATGATCCACGAGAGAACAGGCAAGAAGAGGGTCTAGTTTATCCTACAGAGTGACACTGGCGCAATCACTAAAACAGACAGTAACAATAAACATTCAAAAAATAGAATATTTAATCTGCAAACATGTATGCCGGCCTATTTCCAACATTAATTCATCCTTAGACATGTTGGAATTTTAGTGCAGTATCTATTAAATTATTTCTCTATTCCCCCGATTATAATTTAATCATATTCCTGCTGTGCGGTCCAGCCTAATCGTTTATTTTCCCCATCTCCATTCTAACATTATTCCAGACTGCCCTTCTGATTTCTTGCAAGCAGCTATTTGTGTCCCACCAAGATGAAATCCATATGGAAGAGGAACAGAAAAAAATGTAGATAATAATTTGTTTTAGATATATTGTATGAATCATAATGCTTATACCTGCTGAGCTAATCATGTTTACAGGATTATGTAAAGTAAATATATTTCTAAATGAGGAAAAAAAGAGGGTCACATGTGTAATGTCTTATGAGGTATAAAATTCATACAGAAGGTAAACAGGGCAGCATGGTGGCATGGTGGTTAGCACCTCACAGCAAGAAGGTCCTGAGTTCAATTCCACCATCAGGCTGGGGTCTTTCTGTGTGGAGTTTGCATGTTATATGAATATGATTCCCACTAAGCCTCTTGTTTTTAATAAACATAAAATATATCAACAGTCAACATAATGGTAGTAGTATAAAGATCCCGACTGCTTTGCCGCTTCAGGACCTGGATAGCTTGCAGAAATTGATGGAAACATGATTGTCGGGTGCCTTAAAGCTCTTTCACAGTTGAGTCATGCAACAGAACAATGATTTGAAACACACCAGCAAGTCCACCTCTGCATGGCTTGAGAAACACAAAATAAAGGTTTTGGAGTGGCCTGGTCAAGGTCCAGATCCAAATCTGATCTTCTGATCTCATACCTTTCATGCTTGTTCATGTTCAAAAACCCTCCAATGTGTCTGAATGAAAACAATCCTGCAAAGATGGGTGGGCCAGAATTCCTCCAGCGTGATGTGAAAGACTCATAAGCAGTTATCGTATACAATTGCTCTCAGTTCTAGTTGCCAAGCAAGGCACAGGTGTAGGGGTCAATTACTTTTCAGAATTGGGCCAGACAAGTTTGTTAAGCTTTTTTCATTAATAAATAAATCCATCATTTAAAAGTGCATTTTCTATTTCTCGGGTTGTCCTTGTGTAATATATTTGTGTGACATTCTATCTTTCCCTTTGTCCTATTTCAAGATGTATTTTCTTGTTCCATATGGCTTGTTATCTAGATTCCTATTCTGTTTTTGTTCTTTATGTGGACCTTGTGCCATTTGTTTTGTTTTCAGGTTTAAGACCTTTGATTAGACCTTAGATTATTATTTGAGCATTAGAGATGGATTCAGTTCAGTGATTTGGGAAGAACCGAGTAGAACTGCTAGTCCTCCACATCAAAAAGAGCCAGCAGAGGTGGTTCACGCATCTTCTAGGAACCTCATGGATGACATGTTTGTGGCATATCCTACCAGGACGAGGCTCTGGGGTAGACCCAGTACACCCTGGGGAGATTAGGTCTCTTGGCCTGAGGTCTGGGCTGTGACCTGGCCCCAGACAAATAGTGGAAAATTGATGGATGGATGGATGGATGGATGGATGGATTGATGGGTGAACATTTCAATCACTTCACCTATGTCCCATTTCCCTAGCAAGATATAAATACATGCACAGTTTTGCACAGTACTGTAAAATGTTGGTCAAAATTCTTTTGTGTTATTTAAGTAAATTAATCATTTCATAAACTCCTCAGCCAAATTGGATCAACAATATTACTGAATGCCTTAACAATGACAGAGTCATTCATTTATTTTTAATGCTAAATGTTTGTTAGAGCTGCTTGCTGAATCAAGTAAAGTAAGGCACTCCAATCAATGTGACTTCCTTTCACTTTCATATCTCATTGAAGAAACGTAACTTTTTTTTTCGTATGCACGATCACACCTTCTATCTCCAACAATTTTCATGGACTTTTTTGGAGGCAATCAACAGTCAGTCACAAGAAATGAGTGTAAACTTGCTAATTAGCAAGGAAATACCACTCGCTTACTCTGCATTGTGTGAAAAATCGTACTAATAATGATGATATACTTTTTCTGTCTTTGTCTTCTTGCCTGTGAGTTGCCTCTTTTTTTCTGTAACAAGTCGTGTTTATTAAAGTAGACCAAGTTTTTTGCTTTAAGGAGTCATTATGGAGTAAATGTTTGCACAATTAAATGGCTGGAAAATAACGACACCATTGCTGCTTTTTGATGGGTTTCCTTAAAGCCTCACTTTCACAGCACAATTCTGACTGCTACAGGCTACAAAAGAATGAAGGCTTGAAACACAAAAGGAAGAAGATAGCATTTTTCCCCCCAGCAGGCATCAGTAGCTTTCCCCAGGCAGCTTAAATGGAATCGAGGCAATGTTGCAAAGTGCACCAAGCAAAAAGAAAGAGAGTCCAATGTTAGACAAGGGTAAGAAGTCAAAGGGTTCAAACAGATGCAGTTGGTAATTTAAAGTCAGCAAATCAGCAAAGCTATTCCTAGAGCAGAAATACAATCTTGTAGTCTAATCTTCAGACTACAAGAAGTCTGAAGATAAAGGTCTGAAGATAAAGGTGGGCAAACAGCAAGCCTGACGTTATTGAGAAGTTATTGAGATATTAATGCAAAAATCATCTGCTAGCAATTCTAAAGGTCTTTCAAAATATAACATAGCACCAGTTCACAAAGATAACAAAGTCAAGCTTAACTGCATGGAACATCAGCTAACTCTGCCCACAGTAGCGGTCAGCATAGTTAAAGTACTTCTACACAACTAATTAGTAAATGAGAATGACCGGTGAGCTGTCCAGGGTGTAACCCGCCTTCTGCCCTATTACAGCTGGATAGGTTCCAGACACCTACAACCCTCACCCGAACAAGCTGCTAACAAAGTGGATCTGTCCACTGTGCATATACAAGCCTTGGGATGATGCTGGTATTTCTTTTATGCATTTATTGACTTATCCATGTCACTTGTGTTGTAATTGATGCCTGCTCTGGTTTCTTGCTGCTGCACTTCCCACTATTTGGTGGTGTATGTACTGTTAAGAAGAAGGCAAAGAACTATAGATAACCATCTTTTTATGACTATTTTGGTCCTAATGTAGTTGATGATGTTGTGCAGTGAAAATATTTTTGGCCAGCTGCAGTTACTTCTTCAGGGTATCACAAGTTCGCCAGCCAAAAGATAGATACTCCAGGGAGTTATCTGGTTGCAGTGTGAGCTGAGCTGTTTGCCAGTTCAAGTTCCATATTTGTACATATTGAGCATGATTTTGGTCTTTTCATTCAGACCTTGGCAAGAAAGCAAATGATTGTACTGTACAAAATACTGAACTATTGATTTAGTAACTTAGTCATGTAAAATAAATAGATAAAATGTGATACACCTCAGACAATACAGGTCTCAGTTAAATTACACACACAGTTAGAAAAAGACTGAATAAGTGTGACTTGTGTGGAAGGGTTGCCAGGAAAACGCCTATAGTTAAAGGCAGTCTTATTCTTTAGGAAGGTAGCTTGATGGATAATGTATATGTGTGATGCATGCCCAATGCTGGAACTGCCCCCTCTGCTCTGCGTGTGTGCTAGCAGTAGTTAGCAGTATGTATTCTATGTCCTCTGTGAGAGCACACCGATAGAAGTAGCTACACTGTGTTTGCCTCCTCGATAAAGGAATGTGCATCACTTTACTCTGCCAATTTGGATCAGAAGAGAAAAGTAGTTATCAGCTATACGAGACAGGCTACAGTAAAGACATTAAGCATTTACCAGAGGTCTCTTTACTATGTCTAGTCGCCACAAATCTGTTCATTTTGAAAAAGAACATGACAGCATGGGTTAGGTTTACTTAGCATAATCTAAACAAAACAGAAAACCTCAGCTAAAGCTCGATTCAAACTACAAGAAGACAATAACCCTAAGCATATCTAAAGCACAAAAAAGAAAAAGATTTAAGGAATTGCAATGGCCCAAAGTCCAGACCTCAACCCTGCTGAAATGCTGTGGCGGGAAAACCAGCAAACCTCAATGAACTGTAGCCCCACCGTAAAGGAGAGCATGCCATATTATATTTGAAAGACTGACAAAGTCATCCAGAAAATGATTACTTTTAGTTATTTCTGTTAAAGGTGATTCTACAAGCTACCGAGTCGTGTGGTGTAATTACTTTTTCCCGGGACCGCATAAAGTCCTCTAAAAACCTTTCATTTTGACATCACTGTGCATGTATCCAAAATGTTGTTGTTCTGAACAGCCATGTCAGTGACCAGTGTTGTATGATGATTCTCAACCTCTCGATCTTTAAACTGTTCCTTCTGTGTATGTGTGTGAATACTATGACAAACATTTACATGGAAATGAACACAGCAAATGATGAACCAGCCACAGGATTGCATTCATCACTGCAAGCTGCAGAGGTGACATTTAGACTATGACAGGAAATGTGATGAGTTATCAATCTTGCATACATATACACACACGCTCACACGTGCTATGAATAACTGTGATGTACCCAGCTGTCAGCCATATTTGACACAGGCAACATATTGGTGTGCATCCCAAGGAAAACTGGTTCACCTTGAATAAATCAGCGCGGCACTGTTCTTCATCTATTCCACACGCATCTACTTTGTTCCAGAGATGGTCATCAGTAACACAGATACTAATAAAATGAATAGTTCTCAGAACCACTAGCCTTTAAATCTAATACAAAAAATAAGAAAGCACATTACATAAGATTGATCGCCAGATACGTGAAAAATGCAAACAGCACTGTCTGCTAGTTTTATCATTTTGTAAATTACAGTGAGGTTTCTTATTTTCAGATGTTGAGTAATAAATAACAATGATTACTAGCCAGCAATATTTTCTGTGTATATTGTATTTTTCAGCTGTAACATCTCTTACTATTAGGCTTAAGACATACATCCCTGCCCTCTGCTATAGCCTTCGAGACCAGTTCCGATTCTGCTCATTTCCTTAAGAAACTGTGGGAAAAATACTGAGAAACAACCACTGTTATGAAAACCATTGAATAGGCCAAGTCTTTTGATGATCTACGGTAATATGTAATTGCTTACTTGTGCTTACTTTGATTGTATTTTAAAAACATGCCATGCTAAAATAATCTAAACACTAGACCAGGAACTAAGTGAAATTTCAACTGTGGTATAAAGAGATGGTACATTTTGAAGTCAGAATAAAAGAAATCTACTGGGAGGAGACCTTGGGGCAGACTGTCATGATTTACTGAGTTTAATGGACTCAAACCGGACCGAGAGGTGAGCAAAGGTTAAGGATGTTTATTGCAAACAAGTTGAGATAAAAAAAAAATAAACTTTTCTTGGTGATACTACTCAGAATGTATGTGAGAGTGTGTGGGTGTGCAGTGGAGAGTGAGCAGGCAGGTAAGTATCTGTGGGAATCAGTCTCTGTCCTTTAGAAGGAAATCCAAAAACAGAATCCAAAATTCAAAGCACATGTCCTGTCCAGGTGGGCAGGTCCAAACGTAGCTCTATCATCTGGCAGTGAATGAGTGGAATAATCAGTCCATAAATTCACACAGCACTTGACAAGAAGCAAGGAAACAGGTGTGCAGCTGAAGGCCCAGCCCAAGGCTGATCAGGGGAACAACCTCCAGGGATTCATCTGGCTGAGAAAAATAAAAGAGAGCCAGAGTCAGAAAAAGGGTTAGGAAAAAGGAAGAAAGAAAAGTGTAGCAGGGCAGATAGTACCAGGACCATGATACTGACCTGTGACATGCTGAAGAGATGTCTTTCAACTGGCTTGGGGACACTTCAGCATCCCCTGGAAGAGCTGGAGGAGCTGTCTGGGTAGAGAGAGGACTGGGCGTTTGTATTTAGACAGCAATTTAGGGCCAGATGTATGTGCAATCCCCAGATAGCACTCATAGATGTGATTAGTTTTAAAACTGAGTTACAAAGGTTGCGCTGGTCATGTTCATGTCTGTTTCGTCACGCCACTTGGTTCAGTTTCCATGCATCTGCACAGCATTCTGTTCACAGTGATCATAGTTATTCCTTTCAGTAAGGTTAGTGTTTTTCCAGTTTAGGTTTTTGGTTAGTTGCAGTCTCTGTCCCTGTTATGTGTTGTCTACTCCCTTCTGCATCAGCCCAAATAAAGGCTCGCTTTCAGTTTAAGTTCACTCCCGTCTCCTCGCCTGTGTTTGCGCCTGGGTCCACCACGCACACTCTCCACACGGTCTCCCCCGCTGGCCGTGACAGACCTAGAGCTAAGTGTTATTGAAACAGTCTGGCATCACCTTCACAAACGACAAAATGCAGTAACTTTGAAAGAGCTTTGAAATGTTTTTCTAGAAACCTGGAGACCTACTCTTAAGTTTATTTAGAAATTATAAATTACATTAAAACTTAAAGAAGAGAGTTCAAATTTTATTGATGAATCAGCCACAGCAGTCACTCACCATTTCTTTCCTATATACCTGTGGTGCTGTGAAAAATATTTGCTCCCTTCCTCATTTCTTTCTTTTTTTTTTTTTTTTTCAGATTTGTCATACATGTTTCAGATCATCAAACAAATACCGGTATATTAGTAGAAAAAGATAACCTGACTCAATAAAAAAAATGCAAAACAGCAGCCCCAGACCATCACACTGCCACCACTATGTTTGATTCGTGGTATGATCTTCCTTTTATGAAATGATCTGACAAAAAAAATGGAGGCAATTACTTTTTCACACAGAGCCAGGCAAATTTAAAAACTGCACTTTGCAGTTATTTGGGATATCTTTGTTTAATATTGGTCCAACTGTGACACATTTACATATACAGTGGAGCAAAAAAGTATTTAGTCAGCCACCGATTGTGCAAGTTCCCCCACTTAAAATGATGACAGAGGTCAGTAATTTGCACCAGAGGTACACTTCAACTGTGAGAGACAGAATGTGAAAAAAAAATCCATGAATCCACATGGTAGGATTTGTAAAGAATTTATTCGTAAATCAGGGTGGAAAATAAGTATTTGGTCACCTCAAACAAGGAAAATCTCTGGCTCTCACAGACCTGTAACGTCTTCTGTAAGAAGCTTTTCTGTCCCCCACTCGTTACCTGTATGAATGGCACCTGTTTGAACTCATCATCTGTATAAAAGACACCTGTCCACAGCCTCAAACAGTCAGACTCCAAACTCCGCCATGGCCAAGACCAAAGAGCTTTCGAAGGACACCAGGAAAAGTATTGTAGACCTGCACCAGACTGGGAAGAGTGAATCTACAATAGGCAAGCAGCTTGGTGTGAAAAAATCAACTGTGGGAGCAATCATCAGAAAATGGAAGACATACAAGACCACTGATAATCTCCCTCGATCTGGGGCTCCACGCAAGATCTCATCCCGTGGGGTCAAAATGATCATGAGAACGGTGAGCAAAGATCCCAGAACCACACGGGGGGACCTGGTGAATGACCTGCAGAGAGCTGGGACCAAAGTAACAAAGGTCACCATCAGTAACACACTACAACGGCAGGGAATCAAATCCCTCAGTGCCAGACGTGTTCCGCTGCTGAAGCCAGTGCATGTCCAGGCCCGTCTGAAGTTTGCCAGAGAGCACATGGATGATACAGCAGAGGATTGGGAGAATGTCATGTGGTCAGATGAAACCAAAGTAGAACTTTTTGGTATAAACTCAACTCGTCGTGTTTGGAGGAAGAAGAATACTGAGTCGCATCCCAAGAACACCATACCTACTGTGAAGCATGGGGGTGGAAACATCATGCTATGGGGCTGTTTTTCTGCCAAGGGGACAGGACGACTGATCCGTGTTAAGGACAGAATGAATGGGGCCATGTATCGTGAGATTTTGAGCCAAAACCTCCTTCCATCAGTGAGAACTTTGAAGATGAAACGAGGCTGGGTCTTCCAACATGACAATGATCCAAAACACACCGCCCGGGCAACAAAGGAGTGGCTCCGTAAGAAGCATTTGAAAGTCCTGGAGTGGCCTAGCCAGTCTCCAGACCTCAACCCCATAGAAAATCTGTGGCGGGAGTTGAAAGTCCGTGTTGCTCGGCGACAGCCCCAAAACATCACTGCTCTCGAGAAGATCTGCATGGAGGAATGGGCCAAAATACCAGCTACTGTGTGTGCAAACCTGGTAAAGACCTATAGTAAACGTTTGACCTCTGTTATTGCCAACAAAGGTTATGTTACAAATAGGGCTGCTCAATTAATCGAATTTTAATCACGATTACGATCTGGGCTTTCAACGATCATTAAAAATGACTGAGCCGATTATTAGCCCCTCCCTCATTTATCCGCGACACCTTAAAGGCCGGTCCGTGAAAATATTGTCGGGCGCAAAAAAGGTTGGAGACCGCTGATTAAGAGGACCCGAGGGAAGCCCGGAAAGCTAAACAGAAGTTATTTGGAGAGGAGAGTGACTGCCGCTGGTTGAAAAGAGAGGTAAAAAAAACTTCAGTGGTGTTGCACACTATTTTATATTATTTTTTAAAGTCATTGTTAACCCTTTAAAGCCGGTCAGAGCAGCAAGCTCCGTGTTGTGTAACTATTTTTAAATCCCTGTAGAACCGGAACTGTGTAAGCTAGCGCAATAATTTGTTTTGCATATGAAACCGGAGGAGTTGTACTTACATCTGATGCCATCAGCTTGTCCTCGGTCACAGTTTCCTTCCACATAAAGCTTTGCAAAAACTGCATAAAAAGCTCTTGCAGGAACAAAAACACAATATTCCAGAAACACGCTTTGCCGTTCCTATCAGCTGTTCGTAACACTTCCCACAGTGAAACAGACGTCAGCGGGAACTGTCGCATGTCCGCCATTTCCTGGCCGAAACCGGAAGTGACGTCATTTTCGCGGAAATTGTAGTTTTTTACTTGTAGGCCTTAAAAGCCTATACTGGTCATGTTTGACCTTTCTGAATAGTTGCTGGGATGCTTAGAACTCAAATTGCACTGCTGGAAATAGTTTATTTTGATGCACATGCTGTTTTCTTTGCAAATTTGCATCATAGGATTGTTTTTTCGTTTTTCCTGCAGTATATAAAAATTGGTGTATCTCCAAAATAAAACTATGAAGACACTCAAAATAAATTTCCTGTTGTTGTAAACTTTTTTTTGCAACTTTTTTGTATTTAAAGTTTTGAGGGATAAACCTCTTAAATTTCTCCAAGTAGAAATATATGTAAAAAAACAAAAACGATTTTCAATTTTTTTGTAGTTTATTGCACTTTTTTGCAATTAATGTAGTTACTATGGACTTAATGCATACATATTATTAAAATATGGGCTATAACAGTTGCATAGCAAATTGAAATGCTCCCACAAACGGCACTACAACATGTAAAAAAAATAATATAAGCTCTGGCGGACTTGGTTCTATAGTAGGTCTTAAAGGGTTAAATAAATATCGTCAAATAATCGCGATCTCAATTTCAGTGAAAATAATCGTGATTATCATTTTTGCCATAATCGAGCAGCCCTAGTTACAAAGTATTGAGTTGTATTTTTGTTATTGACCAAATACTTATTTTCCACCCTGATTTACGAATAAATTCTTTACAAATCCTACCATGTGGATTCATGGATTTTTTTTTTTTCACATTCTGTCTCTCACAGTTGAAGTGCACCTCTGGTGCAAATTACTGACCTCTGTCATCATTTTAGGTGGGGGAACTTGCACAATCGGTGGCTGACTAAATACTTTTTTGCCCCACTGTATGAGAAGAGGCAGATTGCTTTTAAAAGCATTTTAAGTTACTTTTCCCTGGTTGAGGGCATTGCTTTGTTCCCTTCTTCATTCAGAGCTCGTTTGGCACCTAATACTTTACTTTCATTCGCTTAACAGTGACAGATTCAAGTTAAATATGATCCAAATACAACAGAATTTCTTACAACATTTTTCTTTTTGAGTTTTTAATGTGCTTTTGGCAGTTCTCCAATATCACTCGAGAAGGAAAATAACTGCGTATTACGTGATAGCATTACTCTAAAGATGTCTTAATATTCACTGAGATGAATTATCTCCAGCTAGTTTGGAGTAACTGCTAAAACAAAGCAACAATGCTAGGATGAATTGATTATCCTTTCAAGCATTATACAACTGTCAGCGTAACACTGAGATGCGTGATTGCCAAACATCCACCCTCAGACTCCCTCTCAGCCTCCAATATGAATAGATAATTACACTGCGTCATTCTTCTTTTTGCAGGTCTGCGATGTGTTTCAGCTCATCCCACGTCCCTAGCAGTGCATGAGTCATTTTGGTTCAACACTATGTTATGCAGAACCAAGCTGCCCTTTCTTTCTTTTTTGGGTGTTGATTCAAGCCCTCTTACACATTTCAACATGTCAAACACTACCACAAAAGACACAGGAAAATCCATTTGTCATGTCCCTCACAGTACAATTCATTATGGATGATGCACTGAACCACTTCAGAAGCTTTAAAGGGTCAGCTTTTCGGTGTTTTCTGAGAAAACCCATTTCAGAACATAATTAATCATCAGGGTGAGATGTTTTTGTGCTGTTTGGTAAAGGTGGAACTCCGTCTTCATTGTTGTGGAAAGTAATTGAGAATGGATGACGCTTTGCTAAACCCAAGGACTCTAAAAGCTGTCCTTTTCAGCACAGCGGTCAAAGTAAAAACACAAGACATAACTGAGGTGATCAGTTAAACTGGAACATGACAAAGAAGAAATACTGGCAGAGCGAAAATTATTGATTAAATAATGTTGAAAGAAAACATAAATATGCAACATTACAGATTTATTACAGATGTTAATGAAAGGCCGTATAAAGATTTAAAATATGTCATATGTGACCATTTGACCTCTCCTTCGAGATTAATAGATTGATTTTAAGATATAAAGAATTTAAAACTATGTTTCTTACTGCCATTGGCAACATATAATCATATGGAATGATACAATGAATATTTGGATTTTAAATATCACATTACTTTTGACCTCTTTTTCAAATAAGGTCAAACTTTCATAAAGTGTCTTTTATCATCTTTAACTATGATTAGAATTCAACTGCCTTCGCTTGTATTGGCAACATTTAGGAAATGATGCTGGTATATAAGGATTATAATATCTATTATTCATTACCTTCTCATACATATTATCGAATTTCTACTTCTTTTTTAAAGGGCACACTGCACACCATGCTGGAATATCAATTCAGTTCAATTCAATTCAATTTTATTTATATAGTGCCAAACAAAGATGGGCAGTAACGCGTTACAAGTAACGCGTTACTGTAATCTGATTACTTTTTTCAAGTAACGAGTAAAGTAAGGGATTACTATTGCAAAAACGGTAATTAGATTACCATTACTTTCCCGTAGGAATGCTGCGTTACTGCGTTACTAAAACCGTGATTTTTTTTGCGAGAATGTCTCACGACAGCGAGTGCGCCGTTAGTGACAACAGCTGTGTGCAGATCAACAATGGATCACATATCGATTGTGGGAGAGAGTATGAGCGTGCAGCATTTAAAGCGTGGGAGTACTGACCTTACTTTGAGTTTGATTCCATAAAAAGTGACAAAAACATTAGCGTCCATTGTGCGTGGGAAGAAAACTTCTTTTTACAGCGAAAAAAACCCCCCTAAACTTCCAAGAAAGCACCGAGTGCGCCATGACGTAATGGGAAACTCACAGAGAAAGTCGCGGATTCTTTAACTGACCGCGGCACACCTGCACCAGGGTAAACCTCCGCCTACCGCAGTCCTGCTTTACAGGTGAAAATAGAGCAACAGCACCGCTGAGTCTTTGACTTTATTTATTTTCTGCTGTGTTTTACTTGCATCTATTTGAAAGAGTGAGTGTAAACACAAAAAATATTTTATTTTATGTGCTGGAATGTGCAGAAAATAGGTTTAAATGTTAAACTAATTTATTCAAGTCAGAGAATGTTGCATATAATTAAATTTTTGCTTGATGCATAAAGTTAAAAGATTAAAACTGTTAAAACAAGTTAAAAAAAGAGACTTTTCCATTTGATTACATTTTGTATGATGGATTATGTAGAAAAAGTAGAATTGGGCTGAAAGATCTATCGCTTTATCACCTCTTCAGGTTGTAAATCGTGTTTTTAAAAAGTAACTAAGTAACTAAGTAATTAATTACTTTCGAAAATAAGTAATCAGTAAAGTAACGGGATTACTTTTTTGGGAAGTAATCAGTAATTAGTTACTGATTACTTTTTTCAAGTAACTTGACCAACACTGGTGCCAAATCACAACAACAGTCACCTCAAGGTGCTTTATATTGCACAGTAGATCGTACAATAATACAGACAGAGAAAAACCCAACAATCATATGACCCCCTATGAGCAAGCACTTTGGCGACAGTGGGAAGGAAAAACTCCCCTTTAACAGGAAGAAACCTCCGGCAGAACCAGGCTCAGGGAGGGGCTGGGCCATCTGCTGCGACCGGTTGGGGTGAGAGAAGGAAAACAGGATGAAAAACATGCTGTGGAAGAGAGACAGAGATTAATAACAGGTATGATTCAAAGACTATTAACACATAGTGAGTGAGAAAGGTGACTGGAAAGGAAAAACTCAATGCATCATGGGAATCCCCCGGCAGCCTACGTCTATTGCAGCACAACTAAGGGAGGATTCAGGGTCACCTGGTCCATCCCTAATTATATGCTTTAGCAAAAAGGAAAGCTTTAAGCCTAATCTTGAAAGTAGAGAAAGTGTCTGTCTCCCGGATCCAAACTGGAAGCTGGTTCCACAGAAGAGGGGCCTGAAAACTGAAGGCTCTGCCTCCCATTCTACTTTTAAATACTCTAAGAATATGCATGAGGTTTTTTTTTAGCTAATAGCTTCTTGGAAATCACCTTGTAGGTGCAAAAATATAATTTTATGTCTTTTGAACTGTGCTAGCTTTGGCATTTTTAGTAGATTTGACTAAAGAAATTGGAATAAACTGTGCTTTTGTGAAAGGTTGCTAATAACAACGTCTGTAAAGATACACACAAGCTTAGCTTGTAAAAGCAGCACTGAGCGAGAGCTGCTTATATATCAATTTTTGAAAAATTCAAACAAAATTCTAGAGGGACTAATTTCTAATATTTGTAACCTGTGTTAACTAGCTTTTCTCTCCTAAGAATAAACTCGTGGTCAAGCAGGCATAAACTGCTTGTTGTGATTATTATCGTGATTATTCCCACAACATTAAATATTGCTCTTTTGTCAGAGATAATTGAACTGCTGCTGTGCTGGGCTCACCTAAAACCATGGCCTTGTTTTCTTTCCTAAAAGAGAACACTTGATCCAGTTTCCACTAATGCATCTAGAGTCCCGTGTCCTGCTGTCCTACAAACCTTCAGTTTTGCCATCAGTTGATTTCTGACACTTTCCTGTCTTTTTTTTTTCTTGCACCTGGAGTTTTTATTATGTGAAATAGAGGCGCGACCACATTTTAAACAAGTGAACAATAGCTGCAAGTTCATCTCCTTTAAAAACCTCTGAGTTGTTCAAATCCATCATATTTTTGAGGGTTGTCGTTTCTAAATCCGTGAACTTTCAGATAGTTTACAAGTTTCAATGAAAATAATACAATAAAGCCTGAACACTATAAACTACAGTGAGCCTGATTTCTTGTGTTATAGCAGACATGTCCTCAGAGCTAGAATGTCTCGCCATAAACAAAACAGACAAAGGGGTTATAAATAAGTAGCCTAAATGTTATAAATATAAAATATCAAAGTGTATTAGAAAATAAAAAGTAATCAATCAATTAATGAATTGATAAAAATCAATTCTCTTCAGCTTTTTAAGCAGCATAAGCTGTTGTGACAATCATCACTTTAAGGCTACATCCAGACGTACACGGGAATTTTTGAAAACTGAGTTTTCCAGTTTTTGTTAAAAAAAAAAAATCCTGTCCACATGTCAAGTTTTGAAAAAATATCTCTGTCCACATGTAAATGCAAAAGACAAAGTCAAATGCTGTCAAGAACATGCCACGTCCTAACCGTGTAGAAATGTTGGCCAATCAGAAGTCTAGAAGCCTGTTTACTTCATCAGTTTCAAATGTTGAAAAAATGTTTCAAAAAGACCGTATTTTGGATTTTGAAAGCATAAACAGGGTTTTGTACACTCACAAAACCTGAAGTACTTCTCAAAAGTTTTTTGTGTTTTTTGGGAAAGGCAGCTAATTTTGTGTTACTTTTCAAGCGCCTTCATCATTTCAAGTGTTAATAACTAAAGACAGAGACATTATAAGAGCGCATAAGGTTCGAGACCAGTATAATGGTCCACTAAACGCCCCATATGCACAACGCTTAGACCTAGGGTGGGTCATAGTTGGAGAGGTGTGCATAGGAGGTGCACACAACACGACTACAGTGAGTGCTATGAAAACCTGCATCCTGGAAAATGGCAGACCAAGTCACTTTGCCACGTGTGAGAATAAGATAAAGGTGAAAGAAAATCCTAATGGCAAAGATGAGAAAAAGAGAACCCCACCTAATAGAGACATTCAAAATGCATTGACAGTGACTAATCTTGGGGAAACAGTCTTCAATGCCACAGAAGATGACAACCAGCTAGCACACTCCATTGAGGATTCAGTCTTCCTACAGATCATGGAAGAGGAATTCTTCCAGGATGAGACAAAAAGCTGGGTTGCCCCTCTTCCTTTTCGGCACCCACGTAAACGTCTGCCAAATAACAGATGTTACGCTCATCACCGTCTGATGTCACTGCGGAAGACTTTAGATAAGAAGCCCGAAATGAAAATGCATTTCACAGACTTCATGCAAAATATGTTAGACAAGGGACATGCTGAACTTGCACCACCACTCCAGGAGGGGGCAGAATGCTGGTATTTGCCCACGTTTGGTGTTTACCATCCCAAAAAACCAAGCAAGATTAGAGTGGTATTTGATTCCAGTGCTCAGTATGATGGAATCTCGCTAAACGAGGTGCTGCTGTCTGGACCAGATCTTAACAACACTCTCATCGGTGTCCTCCTCAGATTCAGGAAAGAGCCTGTAGCCATAACTGCAGATATTCAGCAGATGTTTTACTGTTTCGTTGTTCGTGAGGACTGCAGGGATTTCCTTAGGTTCCTGTGGTATCAGGATAACGATCTGAGTAAGGATGTGGTGGATTATCGCATGCGTGTTCATGTTTTCGGAAACAGTCCATCACCTGCAGTGGCAATCTTTGGCCTCAGGAAAGCAGCAGAGCACCAAGAAGTTGAATATGGCAGTGATGCGAGGCACTTCGTAGAAAGAGACTTTTATGTAGATGACGGCCTCCGGTCTTTTGCTACAACAGCAGAGGCCATTGATGTTCTGCCGCAGCCATGTAGCAAGCTTGCTTGTTTGTCATCATCATCAGGCTGTAAAGCACCAGGGCAGGCATTTCACTGAAGGTGCAATTCGCAACAGTGGTCTGTGGATTGTTGGAGGGAAACGTCTCATCAGCAGTATTATTCACAAGTGTGTTACATGCAGGAAACTAAGAGGAAGAACCGAGCAGCAACAAATGTCAGACCTACCCACAGAGCGCCTTCAGGCTGACCCTCCATTTTCCTATGTTGGCCTTGATGTTTTTGGACCATGGGAAGTGGTGATATGCCGTACCAGAGGTGGTCAAGCTCAAGACAAAAGGTGGGCTGTCCTTTTCACATGTATGGCCACTCGAGCCATACATATTGAGGTTATTGAAACAATGACGTCCTCAAGCTTTATAAATGCACTCCGAAGGTTTTTCTCCATCAGGGGTCATGCCAAACAGCTTCGCTCGGACTGTGGGACCAATTTCACTGGAGCGTTCAAAGAGCTGAAGATGGATCCTGGCAATAAGAGCGTAGAGGATTACCTTCTTCAACAAAAATGCACTTGGGTTTTCAACCCACCTCACTCCTCTCATATGGGCGGCGCTTGGGAGCGCATGATTGGAGTGGCAAGACGGATTTTAGATTCTATGCTTCTTCAGGTTGGACATGTAAAACTCACTCATGAGGTCTTAACCACTTTTATGGCTGAAGTGAGTGCCATTGTCAATGCAAGGCCGTTAATACCAGTTTCTACTGATCCTGAGGCGCCTTTCATTCTAACACCTTCCATATTGCTGACCCAGAAGGGGGGTGTTCCCTCTCCTACTGTAAGTGAGTTTTCAAGAGGGGATCTGCTCAAAAATCAGTGGAAAAGAGTTCAGGCCTTGGCAGATACCTTCTGGGCTAGGTGGCGCCGTGAATATTTGAGCACATTACAGAGTCGGCACAAATGGCAATCTCAGAAACCTAATCTCAAAGAAGGAGATATTGTTCTGCTCAAGGACGATCAAGCCAAGAGGAATCAGTGGCCTATGGGAATTATTGTCAAGGTTGTTCCCAGCAGAGATGGACTTGTTAGGAAAGTTGAAGTTAAGGTGATACGGAACCAGACAGCGAAGGTCTTCTCTAGACCAGTTTCTCAAGTAATCTTGTTGTTTTCACCACAGGACAATGACTCATCAGCAAGCTAGAGGATTGAGACTGTGGCATAAAGTGGCATATCTTTAATATGCCAGGCGGGGAGTGTCATGGAACGGACATATTATAGTTGTTTAAGAAGTGTTACTACCACCTAGTGGTAACTAAGCAGAATGTCTTTTTTGTAGAGGAAGTGATATACAGGAAGTTGTGTGCTCTTTAGCTGCTGCAGTGACAGCATTTGTAATCTGATGGCAATCTCTGCAATCCTGGTGTTAAAGTCCACAATATCGGCTTCATCCGTAAGTTCCTATACATTTAATGTGTATTAGTAAGTTTTGACGCTGTTTTGAGTTAAATCATATGGAGGCAGGTAGATGCTTGTATTTTGTCAGCAGATGCTTTATCTGTGGTCGTGTGTTTTTCGCTAGAACAATGTTATTCTCCCAGTGTAATGGAACATGTCTTCATTGTGTATTTTGTATTCCTTTTCTTTGTACAGTTTTACAAAAAAAAAAGAGAGAGAGAGAATTTATTTTCATCATTAAATCCTGCCAAACACAACAAGCGGCCTGTTTCTTGGAGGATGAAGTGCTGGGAATAAAGATTGTTAAGCTAGCTGTATAGCTGAAATTACGTTGCCTGCAACAAACTTTAGTGAGGACAGCATAGACAGTATTTTGGATTTTGTCTCACTGGCTCCTTTGGCCAGAGTTTATTCAATTAAAAAAAATTTAAATTTTACATTAGTGTGAGTGATTCATAATCATAAGTCATAGCGCTGTGAGATATGGCTGGTGTAGACTCACAACCTAGGAATGGACAAAATGCATACTGCATGCATAAATTTAATTTGAAAAAATTACATTTATTCAAAACCGATGACGACATTTGCATCGGGATTTGGGTTGTTAGTGTCTGCGCTGAATGTAGAAGTCACATCCAAAGTTCAGTCGGACGCCTCTTTCTTTCTAAATGGAGGGACAGTAACTGTGTGTGTATACGTGAGCATGTAAAAACTGCAGATAGTAAGATTAACAGCACAAGTATTTTGTCTATGTCCGCCATTGTAGAAATTCCTCTCATGCAAACAGTAACATCAGCACAGCATGACCTCAAAACAGGCACACATCTTTGACATTGCGTGACTAAATCTCCTTTACCTCGTCCACACGTAAACGCAAAAACTGAGTTTTTGAAAATCTCAGTTTATTAGTGATCCAAAAAGCCATCTTCTGTGTGGACGAAAGGCCCAAACACATAGAAAAAGCTGCGTTTTCAAAAATATCCGTGTACATGTGGACGTAGTCTAAGACCAATAATAACAATAGTAAGACCAAGAATAACTAGAAGTTCAATAACTAAAGTTGCAGGATTAAAATGTGTTGCAATCAGCACCACGAAAGCTGACCAGCACTGCATTGCCCAGCCGATGTTGATACAAGACACAAAATCAACAGCATTGTTATAAAAGTTTTTTCTGACTGTATTCAAAATTCATACATTCTATAGTTATTACATGCAAAGTTCCGAGATCAGTGAAGAAGGATTTACAACACAGAGATGTCTAACTTCTGGAAATCATGTTCATCATCAGTGGAGTGTGGTATGGAGGTGATTAGCTTGTAGCACAGCAGCTTTTAGCCCGTCCACATTTTTGGGTTGAGTGTTTCTTCCTCTTTACAGCAGCTTATAGATTTCCAGTGGGATTAACATCAGACAAGTTGGCTGGCCAATCAATAAGATAAGATGATGAGGTGGTAGTGTTGGTAATGTGGGAAGGAAGCCCAGCTGGAAACGGAAATTAACATCTCCATAAAGCGCGTGAGCCAATAGCAGTACGAAGTGCTCTGCAATCTCCTGGTAGAAAGCTGAAGTCTGGACTTGATAAACCACAGTGGACAAACCGCCACCAACACCAGCAGATGACAAGGTGACCTAAATCAGCATAGACTGCAGGAACTTCACACTGGACCTCAAAACCCTTGGATTCTGTGTCTCTCCTCTCTTCCTCCAGATTTTCAAATTGCAGTGTTTACTTTTATGTCATTTACTTTCTGATGTCGTCGCTGGTTCGGGGTGGTTTGATTAGGAATGCGACAGCTGTAACCCCTTTCCCATAGATGCATGTCTTCCCTACTTTGTGAAGCTCCCCCAAGTTTTTGAATCAACTTTTCTCAAGGCTGCGCCAAATCCCTGATGCGTGTGCACCTTTTCCTGCCACACTTTTCCCTTCCAGTCACATTTTGATTAATATGCTTAGGTACAGCACTCTGCACAAGGCCAAACTTTTCAGCAATCACATCCTGTGGCTTACACAGGGTGTGATTGCTGAAAGGTTTGGCTATCGTGATCTGGACAACTGTCAAGTCAACAGATTATAAATGATTGTGACTGTGTGCACTGAACTAGATCGAGACATCTATCTTATCCATGCTTTTTAACTATTACAATATTTAAGTAAGTGAAACTTCATTTGTATAGCACCTTTCAAGATATTGATCACAAAGTGCTGTACAAAAGAAAACAAAAAAAGACTTTAAGGGCCTCCTGTTTCTGACCAGTGCGTTGCAATGCAAACCATACAAGGGAGATTTTGTTGTAGCTCGTTAGTTGAACACTCATTTCTGGATATTTTGTAACCCTCCTATCGATCAATTATCAGTGGAATCCAGGGGAAAGAACTGCGTCTACTCAACATAGATCATATGTGTTAGAGGAATGAGCAAACGAACAGCAGATTCAGATGTGAATCTGTAACTTTTAATTGCCGTGTGGTCTGCTGAAGGCAGCGGCAGAGATCAGACAGGACTCACAAAGTTTGTATGCGTGTGTGCGAAACAGACTGCCAAACAGACAGCAGGAGCAGGTGAGAGAGCGTGCAATGTGAAAGCAAGAAGAGTGCACCGAGGGGAACTTGTGCCCATTCATCTCTTCACTCAGATACCAGCAGGTACAGAGGTATGGCAGCCTTACAAGGTCAATATTTTACTTTGGCTCCTGTGCGCTAATTAAATTACAGGCAGAGTGCCTCGGGAGAGCACACACAGACGGTTATGGACCCTGTAACCCCCCACCCCCCTCCAACGGTTCTTACAAGCCAAACAATTTGTAGCATGAGCTGAGATGCTGGCTTGTTTAGTCACCGCAACACGGCCGATATGAAGCAATTTCACATGTTCAGGGAGATCGGGGGAGTAGTGAGGCAAATCAAGCAGCCAGGCTGGACTTGGAGATAAGTGTGGAATATTTTTTGAAGCCCAGAGTGAAAAAGTGAAAACGGATGAGGAAAGTTTAAATTCTCTGTATGTGATTCCAGTGGGATTGTTTTGTTTTTCCCATGATCAGCATGCATGGATATCCAATGTGCTTGTGTCTTGTCTTCAAGAAGAATAACAAGCCTCAGATTGATCTAAGGTACTTTGTTTCTGACAACCTGTTAGCCTAATCATCACTAATAAGGAGAACAATGTCGCAAATTCACTAATTACAGCATAACTATGAGAGTTTTAGAATTCGGGATCTGTTTGCCTCTCTGACAGAGAGAGGAAGAAAGAAAAAACGAGTTTTGGAATCATGTTTTTGTGCAAATGCATGAATCTCCGCGGGTATGAGGGAGTGGGGAGGGAACATCAGCCTAAGTTTAAGCAGTTCTGCAATTGGCTGAGCGCACCAGGAAGTCCGGCCGCTCCGAATCTGTCATCTGACTTTGACGCAGGCACTCCCGCTTCCGGAAAGTAAACTGCAACCGCGGAAAAAGCGAAACATGGCTCCCAAACTTGAACTTCCAAGCGCCGCGTTGATGGTCGGGCTGTTGTTTTTCTCCCTGATCCCCCCGGCAGAGGCTTACGATGCCGGGGACGGTCTGGCCCTGCTGCTGTGCACCATCCTCACGGTGGTGGGTTTCTGTGCCTGCCTCGGCTGGTACGCGCGGAGGCGGAACGGACAGCTGTGACGCTGACGAGACGGGATTCTCCAGCTGCTACCTGCTACCAACCACCACATTATAATACCAATTTTGCGTGATCACCCGTGGACTTTTGTGGCACAGGCTTTGTGTCTTAAAGACTGATAAGAAACGTGCCTTACTGGGATTAATGCGGCAAGTTCAACGAGGACCACGCGGAGTTGAAGAAGGTGGAGCGTAACATCCAGAAAGCAAACAGGAACTGTTGCACTGCTAACATGATTATTATTAATGAGCAAAAACACTGTTGCCTTCCCTATGAACAGACTTCTGCAGCTGTAGCAGGCTCCCTAAGATGCCCACACTATGTACATTTTCGCGCATATTTTCCATCTGTCGAGGCGATTTCCTGACGCGTTGCGCTTATAGTGACTGTCACTGTTGGAAGCGCAGTGTCACATGATTGGAGTGTGTTTTGCAGTTTTGTCACTGTTGCTAATTAAACATGTAGAATAAACGCGACACTTAACAACTTATGTTCGTGTGTGGAGACGGTGCTTCATTGCATTCAGGTTGAACAGATCCTCCACTAAATGAACCGGTTAGCAGATCGGAGAGTAAACATTGCAATCTGTCGTCTGCAGCCTGTATTACTGCTCTGCCGTGCCTGTCACGCCATGCTGTAACATATATTTGAAGTGTGTTGAAAGTTTAGTGCAGGGATGTTAAATACAAGGCCCAGGGGAGCAGAGTTGGCCCAGCAAAGGCTTCAATCTTCATAGATTTTGGACTTATATTTGTATTTTTAGAAGTTTTACAGCTTTTCCTACTTGTAGAAAACTCCCAAATGACCTTCCATGTGACACCAAGTAATTAAATGTACTATAGAAATTTTAGTGGGTCAACAGTAACAATGGAAGTCCAAAGAGTCATGCTGACAGATTTCTTTATCATGAAGAAAAACTGTGGCATGCTGTTGAAAACTGCCCCTTAATTTTCATATATGAAGATATGTACACTATAAATAAAATGAGGCTGATTGTTTATGTAGTATGTCACACCATCAGTCCATTTTCTACCCAGGACCTTCTTGTTGTGACAATGCTAACCACCATGACACCTCTTATAATAATATATAGCATTATGTGTGTATATATATATTAAATTCATTTTGGAATAAACTAGTGATGTAAACTAGCTTTACCACCGTATACAGCCAACAGTTTAAATTATTAGGTTATTAAATTAGTTTATTATGCAGTGAAATGGGACCTTATAAAAATGAATGCCCTTTAGCAAATGTCATTAATTTCTTTTAAAGGCAAGAAGTAAACTTTGCCTGTAGCTTAATCTAAATATGTCCATGTAGTAATGGTAGATAAGTTACCACACGTGTGATGTGTGGTTTAAAGGAAATGTGACTGCTCCATAAAGGGTTAAAAACTCCCCCCACTCCACAGATATCCCTATTGTACAGAGTTTGTATCAGTTACCAATAGCAACATGCTTCCTTTATGTTATGGTAATTATTCATTCATGATTCCAACACCAAGGATTTTTGTATGTTTGAAGCATGCAAGTATGTAAGTCTCCAGCTGTGCACAATATTCAGTTGTAAGACTTCTCATGGCATCACATGTCCCCATACATGGTTGAGAAATCAAATATCCTATGAATTTATCATGCTCCCTCAGTGAGGATGACGACCACTGCAAAGCTGCACTGTGTCTGCAAACAGGATCAAGCAATGCTGTGGTCTGAATCCAGAAAAGGGTCAAATTGGGTTGAAATTAAAATAATAAGAATTAAAAACAAAAAAGAAAAAAAAACCTGGTGCATTTTATTATTTTTTTACGTAAAAAACACGTTTTATTCTAAAGAAGCTGATGTGAATTAATCCTTAAAAAAAGAATCTAGTTTAGTAGACACTTGACGATCCGTTACTCTGCGCGTTACCAGGGGAACCCGCCTGGCGGGGGAGGGGAGAGGAGAGGAGGGGGGGGGGTAGCTGTGGCTGTAACGCGTTACCGGCCAGCAGCAGCAGCAGGCACCGCTGAGCAGATGTTACCGTGAGAGAGAGACGCTGTTAACCGCCGCCGCCGCTGCTGCAACAAGAGACAAGACGCGTCTTGGATCACAAATAGGGGATGCAGGGCGCATGCGCAGTGGGTTCCGTTTACTGTAGGATATTCACGGTGGAGGCAGAAAAAAAGGGGGCAGGCAACAAAGCAGGCTTTTTAAAACGGCGAAAAGCACGATTTGTGCAATGTAAATAGCGATCAGGAGGGACACGAAATTGGATTGTCAACAGGTAGGGTTTTGGTTGATCTTATGGTCGACTGTCTCTCTCGTTCTCTCATCTTTTTTTTCTCTTTTGGCCTTGTCTTGTGTGGTGGATGCGATTCCAGCCAAACCATAGCGGAGACTTGGAAATTATTCTAGTATAATGGACATGCGGATCCGCTACACCGTTGTGCTTCATCCGGCCGACTGGGACGCAAAGGCGATTATTTAATTCTGCTCCGTGTTTAACTAAATTCTATCGGATTCAAACGCGCATTTAAAAAGAGAGAGACCACTCGACTCACGGAGGACACATTTAAATGCGTAAGTAGACACAAGCGTACTTATTAACGAAATGGAGCATATGTTATGCAATTTTTCCCCCACCAAATATATATGTACATATGGAATTGAGCTCGCCATAATATTTTTTTTTTTAGTGCCATTTTACCCATCCTTTTTTCAACCCAGCCCTACTGATTATCGCATCCGCGCATTGCAAAAAGAATTACGCCGATGTGGCTCACAGAGCGGGTGTTACGCGTTATGTTCGCTTAACTCTTTGTAATTAGTAACATAAAGGATGATCTGGGGGAAAAAAATGGAGGCTGGCTCCATAGAAGCCCTAATGAGAACACCGCTTATTAACGTTAGACCCGTTAATCCAGTTAACCTTTAGTCAGACAAGAAAGAAAAAAAAAGGGAGGGGGGGGGGGCGCTTTATCGCGTACTGTATGCACCCTTTACCAGTCGATTTACCACAACGCATAAAGGGTTGGGGTGAGTTTATTCGAGGCATCCACCGATCCAGGGAGCCTTCCTCTCTTCTGTAGGGTGTGATCAAGAAGAGCTTATTTTTGGACTGCATTTGTCTTAATGTTTCACAGTGCGCTGAAAATGTAAAAAAAGAAAAAAAAAATCCAAGCCTAGATCTGTTTGCGTGTGTGTGTGTGTTTGCCACTCGTTTATTTCCGACAGACGACAGAAAAAAAGAAGAAAACTCAGTCGTTTGTTAATGAAGCCTCAACTGTGCTTTCTTGGCTTTGTGCTGCTTTTGTTCAGGAAGCGACGTGAAAGAATATTCTGTTAGTCTAACGCATTGATGCTTTAGTCGGATCGAGCTCGCTTACTGTCTGTGTGATTCTCAGTAGACAAAGTATTCAGGCTGAGGCAGAGTTCTGCACTGAGCCACTCAAAATGCTAAAAAGTAAATCATTAAATAATCGTCAGGGCAAAGGAAAATTATGTTCATGGGAGTATAAATGGTACAGGTGTAATTTAACTCTTGTATGGGACTGAATGTTGATGGGATGAACGTATTTTTCAGGGATTTTTTTTTTTTTAGGTGTGATGAGACAAAGGAACAAAGGATGCCTTAGAGGAGAGGTTGCCTATACGCCTGGAAACCTCTTCAAAGCACACCGCCAAATGGATCTAACGCCTCCCCCTGCCACCTCTAGATCATGATACTTGGCTGAAGCTATTCCGCTATCTTTATGATCCCTCCTCCATCTATGGCGAACTATAGCCATGCAGGGGACCACAACATCTTGCAGAATGTCTCTCCTCTCACCACGTTCCTCAAACTGACCTCTCTGGGTTTTATCATTGGAGTCGGTGTGGTCGGAAACCTCCTGATCTCCATCCTGCTGGTCAAAGACAAGAGCCTGCACCGAGCGCCCTACTATTTCCTGTTGGACCTGTGCGCCTCTGACATCCTGCGCTCCGCCATCTGCTTCCCTTTTGTCTTCACTTCAGTCAAGAATGGGTCTGCCTGGACCTACGGCACGTTGACCTGCAAAGTGATCGCCTTCCTGGGTGTGCTCTCCTGTTTCCACACGGCTTTCATGCTGTTCTGTGTCAGTGTCACCCGTTACCTGGCCATCGCGCACCACCGTTTCTACACCAAGAGGCTGACTTTCTGGACGTGTTTGGCTGTCATCTGCATGGTGTGGACGTTGTCTGTGGCTATGGCGTTCCCTCCGGTGCTAGATGTAGGGACGTACTCTTTTATCCGGGAGGAGGACCAGTGCACATTCCAGCACCGTTCCTTCAGGGCAAATGATTCGCTGGGCTTCATGCTTCTGCTGGCGCTCATCCTCCTGGCCACACAACTGGTTTACCTCAAGCTCATCTTTTTCGTCCACGACCGTCGAAAGATGAAGCCCGTCCAGTTCGTGCCTGCCGTCAGCCAGAACTGGACCTTCCACGGCCCAGGTGCCAGCGGGCAAGCGGCAGCTAATTGGCTGGCTGGATTTGGAAGAGGCCCCACCCCACCTACTTTGCTGGGCATCCGGCAGAACAGCAATGCAGCGGGCCGCAGGCGTCTACTGGTATTGGATGAATTCAAAACCGAGAAGAGGATTAGTAGGATGTTCTACATCATGACGTTTTTCTTCCTGGCACTGTGGGGGCCCTACCTGGTTGCCTGCTACTGGCGGGTGTTTGCAAGGGGCCCCGTTGTCCCTGGAGGCTACCTGACAGCAGCCGTGTGGATGAGCTTTGCCCAGGCTGGGGTCAATCCTTTCATCTGCATCTTCTCTAACAGAGAGCTTCGGCGTTGCTTCAGCACCACACTCCTCTACTGCAGAAAATCCAGGTTACCAAGGGAACCCTACTGTGTTATATGAGGGTTTTTTTCTCATCTATGTCTCTATTGCCCTGATTGATCTTGATCTGGGTTTGCTCCCATTGTACAGCGTACTCTCTCTTTCTATCTCCCTTCTCTTCATCCTCCAGTTTCCTCCTGTTCCTCCTTCTCCTGGCCCTTCTTTACAGAGGTTGAAGGTGGACTGCCAATCACGTGGCTGTGCTGGGGCGATTGAATCTAAATCGTATCACACACGGAGGCTGAAGGGAATGGGAATAACGCAGGGGGAATGGATCACCTCCTGTGTTTATGTTCTAGTAAACAGACATTGTGGAAGGCCATGCCAATGCAGAGATGCAAAAAGTTGAAAGAAAAAAAAAGAGAGAGCGATTTGACAAAACAGTGAAAACAAGACGTCTTGCTTGGGATATTTTGAAGACACGTTATTCTGTGAGGTGTGAAATACGTAAGTATGAAAAGAAAAAGAAAAAAAATAATAACACAAAACAAAGAAATGATACCTCTCAAGGAATCACTGGAAATGTTTTACATTTTAAGAGTTGCACTAAAAAGAAGATGTAAAGATGCTTTTTGGGGGGGGGGTCGACAGTTGCATTGCAAGGACAACTTTTTTGTTGTTTTTTCCTTCTCCCCCCCTCTCCCTCCAAACTAAACAATGAATGCTTTAATTTGCAACAGACTACACAACCGCTGTAAGTAGAGCAAAAACTGTTGGATTACACCATCACAAGAGGATAAAATGGTTTTAATGTAAGTGATATCTCTTTCATTTACCGGGCAGGGGGCTTAATGATGGGGGATTTACAATGTGTGGTTTTGAAGTTGCAACTTAAAATCTAGAAAGGATTTCTTGTAGTTTTATCCATATGTCCCTAGTGTCTGGCATTGTTATTTTCCTAACACATTTTACAAAAAAAACCAAAAAAAAAACCAAAAAAAAAAAACAGAGGAAAAAAAAGATGAAGTGATGTTTGGAATTTAAAAAAAAAGTTGCTTTTGAAAACAACCTTGTGCTTAAAAAAGACATTGAAGAAGTAGTTAAATGTTTCATCATATTCATGTACCTAAACACTATCACATTGTTACAGTATTGCTGATGCCACTCCGGGTGTTCTTGCCTTAATGGTTATGATATTGTCATGTTTCTGGGGTTTATTTTTCAATCACTCCTGAAAAGTTTTCTTCTTCTTCTTCTTTTTTTCTTTTTTTCCCCCTTTAGGTGCAAGGGGAGTTTTTTCTTTTCTTCTTCCTATTTTTCACATTAGCGTGAAGTGCATGTTCATTTTTAAAAGCTGGTCCACTCCCATGTGCATCACAGGCCATACACTGAGCAGCCCATTTTTATTCTGCAATGGTTTGCTACACCCCACAGAGTGCTCAGAGCACAGGGAGAGTGTGTGATTCTGTGTGTGTTTCTGTGTGTGTGTGTGTGTGTGTGTGTGGATCAGACAACAGTCACTTCAAGACCAGAGCCTTAGTATGAAATCTTGCACAATTTGTAAAAAATGTAAAAAAAAAAAAAAAAAGAGAGACATTTAAGGCACACCGTCTTGTTTCTACTTTCCCTACATTTGCTCTCTACTGATTGTTTTCAGTGACTTACTTTTTTCTCTTGTGGCCATTTTAATATTTATTATGTATTCTTTTTGTATATTATAGATAGATTGTGTGTAAGTATGTGAGTCTTTTCATTTTGAAGTCCCGAATGTGAGTACAGTTTCAGTTAGGATTGCATTTGCTGAAAGTTAACTGTGTAATCTGTTGCTTTTTGAAAATAAAAAGTTTCCATTTTGCAAAATTTGCATTTATCCCTGTCATTGGGCTGCGAAATGTTGACTGGTCAGATTTAGAGATTCTGAAGTAAAAAAAATAAAATAAAGAAAAATAAAGAAAATGTACATTTCTTTCTCTAAAATGTAATTTCTCATCTTATACCATCAGGCGTCTGACTGGTTAGCATTTTAAAGCCACTGCTCATGTGCATATTTGTATTTAAGACATTATTTGTGGTTATTTCTACAAAGGTTTTTATATGTGTATATAGTCATGCTTTTTCTAAGCAAAACACATGAAAAAATTTTTAAAGTTTGCCTCTTCAAACCCAATCTTTTCTGTCATTTGAGTCCTTGGAACAGCTTGCCAAAAGAGAATATGCTGTATGCTAAAACTTGTCACTGAATATGAAGTGTCTTTGACATTTAATGGGGATAATCTCCATGGATGTAACTCTGGGCGCATACCCTTGCAGTTTTTTCCTCACTCTGTGTTAAAGAGGAATACCACTGAATTTCATATGTAATATATGCAACTCCCATATGGAGTAATGGCAAACCACTCTGGGATAATGAATGCCCTTATACTGAGCCTTCCAGTCACAAATGACATAGCAGTTTGACCCTTTCTCTCAGTTTTAAGGTCACATTGATTTGCAGCAGCACTGAACATGGAGCAAATTAACATTTTCTTTTGAATTTATATGCATGTGCAAGAAATTTGCCACTTCTAAATAAGTATTCATAATCATCATATTTTCCTAGAGTCAAATGGAAACTATTAAAAAAAAAAGCTAATTAACATTACAGTTTCAAACCAAACCTAATAAAGACAACAAGGCAAAGATATATTTATTCTCAAATTGAGTGGTATTTCTCTTGCAAAGGTTATAATTTCAATGTGCTGGCAATGTCTCCATCTACACTGATGAACTGAATAATACAATTTTGTGTGATTCAGACATCAATGTGGATATTTTTCCACCTAAAACTCATTCCGTTAAATAATGACCTTAGCCTTGATGCCTGGAAATGCAAAAAATGGTGCTGAAATGGCTTGTAAACACTCCAGGTAATTGCATCCTGCACTGCAGGTTCCGCTGATGAAAAATATCTATTAGGGGTCCATTTTCATTATGGGGCTGGCAATTACTGTTTAATTTTGGACATTGATCATTTCACTTAGGCCCCAGAGGGGCCAAGTCAGATATTGTGAAATTAAAGGGAATACTGGTCTAGTTTTTTTTCCATTTTTTTTTTCATTCAGCATATTCATATGCAAATCACAAATAGTGTCACTACTGAGCACTGGCCCAATTTCTGGCATGTGCATTTGAGTGCCCCAGTAATTCTGCTTCTCCCTATGTCTGAGGGAAGATGACAGACAGCTTCTCTCTGTGTCTGAGGGAAGATGACAGGCAGAGGTGGCTGGCTTGAAAGCGGTTCATTCTGGCAGACAAGCTCACACATTGAACTCTTTTCCCTCTGAGCTACCATCTCTCCCGAGAAACATCAAGAAACATATTGTTCATAATCAAAGCCGTTACCATGTGACTGGAATTGGTTCTGTGCACTTGTGTTTAGATCATGAAAGAGGGGGATGGGGAGGCAGATAATTTTTGTGAGGCAATTACAGTACTTTGCTGGAGATACTTTTCATTTAATGATCAGAAGACGTCTGCATTGGATTTTGGCTGCCAATGAATAATACAAACATTCCTAATTCCATGCCTCTCTCCTTGTATCTCAGTGGATTTTCGCACACAGTTTCAGTTGTTTAATGGACTGCCAATGGGCACTAAAAGAAAAAATAAATAAATCTCACAATAGACCTCTTTTGCTGTCTATGATTTTAATAAATACCATCTGTTGACTGGCAAAGACTTTTTTTGAATGAGGGGGAAAAAAGCTCAACTAATGTGAGCCTTTCTGCACTCTTAAGCATTTTCTGTTTGTATAATGCATAGCAAACCTTAATTAAAGTGCAGCAAGTGTCCATGCCGAGAAGCACTCAAATATGGAAAGCTGCCTCGAATGGAATGGAGTGGATGACTCAATCATCTGACAGGCTACTCAGGAAAAAAGGAAGAATTGCTTTCTGTCTTGGCATCACCCTTCTTCTTCTTATTTGTTTGATTGTGTGACCGCTTGAGAACGGAGCCGGCGATACAGTGGTTCAATACGCTTTGCATAATTTCTCAAGGGAATTCATTTTGTTTTATGAAATGCCATTTACAGAGTATTGCGTGGGATGTTTGGTCAAATTATTATTATTTTGCTCAGCAGTGGCGGTCCTAGCCTGTTTGGCACCCTGGGTGAACACTCCCTCTGGCACCCCCCCCCCCCCCCCCCCCCACACACACACACACACACACACACACGCACACACATAAAACATATTAAAGATTGTACATTAACATAAAACTTGTCGAAATTCACCAGAGAAACACGTACACACACATGAAGAGAGGGATAGTATGCATTGTATGCAAACGGCTACCAAACAGCCATCATAATTCGTCATACAATGAGAACAGGTCAAATGAACAATTTACCATTTCTTCTTGGAGCAACTGTAATCCACATTATTTCCTTAGGGATTAATAAAGTATTCTGATTCTGATTGTTTCAGGATACATGACCTCCCATAATCCAATGACACATCTGCTTACCTGTATCTTTTGCTCGTTTCTCCTCCTCTTCTCTTCTATTTTTTCTAAACTGAGCACCTGATGGCTTTGAACTTTTCTTGTCCATTTTCCATTGGTTTTAATTTTGGACTCCAGTATGAACACAAATCCCCCAACTCGAGGATCGCCACAATATAACCTAATAGACCTACACCTTATAGTTCACAGATTCACTTTGTCTAAGGTGTATTTCTGGGATTTCACACAACCCAGGATTCAAATCATGAATACATAATGGGCGTGGATTTACAACATTATGAACCCCTTTCCACGGGTTGTGTGTGAGACATTAAATCATCAAAATATAAAATACAAATTTTAAATTGTTATTGATCCCTCTCTATCATAATGTCTGGTGTTTTCGTGTTTGTTGTTTTGTTTTATTTTGCGAGTTGGTTATTAGATGCTGCTCCAGCCACCAGTGAATCCCCCGCCGTCCCGCCCTCTCCTCCCTGTACCTCAAGCAGCAAGCGCACCTCACATACGGAGGGTGCCCTTACTCCCAGGAAATGGGCGATAGAAAACCGATTGGTGCCTGTACCATTCCCAATATGCGCTGATGTCGGGGCAACATGAGTATGAGCAATTTTTTTTTGTTTTGCCGATGCCCGTGATGCCACCCCCCACCACGATGCCGCCCTGGGGAACTGCCCGTGTCGCCCGTATCAAAAACCGCCACTGTTGCTCAGTGTACATGTGCCTGTTTGTGAATGTGTGTGGTTAAATGACCTTGTGACACTGTGCTAGGTTTGTGGCTACAGATTTTCAGGCATTTGCATTTGCCCTCACTCTTGGTTCAATCCACTATCAGTATGTTTGAACTGCCTGTGAAGCCAAATGGATGTGTTTTTTTGCTGAATACTATGTGGTTCACATTCTTCATAGTGGAGGGCTTCAGTAGTTTTAGTTGGCCTTGCAGCTTCATGGCTAATGCGCCATGGCCGATTGGTAATGGTCAAATGAATGATGACATGAGGATCACAACTGTGTCTCCATCTGTAGGTGTTAGCTAAAATGTAACTATTGTTGTCTGTTTTTTGTTTTATTCTTTTCTTTTGGCTGTCAGAATTTAACCTGGTTATGCTCTCCATCCTTTCAGAATCTATTCTTTCTCAAATGAATTTCATTTTCCGCTGTTAGACGTAATGACAGAATACTATGCAAAATTCGGGGGGCAATGTAAGTAATACGTATATTAATTTGGACAAATGCAATTACAGAATGTGAACTAACATACATCAAGCTCAAGGTTAATATTGTAAACCCCTTTATGTATGATATTGTTTGATGTTATGAAGCTAATGAAGACTAAGATGTTAGTTGAAAAATGAGAGAATGTTTACTACAACCGAACATAATGATGCATTCGATTCCTGGGGGATGATAGTGAGGTTCTGTAAATGTTGCAAATGTTGCTGCATTTAATGTCTGACAAGCTATTACAGGCAGTGCAGGCCTCTGAATACCAATGATTAAAAAAAGGATTAAGATTTCACCTTGTTATATCTCAGTCTTCATGTCTTCATTTCCAGCAGCCACCCTCTCTGCAGCCCATCATGCAAATGCCTTATATAAAGAATATTCCTGCTTTAAATATTAACTGATTAAATTGGGGATGGAGCTTCAAAGGTTCTGTCCTGCATATTTAAACAGTATTTCTTTTTCTTCGCCAGTAATGTGAGACTTAGTGGCTGAATCATTTCTCTGGAAATTTGCTAGGGGCAAATTTTTAGCAGATGAACTCCATTCCGTCTTAGCATCACACCTGTATTTAAAAGCACTACTGGACTGTAGTTTGATTTTTTTTATTGTTACTTTCTCTCAATGTAGTGTCATAGCTAGCAATTGATATTATCTTTTCACTCGATAGATTAATGGTAAATGGTAAATGGCCTGTATTTGTATAGTGCTTTACTAGTCCCTAAGGATTAATGGAAGCAGATGATAGAATTAAGTGACATTAATGCACTATAGCTGTTGTGTACATGTTTTATGATGTGGGATTTGTGTTTTTGTATGTACTTTTATGAGAATGCTTGGTTTGAAGCAATAGTTAATCTTTTTTTTTTAAAAAAAGAAAAAAAGAAAAAGATTAGTACATAAAAAAAAATCACCTAGCTTTACTACTCCTCTAAAACTAGCTAATGTACTTAAAATACATATTCAGAAGCTCTTTATTAATATGTTACATTTTATTTGATCAATCCATGCAAGATAAAATAATGTCTGTGTTTGAAGCGACTGTTTTATAAGTGGTTATGTTTATGTCATGGCTAGCAATGTCCTATACCAGTGGTCCCCAACCCCCGGGCCTCGGACCGGTACCGGTCCATGAGTCGTTTGGTACCGGGCCGCGAGAGTTGAGGCTCAGGTGTGAAATGTATGGTTTTCAGGGTTTTTATCGGTTTTCAACGTTATTTTGTTATCGTTTTTATTGTTAACTTGGTTTTCCTGGGTCTTTTCACGTGTGTTATGAATAAATCTTATTTTTTTCGGTACCAGTACTAGTTTTATTTTGTTGTATTTATCCACCGGTCCGTGAAAATATTGTCAGGCATAAACCGGTCTGTGGCGCAAAAAAGGTTGGGGACCGCTGTCCTATACTACCACTAGCAAGTTACCTTTTATGCTAAGCTAGGTTTGCTCAAATTGCATATTTAGCCTACAGATGTGAGAGTGGTATAAATCTTCCTACTTTACTTCTCATCCAAAAAATGCACGGACATACTTTTACAGCAAGCACAGAGCTTCTGTAAGGATTTCTGCTTCTTATACAATCACCACACTGTTACTGTTTTGCTATTCTACTTCAAATGCTCCTGTGCTAATGCAAAACACATTCAAGATATTTTATGTTTATGTTTTTCCTGTAAGTGCGGTTATCTAATCCGCACTGAGAACAAAAATATTATTTTACACTTTGATAACTGCACATACTTTCTGTAAATTGCACAGAATAAACAAAATGGGACTGAGCTGTGCATTGGAATGTAAACATCTTAGCATAATGTTATGATGCTGTGAACTGATTGTTTTTGCTGTGGAAAACTGCTGTCGCAGTCTGTTTAGAGTGTTCAGGTCATTATGTAGGCTTACACATAGGTTCTGTTTCTTCACTGTTAAATCCTCTTGGTTGCGGTGGGAGTCAAGTGTAAACATGTCCCCTTCTCTGCTAAGTCTTAGGATGAGTGATGGAGCCATGGATAGATCGTGATTGGTGGGTTAGTGCTTAAGCACTTGTACACCAAAGTTGGAATATGCAAAGAGAGAGTACTGGTCGGGAGTAATCCCCCAACAAGGATTACCCATGTCTTTCATGCTAGATTAAAGGGTCCCATGATACCCTGCTGTGGCGTCTGAGTCCTGACGGGGAATCTGTTCGCTGCATGAGAAATTATCAGTATCATCTTTGCCATCTTTTGTTATTTTTGTCTGCTTAATAGTGAGTGTGATTTGGGTGTTCATGTGCGCGGGCATTCTTCAATACTCCAGATCTGGTGAGGCTGACCAGTCACGAGTCATGTGATCTCTCTCTCACTGTCTGTGTCTCTCTGCAAGTGAGATAATCATCTTATTCATCAGGCGCTATGCACATGCACTCAGAGTCTGAAATCATGTGGATGATCTACCCACAGCAGTTCACAGAGAGGAAAAGAAACATTTGGGTCACAGAAAAATTGAGTAGTTTTGTTATTTGATTTCTGCACCAGTGCGCCCCCCCGCCCCCTGCTTTTATTGTACTCAAGATATACCAAGCTTAAGGATAAAAACTGACAAAACTAGCAGGCATGGCAAACATTTTCCTAACAGACAAAAATATTCCAAATCTGCTATCTGGCTTATAGGGGCTTCAGAGTATTATGAGTTGCAGCAAGGAGGCTGAGACTACCATATTCACATCGCACTAGATTTGCATCGAGCAATCTGTCACAATAAACAGCCAACATGTACATCACGGTGCCTAGTTACAACACGCAACCAACTGCTGACATCTGCTCACTTTGGGCACATCTGTCCCCAGAGGAGCGGAGCAAATTAATTAATTTCAATCATTTAGGTCTTTTTTTTTAACTCTTCTTTTGGTTTTAATAAAATAGTGACAGCATTACTATTACTTTATCTTATTTTATTTTTTGCATCGTGGCAGTTGGGGAAAGTGTTTAGGGGTGTTTATACAGGCGATTTGTTCCCACTAATTCGGCATGTTTTGTGATGAATCCAAGGGCTTTCGGAAAGAAGGAGGGGGGGAAGGAGAGGAGGTGGCAGTGAGGGTGGGGGAGGGAGTTAATCCACTCGTTTTCTTCTGTTCCAGCCTGTTCAGCACATTCTGCCTCTCCCTCTTTCTCTCCCTCCCTTCTTTATTTTTGGAAACATCTCATTCTCGTGAGTCAGGCCCAGCATGCTCACGAAGACTCGGTCTATCAAGCTCTTGCCTCCTACTTCTCTCTGCTGTTTATGATATTAAAACATAAGAGAGTCGTGCAGGGGGAAGCAGAACTGTCCACTGAATTGTTAATGCACTGTGTTGACATAGTTGACATCTAATGGATGGATGGGCCTGCACCCAGTGGTGTAATAATTGGCTGAGAGAAGACCTTGACAGGTGACAGGCAGCAATTTCTTACCTGAGATTGCAAATTTTAAGAGTCGCTGCATTTATGCTCCATTTGTGGAACGAAATCAGCGCGGTGATGGTGACGATGATGACGCGGCTGCGTTTTTCGAGTCCATCTTAATTTGTCAAAGAGCGTTGATGGCAGGGTTTGATTGATGTGTCACCTGCACTTCTGCCGCACAGTTTTATCTGCTTCCTTCCCTTCTTCTTTTTCACTGCAGTGGAACCGTAAAAGGACGAGAGCTAATTAGCATGTTTGCAATGCAGTGTCACTTCTTTTTGAGAAGCGTTCTTGCAAATAAGGCAGATCACTTCTAGGGAAAATCTGCTAAATTAAAGTTGCCTTGGAAACACGGACTTATACAACAAATAGTTACATCATCCTGCTGGCACAGCCTCAGATCTGAATACAAGATTAAACGGCTCGTTGAGATGGACATTTTTGCTTGTTTTATATTTAATATCATTTGCAGGCGAGTTCTTTCTGACTCAGTGCGTGTTTTTGTTACCTGTTAGTGCGTGTGGGGAAAAAAATGATTAATCTCTTAGAGCTAATTATAGTGATAACCTGCTGCAACAAAATCAAACATTGTCCACACTGCACGTCCATAACATTAAGGAAGAGCGTCTGTTGTGCTGGCTGAGGATTTAATTTGGCTGTAGGCTCCAGATGACTGTTAACATTATTTTCATGTGCTCATTATTTTATGTTTTGGTAACATTTTGATCAAGAGAGGTAGGTTGGGTGCTCCTCCAGTCTATTTATGTACACTTTCTTTTATGTATATCTGCAGGCATCATTTTTCAGTGGTCTTAGGATCTGTTCTGCATTTTTTAGGGTGAAACATAATTAAAAAGTTGTGTTTGTATGTTTTGTTCCTCATTGTACTCAAAAACCTCTAACGTATTGTGTTGGAACAAATTGTCCCTATAGCTTTGCTGGGAAATGTTTATTTCTACTGTACAACATGGCCACTGTGGTGAAAACTAATTTTCTTCTGTCTTCTGTGTTCAAAGAATTCAATTTTCCTCTTGAGGAATTATATTTGCTACATAGATATAATAGCTTTCCTCTCACGGTCTGATTACACTGTTGTTCTTTTGTGCAATCAATTTTTATGGCCACTATACTCCGCTTCGCATTTGTATAAGTCAGTGTTTTGCAGCGTATGTTATTATTTACCGTTGATGTCATACGCTGCCTAATTGTGACGGAGTTTACTTACCCACCTTACACCAAATGGTTTTTGATGCATTTTGCATTTGTGCGTGGTGTTGGGAGAGCAGTGAGATAGACTGGAGAATAAAAAGAACAAAAAGTAAGCCTTGAGTAAAATAGTAAAGCGCTATCGCTCATCAACCACAGCACATGGTCCCTCAAAAGTCAGTGCTGTGAATTTTTTTTTCTGAATCACTGCAGCCATTCCTCCAGACAATCTGTGAGACAAAATGGTCTCAGACACTACATATAAGTCAACAGACTCACCTGCAACCCAAATAAATCATGGTAGTTTTACCTACCGTGTGTGGATAGAAATTCATGGTAGTATTGTTCATGTATAGCTTATGCATGCATGGAACTAAATACACTGTTCTTTGTATATGACATGCATCCATATGAAATCTGCTTGGGGGTTGTTTTTGCTATTTTTCTAGTCACTTAAATCTTTAGTCGTACATTTTACACATAAAAACACTAAAGTTGACCTATTATTAACTATCAACTTGCCTCTGTCAGTGCGCCCCAGGGTGGCTGTGGCTACAATGTAGCTTGCCATCACCAGTGTGTGAATGTGTGTGTGAATGGGTGGATGACTAGTTGTGTAAAGCGCTTTGGGGTCCTTAGGGACTAGTAAAAGCGCTATAAAAATACAGGCCATTTACCATTTACCACAACTCTACATTTTTATTCTTCCAATCCCTTTAAGCCAGCATTCCTCTGATTGGCTGCTGCTTTTAAACAAAAGGCTTCAATGTCAGGTAGACGGGGCCTCCCCCTGCCTGAGATGACCATATTAGGAATATCCACTTTCACTGACATTATTAACATCAGAGTGTTAGAAAACACACACACACACACACACACACACACACGCACGCACGCACGCACGCACGCACGCACGCACGCACGCACGCACGCACGCACGCACACAAAAGGGAAATTCGAAACAAAGTTTACAAAACAGCCAGAATTATAATAAGTACAGGCCCTAAGCTCTATGTTGAAAGTCTCAGATGTAAGATTAACATCCAGTTAGCAACACGACTCTGAAGGTTTAAGCACAGAAAACTGCAATTTGCCTCCCCTGTGTTTCTTTTTTTTTAATAGCAAAACAATCATCCACTTGAAGTTAAATTGCTTTCTCTCTCAATCTTGAGCTTTCACTAAAAAAACACAAAAGGAGGTCATTTGCTTGTCTCTTGATGTAGGACGAAAAACTTTATATGCTTTTATTTTTTTCCCATTAGAAATCGTTTTTTTGGTTTGTTTGTTTGAAGGCACTGAGCTATGAACTATGAACCTCCTGGGACACCACCTGAAGAAAGGACCCCTTTATTTCTCCCTCATTGCTTCTTGAGTCTAAAATTAGTTGTGAGAAGATTTTACAATTTTGCCCCAAGCTCATTAGAGAAGCGCAAACAGCAAATGTTCGACTCTAGCTAAATCCTCTGCAGCCACTAAGCTGGCTCTTTCTCCACAGTCTTTCCGTGATGTTTTAGCAATAACTCCTAAAAGGGTTTCCTTGCCATGACCCCATCCTCCTGCAACATGAACAGCTTACCCCTCACAGTTTCCTGCACATCAGTTAGCTTAGCAACCACTTAGCACAGACGAAATGCATCTTTAAACAATCAGATTGCTGCTCTGTAATTATGCACACTTTAAACCATGTTGCAGATCTATGCACGCGTGGCACAGTACTGTGGTACGTGACACAGCTTACTGTGACAGACTGCATCCCTGTGACATCAAATAACACATTTGAATAGAAAGCAGATGGGCGAATATAGCCCGACAGACATTTTTCTTCTTTATCTTTTACCACCAGGAGAAACAAACACAATACATGCACTTGTTTCTGAAAGACCAGGTCACATCAGATTTCTCAACTCCTGTACTGTCTGATTTTGTTTTTCATTCAGTGACACATTACATTGGCTTTGAATATGTAAGGCCTTGTTTTATCAAGTATTTTATTCCCTAAGAGGACATGCAAAAGCAATTTATCTGGCATGGGGCCATTCAGGATTTCTGAAAAAAAAAATCAGCTGGAAATTATAATTTTTGTTGTCTTTTACTTATGTTTATTCTAATACAATGTAACATTTCACTGTTTCCACACATCATTGATGTATTAGTGCACAATTCTTTAACTTTTATTTTGAAGATCACTGTGACCAGCTAGCGCAAGTTGCTATTATGGTGGACCTTGATATCATTTATCTTCCTCCCACAGTGGAGCTCGTACCACTGCCGAAGGGATTCCAATTCCATCATCTTGGACGGCAGCAGTCTGATGGTAGTCCTTCTGCTTTGGAGATCCCCTGCGAAAAGAAGGACCGCTCTAAGCAGAGCCTGCAAGGCTGGGGAGTAGAGCAAGGTCAGCCTTCACCAGCTGCAGTCCAAGATGGTGGAGTTGGCATTCAGGATGAGAGACTCCGCTCACTATTGCTCAGTTTTTTACTTGTTACAGAGGGTTTGGGATTAATATAGATTAATGCCAAGTACTGTACAAGTTCCTTAATATGACCTTTTATATACATTTTGAACACTCAATAGCAGTGACAGCGGGAGATGCACATAAATATATTCTCTATGCAATATGTACAGTACCTTACCTGTTGTCTATAGCAACTTTGACTGTGAGTGGGCTTAATTTCATTTCATCCAGGCTGCTAGCTGAGGTTGAAGTCTCGAATATGAAAACTGTCAACCTCTCAAATTATGCATTAACAACGTGATTACAATTTCTTTTTTAAATTGCGTTATGGATCATAAGAAAATGTTGCCACTCTCAGACAGCAGGAGCTTTCTGATGGGATCAAAGCAGGCCCATGACTACAATGTCTGGGGAAATTACTCAAATGTGTATAAATGATCCTCATCATGTTTCTTTCAGGTCTGCTTTTTCTTTGCTTTCCATTTTTTGTGCACTGAAAATTTCAGTTTTTTTGAAAACCCGGAAAGTAAATGAAACAAAATCTTCCTTTGTCATCTTTGAACTGTCACAACGCCACAGCTATGTAGAAATCAAGCTCAGTTTCATTTCCTCTCCTTTATTGGCTTTCCCTCTTGGCAGTTAACTGAGCCATCTCGGTGGCTGTAAAGCAGCATCGCAGCCTCACTGCATCTCCTGGGTCAAGAGCTCTCCCTGGCTAAATTAGATCAGAAATTCTGATCGCTCAGTCCAATTTATTTTAATTAACACTGGGTCACACCAGTGCTCGCAATGAGCAAAAAGACTATGTGACATTCATTTGAGGAACTAGGAGCACAGCGACAGCTGAGGAACACTCAGCTTGAAAGGTGGAATTGGTCAGGATTTTGGCTGTTGCGGCATTGGTGGATTATTTATACACACAAATGTAAGCATGATTGCACGACAAAGTGCTAAAATATTGTTATACAGATGAGTTTTTAAATGGTTCTCTTCTTTTCTTTTATCGTCTAAATTTATTCACAGGTTGTAGTGAACATAGGGGCTTTTAGGAGGCTCTAGTGAGGGTATGGACTGTTATTTTTTATTGAAAGCTGCTTTTCTGTTCTGTGTTGTGTGCATACATGCTTTCAAACTGACATTTGTCGTTGCATGCAGCTTTTACTGAGTTCCCAAATGCAAAACAAAACAGTCAAAAATGTGTGTGTGGATCTCTGGATGCTTGTCACCCCTTGGGTGTGCAATTCATTTTCCCATAGTAAAACTGGTTTCCAAAGAGAGCACATGATTAAATGGCACTGTTAGGGAGGGTCCCACTAATAAGTGACTGCAGACAAACAGTTATTAGATATACTATAGCTTGGTATTTCTGTGCATCAAGTTGCTGTCTTAAATGTAGAAGTTTTCACCAGTTTTCCCTGTTTTTAATGGGGACCATAATTTGCAAAATGAACTTTATATTTTATTCAATTAGATTTAAAACCAAAGACCAATGATTGAGATCATAAATCTATCAGGGAACCATCAGGAAAGTGTTTTTCTGAAGTGCTAGATTAATAGATTTGTGGGGCTCAAACCTTTAACTTTTCATTTTGTTTCCATTGCAGATTTGGTTTCTACTGGATGCACGTGGGCTGAGTTGCATTGTACAGGTGGTTTCCAAGGGGCCACGTGATAAAGTGGGACTGTTGTTGAGGGCCCCATTAAAAGGTTTATATAGAGATAAAACTAGTATTAAGCAGAACTGAGTTAGGTTTATTGATGTGGCCCTCCACAACAGTCCCAGTTTCTCTTCTGACTCCTCAGGAAAATGGATTGCCCACTCGTGTTATAGCAGAAGAAGGTGACAACAGACAATTACTAGGTGTACCCTACTTTGGCATTTATGTGTGTCAAATTGCTATCTTAATTGTACAAGAAAGATGAGAGGTTCGATTAGATAGAGACATTTTCAAAATGTGGCTGCTAGTATGACATGACAATCATGGTCAAATGCTACAGTCAGCAGGTTATGTTTAGGTTTTTTATCGCCATTTTTCCACTCTATTGGGGACCATAGTTTGCAAAATTAACTTTATATTGTATTTAATTAGATATGAAATGAGTGATTAAGGACGTAAACCCATCAGGAAAGCATTTACTGAAGTGTGTACAGCAAGGGAACCAAAGGCCATTTTCCCAGATGTCTTTTTGATACCAGATGAGCAGCATCGGCTTCACTTTTTTGTCTCAGAGCCAAAGTTCATCTTCTAAATGCAGTCTACACTACAACAGCTGTACCCGACACATACCAAGTTGTGTTTGTTATTGAGGAAGTACAGCTACTTGACTCTTTCCATCTGTGTTAACGACAGCAAGCGGAGGAAACAATTTGGGATGGCAAGTTAAAATTTGACAAAGACAGAAGACACTGAAACTCTAAAATACTGTAGTGATAATATAACCAGCTCCATCAGCAGCTTGCTCGGCAGCTGAGGGCTAAGGCGTGTCACTGATCTGATTACATACTCATACAGAGCTCTGATCTCATTGTTCTCTGACATGGAGGATAATACATGCATAATGTTGCAGTGTCCTGCTGATAAAGCTTTGTTGGCTGCAGTGGAAAGATGTTGCATCTGAGATCATTTTTAAATGACCAAAAAGCTTTGAAATATTGGCCAAGTAGACACTGTCCTCAAAAGATGATGTTAATAAAACAGTTTATAACGAAACTGTTGCTAGTTTAAATCCCAAATTGCAATTCCCTGGCTTGACATGAAAGAGGTTTATTTAATCCCTTGACAGCTAAACGTTTCCTGAGTTACCACATAATGACTTGCTGTCCACCAGGGGCCCTGTTTTTAAGATAACAGTTCCAGAAAGAGGAAGTGCTGGTCTTGGCTTTTGTTGTTGCTAGGCAACAATTGAAATTCCATTTGATTGTATTGATTGCATTCTTTGCCAAAATTTGAAATATTTTTTTATCTTCAAAGGCAGCACGCACTGTTGGGAACACACAACAGCATGTCCCTTCCATCACAAACATCAAATAAAGGGGTCTGTGTGGTAACAACGGCGTCCTCATTTATGTGCAACCTTATTGTCGCAGCAGTGTTGCAGGGTGCCTAATAGGAAATGACTACAGCTCAACTGGGAAGCTTCCAGATATGAGTATGCATTAGCATGGCCCTATGGCACTGCTGAAATTAAGCAGATCGCCCTCAATGGTCCTTGTGTAACCCTTGTTGATCTAACAGGCTTAATTTGGCAAATCTTGTCCATTATTCCAGAAAATGAGATATGAATGCACAGATTGACTATGACCTAAATCTCTACTTTGAATCCATGCTTTGGTAACTTTGAATCTATTGGCTAAAAAGGAGTCCACAAGTTAAAAAAAAAGAAAAAAAAAGAACACCCTGCTTGTCTAACTCAGAGGTAAAAGACACAACAACATTGACAGGCTGTTCACAGCTAAATTACTTTACTTTGCTATTGTCACTGAAGTGAAACCTTTTCTGGGAAAAATAACAAAAAATAACATTAAATGAGTGCTGTCGAGTAGTGAGCCATTAATAGATTTGTGGGGGAGTAACTTTTAACTGTCCATTTTCTTTCCATCATCATGTGCAGATTTGGTTTCTGCTGGATCCATATTGGCTGTGATGCATAGTAAAGCTGGTTTCCAGTGGTGTTTGTAAGACTTATCTAGTGATTAAGAGTATGAAAGTGAGCTTATTTGCTTCCGATTGATATCTGTCTGGAAACACTGGAGTGGTTTAATGAGGCATCAGTTCTGTCAGTAGTTCACATGCTTTCTGATTCTAACAGCCTGTCCTTACTCGAACCCATGGAGCAAACACTGAAAATAAAGCCTCATGCATAATTGAGTCATCCGGACCAAAATAACACTACCAATTCTCCAAAACATTCTCCAAGGTACTGTGAATAATGCAATCACGGAGCATGAACAAAGGGAGATGTCATGTTGGCTCAAGAAGTGATAACACTGGCTTCCCGAACACGGTGTGGAGCAGAACTAAATTATGTTTGTGGCAGTTTGGTCACGGGACAGAGTAATCAAAGAAAAGGAGAGCGGTGTTTAAAGTGAATGTGTGATTCCTAAAAGTCTCTGGGAGGGCTTTATTAGAAGGGCAGGGTTGATCCTCAAACAGGCAGCGGCTGATAGTGCACATTGCCATATTGGGACACATTGGTTTTGAAAATGATTCTGTCAGGCTGAGGTAGTGTGCTGATCACTGGAAGCATTTCTGAGTAGTCTCATCTGGTTTCTCTCATCATCTGTCTTTTTCTCTGTCACCCTGCTCAAGCCCACCACTCCTAAGACAGACATATTCACATCTGTAGTCTCACCGCATTGTACAGTGCAATCTATAAGCTGTGGCAGGCTGAGCAGCCTGACTTTTTTCTTTTGACTCGATCTTTCTTAATTCTTGTTTGGTGCTCTAGCGCCATAGGCTCGGAGCCCTACACAGAAAGACGATGGGTGATTTGGGATGGGAAGGCTAGTGTTAGAATTTTACTGATGAAAACTGATGCTGATCATCAAAGCTTACAGGTTATGGCTGTTTCTTTCTCCTCTGGTGATCATGGTAAGATTTTGGAATGAGCAGTCAATAAAGCTGGCGGGTCACTACTGGGTAATTAGATGCACAGTAAAGGCACAACTTGAGATTTCAAATGCACTGAAACTTATGAAAACAACAGCAAAAAAAGGCACACAAAACAATGGATGATTCATGTAATACTCTAGATACATGTTGGCCATTAGCTGTTTATTGTTAGCCTCTCACTTCGGCAGCTGTTCTGTCACTTTCATTTCTCCCCAGAATCACTTCCAGCGTGTTTTGTGAGGTTTTTAATTTGATAAAAAATTATGAGCTTTTGCTGCATTTTTTTTCTATTTCTGATGTGTTTTATTGAACTTGCATTGTGTTTTGTGTGCTTTTGCACAAGTTTTCAATTTGTATTTTTTGCAGCATGTTTGACCTTTCAGGGACTCGATATTAATAAGACTTACACAAAGTTCCCAGGCCTTTAGCTTTTCTTTCTTTTTCTTTTTAAAAACATCAGATTGGTTGTTAATATTAATGAGGCTCTACTTTTTCTTTTAAATAAGAGCTTCAAAATAACTCCACAAATAAGTGCTCTAAAGCATTGCCAAGTTGGCTGACAAGTGTAAAGACATGCTTTTAGAATGACTTTCCCTGAATCTACTCAAAACAACTAAAAGATCAATCTTTTCACATTAAACTTAGCAAACCTCTTAGCAATACGAGTCATGTTCTGCACTTTCAGATGCACTGGAGAGCACAAAATATAATCACACATACTCAAAATTGGCACTGGCAGTTGTGTCATTATTAAAAGTCTGTTATGGGTTTAACAACATGTGTTTTATTAGATAATAACATGACATGAATATTGGAAGTAGCACCCATTGCCCAAACACAAATCAGTCAGTACTTGTTTCTGAAATGAGGAACAATTTAAGCCTGTTTCTCTCCTGGGTGATTTGTGCAATTTTAGCTTGTTGTGTTTTACTTTATGGTTTAGTAGTCACGTGTAAGTGGAAATATCTAAGCAGTTCTTTATTTGTTTGTCATTTGGTTGGTTTAATTTTTTTAAACCCACCACTCTTCTTTTTATATATACTTTGAAACATTGGGTATTTTTACATAAGCATACACAGTTATTTAAGTATTAACAACTTACTTCATTCTGCTTACAGTTAAACTGGTATCCGTATCTGTGATGCCATTAAAACCCTGGCGAGAGTGTGTTGTGGTAGACTATACCACCACAAAACCCTTCTTGTGGCCTTTCCAAACCAGCTCTGCCTTTAAGAGAGACTTGTAAGTTTGCCTTCAGAGCTGTGTGATCCTAATCCAATCCATTGAGTGCAAAGAGGAAGCTGTTAGACTGTGGAGCTGGCTCCATCCATTCCCACCCTGACCGCAGACACACAGGTTACAGCGTCCCTGTCTGCCTTATCTCCAGGAGCACTGGCTCGGCTTCAGACCTACGGCTCAGGCCCAGCCTGCTCGAGATAAAACCCGAAATAGACCGCACTCACTGACAGCAAGGCAGCACTAGATAAGACTGTTGTGTCCACAGCTTTGAGCTGGTGGCGAGGAGGAGCAAGAGAGAGAGACCGTAAGGAAAATACAGATATGGTGAAAGCAAGGTGTTAATACCGATTGTGCCTAGTGATAGCCCTTTGGCCCTCTTATTCAGCCACAGGTAAGAGAAGTCATAGTTATAGAGATGCACACATATCCCCACGCCCCTCACTTTTCTCATTGCTGAGCCCATTGATTGTGCCTGTTGACCCATGCAGCTGCAACCCCAGCCAATTTGGTTGTCATGGCTTACAGCGATAAGAAAATTACCTTGGACTCCAACAGCTTCTACTCATACGTGTGCATGTCTATGAAGGTTTACGCACGGCCTCCTTTAGCAATGTTATGCACCCTCTGCCTGATGGCAAACTGCAAAAGTGCATCTAAGAAGGTTTTTCTCTCTTGGCATGCAGAAGCCAATCAATACCGGTGTGTCTTAGTAAATTAGATCATGTAGACAAGAGGCAGTAGTCAGCAGAGTCATCCCAAAGTAACCCCTCGCCTGGTTAGTTCATTCTCCATTAGACAATGGCCTGGAGTAATTGAATTGGCCTGTACAAGCTCAGGGCTTGGCCTTGGCTTTTTCGCCTTTGACAGCACATATTCAGGTCTGATAACTTTATTCGCCAGCCAAAAACCAATTTAGAAGTATTTTTTATGTGTCTGGAGTTTGCAGTATTTAATATCCTTACATGTGGAACTGCATCACATCCACGTTGGTCTGCACACAAACAATTACCAGAGACAGTTACTAGAGACATCTTTAGTACTTCATGTAATCTAGTGTAAGCCCTTTATTCATATATGTACCACTATTGTGTTAAATTATTAAAGACATAAATAAAAGCCCTCAATCTCTCCGGGCTGTTGAACTTAATAAGACATTTCTGTTTCGTCTTGTTATTTCAGGGTAAATAAGTCATTGTGGCAATGATGAGATGTAAGCTAATTATGTGCTCCAAGCCAATCAATGACAAAGCCGAGCGTCATTATGGGGAGAGCTTTTTAGATGGAGTAAAAAAAAAGGGTAAGAAAGGGAAGGAAACTCTCTCTCTCCTATAAAAAAAAAAGTGCACATCAAGAATTTTTTTAAGGACTGCTGATGAAGAGTTTTGGGTATTCTCGGTTCATATAGTTATACACTAATATGAAACATTCAACGCATAAGGCTAATTAGGACACTATTAATATACCCCTGTCTGCTACCCCCTTCCAGCCTCATTATTCTATTAATTTCAGTTTCTTTTGCTGGCAGGCCAAAAATGCCATTTATCTTCTTCTTCTTTTTTTTAATCCATTACTGTGGTTACTCTACTGAAGTACTTACATTTACATAATTACAGATATACATTACCAGCACAAGCTTGAAAACCACAAGCTTGTCCCAAAATCAAATGCTACTAGTGTTGTTTTGTGTTGTAGTATATTTGCATGGGAATGCTAGATTATGTCTTTATTACACTGTCAAATAGATTTAAAACTGACAACGCCTTCGCTGTATTATGAGGAGCCCCGTTAAAGAAATTTATCTTGGGAGTTTTGGGAAGAAGTGTTTGAAGACAGATTTTTTCTATAAAACACATTTCTTTGAGAAAAAAACAGAGAGCAAGGGGCCTCAGCTCAGACTCAAAACTATTCTTTTTATTCTTTTTACCAACTTTCTCCAACCTTCCACAGATTCTACAAAGTGCCAACCTGCCAATTAAGGTAGCTTGATGTGGTTGTAGTGTTATTTCAAATCGAAAATAAGAGAATTTTTCATACAGTGCAGTATTTAAGCTTTTTTTTTTTTTTTAAAGACAACAACAAAAAACGTTTACAGTCATTGCAACTTTATCTTTCTATGTCTAGGTCTAAAGCTAATTCTTTCTATGGAAGAACACCAGCGGTACATTAATTCTAGCAGTTACAGTATTTAGCTGTTTTACTTACTCAAGCACTCCTTTGCATTATTTATTGCAGTACTAGAGTCTGTTGAACCCACAACACATGGATTTTGTGCTCTATTTCTTGCTGTTATAATCATGTCTCGCAATGTAATTGTTCATGGGTAATCCATAATCAAGCTCTATGACAAAAAAAAAAAAAAATGCAGACGAAACATTCAAATCTGTTAAAGTACGAGTATTTTTCTTCAGCCACTCCAAGTGTCTTTCTGTGCCAAAAACATCCAGTGGTGAATGTGTCCATAATCCCATGCGACGTGAGCAGTCAAGAGGAAGGGATTGGAGGGCTCGGAGAAAAAGACAGAGGATGAACGACTATAAGAGAGGCAGAGAGAGAGAGAAAGGGAGAGAGAAGACTTCCCCTGCTCCTGCCGTGCAGAAAGAAAGTGTTGGATTCAAGCCAGCGTGCCCATTTATATCATACTTTAAAAAGTCCCTGAAAAAATGGGCAGGTGACCCTGTGCGACCAAGTCAAGTGGGGATATGACGCTCCTAGGTCTGGTAGCTACTTTTCAAAATCCAGGTAACTTATTCCCTTTGCTTGATCCACTTTGCTCAGCAGAAGTTTTAGAGACAGTTGGCCAAACACAGAGTAAAATGGAGCATCGCAAGGGAACAGATAATACGAGAGCTTCTCCCTGTCAGTGCAGCTGTGTGGGAGTTTGCTTTATCATGTCTGGGAAAGTGGTTCACTGTGTTCAATGAGCAAAGAGCAATGATGAAACCACAGCAGCTTGTGGTCAGGATAAGCATACAAAGAATTGTTTCTAATGATTTTCAGTACTGTAATACGGTGCACAAGATGTACAGTGACAATGTGGTTAAACTGTTCAGTGTGTTATTTATAATTCATGATTCTTTGTATTTCTTGTCAGTAAAAATATAAATGTGTACACTTTTGACAAAAAGAAAGAAAAACATAACGTCTTATCTTAAACAAAAAGGGATTTTGAGCTTGTTGTATTTCTTTTCCATTCTCCACTATAATTCCAATTTTCCCCTTATTTCCAGCATCTATTAATTTATGATTACATCACTCTCATTCCATAGATTGTCCTCCTTGCATTATTCATAGCACCTCCAAGAACAATAAAAAGTCAATTTCCATCTCTTACAGGAACAGTCTACCAAAATGCACCCCTTTGGGATAATCTCTATGAGGGTTTGAACTTTGAGATTGTTCAAACAAGAGAGAAAAGTGTGAAAACGTTCATGCCTGTCTGACAAAAGTGTATAAAGTGTGTAGTGAGGGGTTTTACAGCCTTAAAACACCTATAATAATTGTAAAAAAAAATAAAGCTGGCTACTTTGAAGATTTCACCTATCGCTGGCTATTTTTAGAACGTAACTCCCACGATAAACGATGCAATGATATGCTAAAACATGCAGAAATACATGGAAATACAGTATAAAGGCAAAGACAGAGTTTGTACAATTTTAACAGGGCTGAAAGCCAGTATTTGGGATTTGACCACCTTTACTCTTCAACACAGTCTGAACTCTCTTTAAATTGGATTCTCTTCTTATAATTTCTTTAAGTAGTCCTCAGGAAGAGTTCTCCAGACTTCTTGAGGGACATTCAAAGCTCTTCTTTGGATATTTGCTGCATTCTGTTCTATACTCTGACAAGATGATCCCACACTGCTTTAGCTTTGAGTTGGGTCCCCTTTTCATCCTGGAAAGATTCATAGGTCAGTGATAAGTAGTGTAACAAACAACAGTTTTTTTCTCTGAAAATGGTCAGGTACAAGAACTGAACTAACATTGAGTGAAAAAGCAGCAAATGTCCAAAGAAAAACTTTGAAAGACCTCAAGAAAGCCTGGAGAAATATTGCCCAAGGCTCCTTATAAAAAATTACAGTCTGGCTTATTAATAGCAAACTATAACTGGCCTGTGCTGGTGCAGATGACAGCCTGGATATGGTAAATGGTAAATGGCCTGCATTTGTATAGCGCTTTTCTAGTCCGTAAGGACCCCAAAGCGCTTCACACTACATTCAGTCATTCACCCATTCACACACACATTCACACACTGGCGATGGCAAGCTACATTGTAGCCACAGCTACATTGTAGCCTTCAGCAACCTTAGTACTCCCTGTGCCCGGTAGGTTTAGAAATGCTATAGAAAGCTTTTGTGTCACCAACACTTTAACGGTATGATGGTATCTTCAGCTTTACCATGAAAGGAACAATAAGATATTTTTTTATTTTCTGAGAGGATAAAGCTTTCTGCCCTCCATCCCACGGTTTCTCCTGCTGTTATCACTTATACCCAAGCCGCACTTTTGTTTATCCCTCCATCTCTCCCTCTTCCTCTCTTCCACCATTTCTCTTTGATAATGGCGGCCTCAGCAAGGGAATCTGCCACCATCCATTCCACGCAGCAGGGACCTGATCTGGCTATGGATGAGCCAGTCCGTAGGTGTCTGAGTGGGCGTTCAAATGGATTTGGAGGAGCTTGCCTGGAATAACACTCTTTGTCACTAGCAGATTTGTTTTTCTAGGTCTTCTGTGTTCACAATTGGCATCATACGCCCCCCATCATGCACGCACACACACACACACACACACACACACACACACACACACACACACACACACACACACACACACACACAAATATACACATACCACCAGCCGTCCTCATTACTCAAACTACTGAAAAATTTCTGACATATAATTTTAAGTGCCCTTAGATGACTTATTTTTTTGAATTGTCACTATGCAAAAAATTGAATTGAATTAAATTCAAAGTGTAAGAAAATGTGTAAAACATTACGGTAGCATGCCATTTTCATATTGTCAGGATGCTTCTCCTCAGAACTCCATAATCCCGGCAATGTGGCAAAAGCGCACAGCTCCACATTTCACTTTGATCTCTGTTTTCCACAAAAGGACAAACAGATCAAGAGGATTGTAGAAACGCCCCCGATGTCACGCTACTGATGCTGAAAATCATAAATTGCTCAAACAAGTCAGTTCTTGATGGTGAGTCTGGCAGCTTATATATACAATATGCTCCAAGCCAGTTGTGCGCCATCACTGAGAAACAGAGTAAATGGCTCAAAAAACAAAAAAACACAAGGATGTTGCGGTCTCCACAGAATCCTTGCAGATACCTGGAAACTAATATAAAACAACATCTGGTAATGAATAATGGATGGAGATGGAGATGTACTCGGCCTGTCTCTTATTTACAGTCTCATAAAAATATGCTTGACAGCATGTCTGGTTGAACTTGCTACATGACATGTGGTATTGTATGCTATGACACACTTTTATATATTAGTCTGAAGCCAAAAGAGACATAAATTCAGACTGCATGCTCTGGGGGATTATTCCCAGTCAAATCTTAGCATAATTCTAGCTGAATATATAACTTTCTTTGACTATAACTGTGTACACTTATTTCCCATGCAACAGGAGCTCAGGTAATTAAAATGTGTTTATCTGTTGGAATGACCTTTGTTGCCAGAAAAATCTGGCCCAGTGCCAAATGGATAAATATATAGTTTTGTAGATATGTCATGCACGCGTGCACTGCATATGTGCGCACCGTGAGCGTGCACGCTGGCAGTCATCTCAATTTGGGTGCAAATGCATGTGCTGGAACATGTGTTTGTGCTCGTGTGAGAGAGATGATGGAAGTGCTGTGACTCTGCCTGCAGGCAGCGGCCGCCACATTGTGCGAGGAGGGGGTGCACATGAGGCCAGACACCTGTTTTGCCCAAAATGAATTATGAATTGAAGCCAAGCTCGTGTTATTTTCTACACAACTGACAACGGAGGCCAAAGACCTGAGGAGAGACAGAATGGGGCTGGCATCACTGAGAGCGCTAAACAATAAGCCATCCAGCCTAAGAAAGCATGAAGGTTATGAGTCCTTGTTAACTTTAATAGACTCTCTCATAACGTGGAATTGAATTCTAATAGATTTTCCTATTGCATGCTTTGCTTTGAGTCTGATGCAACTCAATTAAAACGGAGGCGAGAGAGCCATTTAAATCTTATGAAATATTCACTCTTTATGCGCACTCAACACAACACTTGCAGGTGGCGCTATATTTTCCATATAGAATGAGTCATATAGGCGTTGCACTACTTTAGCTGCTTTAGCAACCTTCAACATGAATACACGTACTGCAAGCAAAACAAATTAACGAGCGTCGTTTGTGATGTTTCTTTTGTTTAAAAAAGCAAATTCATTCTAAAAACATGAATGTCTGTAAATAATCTTCAACTGACTGCCTGCCGCTATTTTCTCACTTTTACATGAGAGGCAAATACATTTATTTGGCTTTATTTATTCACACCTGCACCCTTTTCTATTTATGCCCCTGTTCAGATCTAATATATGAATTACTGCCTTCTTTAACATGTAGCCTGAGGCCGTTTCAACTTGTCAGGTTGCAGCTCCTTATGTAAAAATGTATCACCGCTCTTAAAACAAGCAGGGAAGAAAGAGAGTGCGAGAGAAAGACCATTTGGCTTTTACACACACATTTGTGTGGGGAGACGTCGACTGCACCTTTGCACTAGCCTGTGCCCACTCATGTCACACATGCCACCCAAACATTGTCTCAGACTCCAGGATGTTAGCTACAAAGTAGCTCTGAAAATGCTATTTAAATTTGTTGTCCAGTGTCAGGACTCTGCATAATCTATAAACCAAGGCTTGATGGTGGTAAAATTTGAGTAAAAACTTGTTTATGGATGATATGGTGTGCCGTTTCTAGTATTTTTTTATCATCAAAAATGAATGCAGCTATCTATCTTTCAGATAATTTCATACTTGTATCCACTGACAGCCTTGGTGGAGATGCCAGGTTCCTTTTCCAGCAGAACTTGGCACCATCCCTCAGTGCCAAAACCACTACCAAAGCATTTGCTGTATGCAGTATATTTATTACAGTGATTAATTTTCCAGCCAACTCGCCTGACCTAAACCCCACAAAGAATCAGTGGGGTATTGCCAAGAGGAAGCTGAGAAACAACCATCCAAAAAATCCAGACAGGCTGAAGGCGGCTATCAAAGAAACTTGGGCTTCAAAAATACCTCAATAGTGCCACAAACTGATGCCACACAGCAATGATGCAGTAATTTTGTTGTAAAGAAGCCCAAATCAAGTATCGAGTGTACAAATGTACATAGATTTCAGAAGTTGGACATTTATTTCATGAAAAGTCTATTAAGTCACCGGATTCCTGATTTTCATGAGCTATAAGCCACAATCATCCAAATTTAACCAAAGCTTTTTCACTTTATGCTTAATGAATATAGTATATACGAAAGTTTACTTTTGAAGTCATTTTAAGAAAAAGATAACCTTTTTAGTCTTTTATTTAGTCAGTAAAAAAAATCAATTGGCTGGAATATAAAGTTGTGTAATAAAATATATGTAATCATAAGGTCATCTAGTTGAAACAAAAGCTATATTACAATTTAATGTGCATTGTATTATTTGATAAGTTTTTAGTAATATAAAGTAAAAGAGCTCTACTTTGTCACGTTTCTCTTTCTTAAGGTCTATATGTGAATAATGTTTCTCCAAAACTCAAAATCTAAACACAGCTGTCATGTCATATCATGTCATGTCCACATTAACAGTCTCAGCAGCCTTCGGTTCTGGCACTGTAGAAGCACTTTGCACTTGAAAAAAACCGAGCATGCACGACCGAATCACAATCAGAATGCTTATAAAAAAGTACAGACAACTCAATATAAGTAAGTAAACTTGAACATTTAGCATAAATTCAGAGCATTATTTTTTGCATGTACTGTGTGCGGTCCAAGAAATACCATTTGCTCAAAAAAGGGGGAGAAAGTGACCAAAAAAGGCCAATAAGTTAACCAAACTCAGGAAACATGACAAAGGGCAGTTTTGCTCATTTGTATACTATATCTGTCACGGACCCGGCTCTGGGGACTCGGGGTCCGTGGGCAGTGGGGACTGTGACTATTATTGTTATTGTTGTTATTATTATTATTATTATTATTTGGTGTGTTGTCTGCACTGCCCCTATGCACATCTGTATGTAGGCAGGTATGTGTGTGTGTGTGTGTGTGTGTTTTGCCTTTCTGCTGTGGCCAAGTTACAGGCACCTTCAGCCCTGGGGGCGTGGTCTAACTTGAGGGCTGGCCACACCCGAAGTCCTGGCCGCACACCTGCTCCTCATCTGGGCTCGTCGGGGGAGCTATTTAGATGAGAGATGGAGCTTCCACCGACGCTGGATTATTGCGTTTGACTACACGTCAGTCTTCAAACAAGTCAAGTGTGAGTGTATGCCTGCTGGGATAAGTGTTAACGGCTGCCTCTATTGTTTTCCCCTCAGGAGGAGTGTGGGACGAGAAGGAGCAGTGAGCACGGGGAGTGCAGGGACACTGGGGCAGAGAGCACTACACGGGGACTTTTGGGAAGAAGACACTACACGGGAGTCTGGGAAACTGGGGATTTATTGTTGTTTACTTCACCACCTTGTAAATAAACACTGTTGCACTGAAGAGTCCGGCGTTTGGGTCCTATTTCCCCATCTCCCCACGGTCTGCCAGCCAGACCGTGACAATATCTAATTATTATTACAGTACAGTGTTGTTTGACAAAAAGAAAATAAAAGTTGTACATTTAAACACAACACCCTTTGAATGCTTACTATAGAAATAAAAACCTCTACTTCTAAAATATACTGAAAGCATCTCTATCCATAGTCTGGAGTCAATGTTCTGCAGTATGGAATATGAAATGAAGAAAATGAGAGAAAAACTAAAGCTGAAGTGCTTTTTCACCTTTATGTTGTTATTGCAATGTAGTGTGTCATAGAAAGAGGTTTCCAAACATTATGATGAGCATCTTATCATGAATCCCAGAGGATGTGAGGGTGTAATTACGTTCGGGCTTTGATGTATGGAAAGGGTTAGCGAGTTTGTTAAGCTGCATTGTCAGGAGAATACCCGTCGGTTATATATATTCAGATCAGGAGTGGCTGTGGTAACAGTATGAGATCTATATCCCTGACTTAAATCGCCTGTGCTGAATGTTTTTAAGAAGAGAGACACTTGTCAAGAGTAATGAACTACTCCAGCGACCCAAGTGAAGGTGAAATTTATCTGTGATCAGAATTATATCATCTTAAAAATGAATTCCCTTGGTCAGTTTATGCCAAGGAAGTCTAATAGTGCTGGAGTGCCACAAGTTCAAGAAAAGCTTCCAGCAAATTCTTCTCTATCCAGGTTATAAACATATTATTCTCTGAGGGGAGACTGTCCTTCTAAATATCATTCTTCACACATGGAGGTCACAGGTTCTGCACTGTCTACTCCAAGCATGTCAAAAGGAGCGACGGCAGCTCAAAAATACCATTAGTATTTCATCATCAGGTCTATTATATACACAGAAATGTCAATTTGCATAACGTGTCATACCCAGCCGGAGGGTGGCAGGGCTGTCTGTCTGTCTTTCTGCGTATTTGTCTAAAGACAGGAAGTGGTTGACATACTCGGGAGGTGTGAATTCCCTACTTGTGATTAATTTAGCCCTTCCTGCGGTGGCAGCCTGCTACAAACATTTACCGGGCTCAATTTAACTCTGATCAACACGTTCGCAGTGAACGCCATCTGGTGATTCGATTCTGACAAATTACCTCCGTGTTGTGTTTGATAATACCTTGAAACTGGCGTGTTTATTTTCCTTTGGCGGTTTATCATTACGAAAGTGGGGCGAAAATATTGACTTGACTCTCAGCCCGGGCTGATGGTAAAGTGAAACTAGACAAGGGTAGCAAATAAGTTCTCCTTCACCTTCTGGAGGGATTTGGGTTTTGGCTTTGTTTTGCTGATGGTGCCAAAACTACAGCTGACTTCATCGCAGGATTTCCGACACCGCACATGTGAGGTTGGAATGAAAAATGTGTAATGAGGAGAGATGGAAACACGTGTGGGCGTGGCTTTGATGGGCTCATATAAGCCTGCAAAATGCATGCACAGAGATGCAGCTGGCCATTGTTTGCTTTCCACGCAAGCTTGGAAATATGTTATGCACAGTTGTCTCCAGACTGTAGCAACCTCATTGAAGATAATCACCAATGGAGAAAGCAGACACTGTGAGCATCTCTCACACATACCCGTGGGGCTTAAATTGCAATATATTCTACTGTTAGTGATGATTTTTTTTTTCAAAGCAAAGCTGTGTGTTTATGCATGAGTGTTGCTATTGTGCTAATTTTTCCACTGGACCACACTAGTCAGGCTGTGCACAGCTGGCTTCCTGCCAGCTTCCAAGCTCAAACCTATGTTTAATTTCCATTCTCCTGCCGCATTGGCTGCCATGTAAATTATTAATGTCCATCAGCGGCGGCGGTAGTTCATTTTCGAAGCGCTGTATTTGTGTCGGATGGGGAATAAAATAAAGAAACAAACTGAGATAAGAATAATATAAAAAGAGACCGAGAGAGTGGAAGAGGAATGAAATGTGAAGTAATAAAATGAAAAAGAGGTGTTGTGCTGTTTGTCATGCAAGATAAACTAACATGCTTCTGGTCATCTTGGCCTGATACAAGGGTGCAAGCAGGACGGGGGACGGTGTGACAAAGCAAGGATGAAAGGTGCAAAGGTGCGATGGATGGAAACCCAAGAGGAGCTCAAAAACAGGAGAGCAGAACCTGACCTACGTGTTATTAATGCCACACTCGGCTTCTGGTGGATTCTTGCAGGTCGAGGGTCATTGCACAGTGAGAGAACACTCCCCAAGCATGTACTCTTTTTTTTTTTCATTCTCCTTCTCTCCCATGGCCTCTCTGAAGGCTCGCTCACTCTGAAGGGGAAACGTTCTTTTTAGCTGAGGCCGGTATTTTGTTTGTTCACTGGAAGCAACACCTCCCTCTCTCTCTTTTGCTGTCCCTCCATGCCCCCCTACTCTTCATCCCTCCACTCTGTCACCCCAGCCCCCTCCTCATCATCATCTCTGTCTGCTTTTTCTGTTGTTGAGCACATCGCACAGCACGGCACAAACAAGTCCAGCGCCACAGCCAGAGTAGCCTGCAAAACAACCTCCTCCTGCAGCACACAGCAGGGTTGAGGGCTGAGATTTATAGTGTCACTACTTCGAAATGTTGCCAAAAACTACAATTCATGTCATATCTCATTCCCCAAAGCACTTAGAGATGGAGAAGAAGAAAGGTGAAACTAGAAGGTTGTTTATTTGATTTCATTTTACAACATTATGTCTTTCTTGCACTTTCCACCACAAATGCGATCAAAAGTCATTTCTTTCCTTTTTTATCTATTGAGATGAAAATGATTCACTAGTGGTTTTCCCCCCTCCTTTAAAAAAAAATCAATCTTTTTTTCAGATTCATCACCTTGGCAACAAAGTGATCATGATGGGAGAGTGGGAGTCATAATTTGGAGCACTTGGTTAAAAAGCTCAACATTATCAAAGACTGTAAATTTGTTACTGACCTATATTCACAGCCCGCATATAGAAACCCATCCTATGAACCAGATCTCTCCTGTATCAGCCCATCCATCTGCTGTAGGTCCTTCTCCCCAGAGCCCGGTGGGAGGTAATGCTTCGCTGTTCCTGCGCTGTGACAGGTGGAGCCAGATTGTAATGTTATTCACGGATAAATTGTCACAAAGTAATTCTTTGTCCCCGCCCACATCTCCCTCAGGTATCGTATATATGTGTTTGTTTGTGCCACTGCGTGAGTCTTTGTGAGTCTCGTGTGTCTGACACATAAATCATCAACATAATTATATCCAGAACAATGCTTCCGAACATTGTCAGTCCCATTTACCATAACTGCTGTGATTCACCATAAGATCCAGTTAAAAAGCACACTGCAAACAGGTAAGAAAACTTCAAAGTAGGTCAGGAGTAACTTTAAATTTTCAGCTGCATAACCTCAAAGATTCTTTACAAGACCTTAAGGCAGTGGTTTGTTTTCCCCCAAAAAATATCACTCTTTCTTGAAGTAGGATCCTACAAACCAGCAGAGGCAAACACGAAGAAGTACTGAAGTGCGAACTATGAGAATAACTGAACCGGCTGTGCCATTTGAACTCCAACTGAGGGGTTCAAATGCAAGTCTAGGTCCTGGGGGCCTTAATATAATTCATTTTAAGCACCTTTGAACATTTTAGGGGATGCATCCAAGACTTGATCATCAGTTTCAGTTTGTAACATAAAATGGATAAAATACAAAACAATGTGTCCATAAGATCGATTTTTAATGTCTCCGTGGAAACAAATTGTGATGATTTGTGTTCATTTTACTTAATTCATTCAGCCTTATATTATGTTCATGCTAGCTAATTTACTGTTTGGAAGGGGGCTAATATGTTTTGCCCAAAGCATTCAGCAGTGAGTGATGCATTTGTCCTGCCACATCCATTTTCATTTGACACATAAGCTGCATTAGTAGCTCTGGAACACCAGACTATATGGCTATAGCAATGTTCTTAACAACTGTGCCAATGTTGCCCACACTTGTTGCCATTTATTGTTTCTTTTTGTAATATATTTACATAGCTTGCCAGCTAGATTTGTGCAACAGTGACATCCCTATTGACAGTCTTCTTTGCTAATATCATCACCAGGACTATGAATGCCAAAAAACAGACTTATGCAGGCAATGGATCCAATGTTAAAGCGCTGACAAAACCAAAGCCTAAATTTCAAATTGATGGAACTTGTAGATATACACTGTTTAATTCAGATTCACAAAACCTCCATAATACTATCTAAAAGTCCTGAGCAATAGTTCTCCAGGTTTTCTTAATGTCTTTTTAAAGTTTTTTATTTTCTTTTTCTTTTTACTAATTTTCAATACTTTCCTTGTAACTTTACATATTTTCGCACCAACAAAGTGAGACCAATTAACCTAAACTTTGGCATATCGCAGCATGGTGTGCGGTGTGTCCTCTTAAAAAAAGTGCAAGTCTACAGCAGATGAAAAGTATTTAAAAGTCATGGAAAAAGTAAAAAGACCTGACACAGTAGAGATACATCGGGCTCTTTAGTTAATTCTTGAAATGGCCTCATTGGAAGGGTGGCTGTTAAGACGGCATTCCTAAGGAAGGACAACGAGGAGAAAAGGCTGAGGTGTGTGAAATTACATAAGAATTGGACTAAATAGCAACAGTTCATATCAAGTGATTAATCCATATTTTTAGTTCAAATGTCAGTGTGCACAGTAATGAACAGGAAAGAGGTACAACAGTGAGTGTCTACAACCACTGGTAAAACACAGTGGTCATGGTTTGGTGCTGCATTACAGCAAATGGTGTTTGGGATCATGTAAAAACTGATGAATATAGAATAAACAAAAAAACTAAAGAAAACTAAAAAAAAAAACAAATTACCAAAAAACATCCTAAAAACGGATAATGAAGTAAAATTATACCTTTTTAGAAAAAACATACATTGGAGTACTATCAGTCATGGACTGGATTCCACATAGCTCAACCTCAACATTACTGAAGCAGTGTGGGATCACCTTGACAGAGAACAGAACAAAAGCAAGCCAGCATCTAGGGCTGGGCCATATCATACCGTTCACGGTAATACCGGTATAATGTTTGGCAACGATAGAAAAATGAAATATCGCGATAGAATATGGGTAAAATGCGCATACGCAGTGCCTTTGTTTTCATACGCACATGGCGGAAAAAGCATGGCGGCGAAAGCAGATCGTCGAATGAAACAGATAAACCAGAATTGGTTTGTAAAAATGCTGCAACTTCAGTGATGTGGAACTGGTTTAGCTCTCGTCCGTCAGATACACAACAAAGCACTATTTTTGGTAGAGCATGTTAGCGGTCTGTCGTTATTACCGTGTTTTTTGGAAAACATTGCACACTTAAAATCAATCCTTTGATTTTTCTGAAAATCGACAGTGTGCCTATAATCCCGTGTGCCTTATGTATGAATTCTGGTTGTGTTTACTGACCTCGAAACAGTTTTATGTGGTACATGGCGCTCGAAAATCTGTCAAATGTTTTAGCACGACTTTGTTAAGCCACGAACCCGCACAGCTTGATGGATTGTCGGAGCATTACGGCTATCGTAGGCAGGAGCCTTGCGGAGTGATACGTACTGTGCTACAACATAATATTACCGTATTGTGTGTGTATAACCTCTTTTTAAGTTTTGTGGATGTTATACTTGGTTATACTGAGAATATGTCGGCCAATTTCCACTGGAAATGCCTTTTGGTTAAACTGTCAGCAAGGATTTGCATTTGCACTGTTACATTTTTATATAACTTTGATGCACATAAAAAAAGCTGCTTGTTTAAGTGAAAATACATTGATGTTTTTTTTTTGCACTAATAAAGTTGCAGAGTTGTAAAGTATTTTGTCATTTATATCGTCAGTTATATCGTTATCGCAAATTTTCAAATGTATATCGTGATAAATATTTTTGGTCATATCGGCCTGCTCTACCAGCATCTAAAGGAGAGCTTTGAATGTCCTTCAAAAAGCTTACCTAAGAGAGTTCAATCAAATATTGACTTTCAAATATTTTAGAATTCTACAAACTCTGTGCCTTATATGTACGTATGTTTGCACGTCTTTCAATTAATCGCTGCACTTATGTTTCCTGACAAAATATAAAGAAACAAAGGGTGGATCAAACTTTCCATAGCACAGTACATTTTTGCAGTACAACTTCATTTGTATTCAATGCTACTCATGAATAGAAAACAGACTGTCCTCAGGCTCATCTGATCAATCTACCACCGCTGTTCCCTAATGAGAATGATTCACAATGGGGAATGAAGTTCACAACAGCAAGATATATCGCTTGCAGACAAAAATGACATGACATTAAAGGACCTGCACATGTCTACACATACAAATACAAAAGAATAGCATCAGACGAATTCTCTATGGTGCAAGAATTATTTTGTGAGTTGGCCTCTGCTTAGGGAACAAATCAAACAGGTGGCAGGCGACTGTAAATGAAATGAACATATTTTATTGCTACCATCAGATCAAGCAATTTACTTTGCACGTGCACAATGAGCTTGTTTATATTATCAAAGTAGATTTTTAGAAATGGGCACACCCACATATTAGACATAGAATGAAAGAGAAGAATGCTTAAAAAACAAAAGAAAAACATGCTGTATGCTATTATTACTGATACAAAACATCCTCAGAACATTTGGTAATTGAGTTTGGTGGGCTCATGGCTTCCAGTGCTTTCTCAAAAGATGCTGTCCAAACCCATTATTCAGATCTTCTAGCAATGAACCATCTATGAACTGCATTGCCAAGGGATAGGGAAAAAAATGGATTCAAAGCTTTTAAGGAAATTCTTCCCTCCCTCTCTTTCCTCTCTTCCTCATTTGGTTTCTTTTCAGAAAAAAAGGGGCTGGCTTCAACCTGCGAGCTGCAAGCTTTGTAGTTAGGTGGTGGTGTAATGCTGCAGAGCCAACAGAATTTCACCGTGTCACTTTAACCCAAATGGTTTTTGTTCTGCTGAACTCTACCTGAGTGCACTGAGTTATTTCCTCTCCCTCAACCCCAGGGCAGCGGCCGGCACTAAAGCAAATAGAAAATCTAAAACCAGAAGTGAGTGAGATGGCATAGCACTGCAGGCACGGACAAAGAATACTACACACACAGATTCAAAGGAGAACTTCAACACTTGGTGAGATCAGTTTTCTTGCTAAAAATGAAAACCCTGCCATTACTCTTAAATATATTATATAAGCCTAGAGAAGGCAGCAGGTTAGCCAAGATTACCATGAAGTCAGAAACAAAACTATTCAATTTGCTAAATGAAGAATGTTAAATACCTCCCAATGATTAAGCACATATATGCACTTCAATAAGGAGAGATCAATTTGAAGAACTGAATATGATTTATTGAGACACAGAATTAATTTAAGCTGTTTGGCGAAGAAGATGGAGGCTTGGATGATGCTTCGAGTGACCAGAGTGAGACAGAGATGGGGAGGAGGCAGGGTGCACGAATGAGAGTCTGAAAGGCAGAATGACGCACAAGCTTCATTGCATTTCAAAAAAAGAGGTGGCTGTGGTTTAGGTGGTGGAGCAGTATCATGTACCAATCAGAAGGTCACTGGCTCGATCCCTGAGTTCTCAAGTGTGCTTGCCAAAGGATCTTTGGGCAAGATACTGAACCCTGAGTTGCCCCAATGTATCCATTGGAGTGTGAGTGTGTGAATGTTAGAAAGCACTTAGACACAGATAAAAGAATTGTATAAATGTGTGTGTGATTGGGTGAATGAGACTTATTGTCAAAAGCACTTTACGTGCTCAGCTTGAGTAAAAAAGCTATATAAGCATCAGTCCATCACATGTCTAGACTAATCTTCAGCATCTTTTATTCAAATGTAAAACAACACAACATGTAACGGCGAAGGAAAACAGCTGTGTTCTTTATATCAAGGCTCAATTCCACTGCCTCTGAGGTCTTCCACCTAAACATGCTTATCGCATTCAACAGACAGAAAAGACTGTGACACATGCTTTTGTCTCAGCCCACGTCCACCACTCCTACTACTCTCTCTCTTTCCATTCCCCCCCCCCCCCACACTTTTGAGCACACTGCTATTGTCAGGGACGTTTCCAGAACAAACAAACTGGTATCCACCAATTAGTGCTGTCAGCCTGTGCCCTCTGTGAACTTTTCTGTTTGCTAGAAAATATATGAGCTTCAACAATGTGACAAGAAAGGCCAGGAATACTGGAGCTCTGCTCACTACAAATGCTCAGAATGTCGGCATGATACTGTAGCCTGGGAAAACTTCCAGCGATACCCGTGTTGCTCCCAGAGCTAAACACCCTAGGTATGATGGTAGTATTTTGGGCTTTCAGAGTTAAGTTGTGGTTTGCACATTCAGAGAGAATTTGTTAGCTTGCCTACTACAGTCTGGTTTAGCAAAGTACTTGCCCCAAGTTCAACTTAATGCAGCCTTCTGCAGTGTGTGGCACGTAGCAGAACCTCACAGGCATCATTTCCTCCCTCTTGCCTTTTTCAGCTCATTGCACACATGCAGCGTTTAGGGTAATAAAGGCAACTTAATGTAAATCAGCCACAAAGTGAGTTGTGTAAATCTAAGAATTAGGGGATGTAAAATGTGACAAGGATTTTTCCAACTTTTGCTGAGTATACATAAAGAAACAGTAATGCAGAGCAGCGGGAGCCTACAGTCAAACTTAAAGCTCTCCATCTACTGTCATTATTAACAAAGGCTGGTGAGCTATGCAAATGAAGAAGTCAAACTGTTCATAACCTATGTGAATGAACACATGTTGAAAACCCTCTTCTCTGTTTTTCCTGTGACATACTAATCAGCTGAGCCACTTTGGTGCTTCTAGTGATTCAGTATAAGGAAAACTGCTCTTTAAGCAGGAAATGTATAAAACACTATCTGTGTCAGGCCTGGGCAGTCATGGACTGGTGATATTATATGTATTTTTGGTGTTGCTGCTGCTCTTTTCCATGCTTGTAGATGTGAGTGTGTGTGTGTATGGGTGCAGGTGTGTATGTACACTGGTTTACAGGCGCATTCAGGCCTGGCGGGTGTGGCCAGTCCCCTAGCAGGGCCACACCCGCCAGGCCTGAATGCGCCTGTAAAGCTACACACCTGCCGCTGATCAGGGCTCGTTGGGGGAGCTACTTAGGAGAGTCTTGGAGCTCCCACCAACGCTGGATCATTCCATGAGACTCCACGTTAGTCTTCTGCTTAGTTAAGTCTGTGAGTGTATGCCTACTGGAATTAAGTGTCTTGACGGCTGCCTCTGTTATTTTCCCCTCAGGAGAAGCATGGAACATCGGAGGGCTGCAGGCACTGGGTGTGTGTGGACACACGAGAGTGGAGAACACGGAGCACGGACTTTTTGGGAAGACACGACACGGGAGAGCACGGGGATTTACTGTTATTGTTTTATTCAATGTAAATAAACGCACTGTTTATACACAGAGCACCGCGCCTGGGTCCTCCTTCCCCACATCCCCACGGTCTGCCATGCCAAACCGTGACAATCTGACTTTTTTGTGCCTTACATCGAGACTTTAGTAAACCAAAGTGCTCCTCTTCCGAGTAATCAATAATTTACAGTACTGTGTAAAAATCTCAAGCCACTGTTATTTGTGTTTTGGAAAGTAAGTGCAGGGATTTTTTTGAAAAATGTGCAAACATACTTGGAAATACTGTATATAAGACAAAAAAAAAAGAGCTTGAAGATCAATATTTGGTAGGACCACCTTTTTTTTTTTCAACACAGCCAGAACCCTCTTAGACAAGCTTCCTTCTCATTTCTGAATAGTTGTCCAGGCTTCTTAAAAAACATTAAAAATTCTTCTTTGGATTTTGGCTGCCTTTTATTCCATTCTGTCAAAGATGATCCCACACGGCTTCAATAACGTTGAGGTCCTGGTTTTGGGGAGGCCAATCTATGACTGAAAGTGTTTCATTCTGTTTCTCTATCCAGGTATGTGCTTTCTGCATTGGCAGTGTGCTTGGGATCACTGCCATGCTTAAAAATGAAGCTGTTGTCAATCAGATTTCCCAGATGACATTGCATTGTGTTGTGGCTCAAAATAAGATGCTGATGAGTTCATAATTCTGTCAATTTTGACAAGATCCCCAACCCTACAGGCTGAAATGCAGCCCCAAACAATGACAGAGTTTTAGGTCTGTCAAACTGTGTTATTGTCAGAATAGATTAATTTCTGGCAAGTGCCACCCTAAAATGATCCCTTGCCACCCTAGTTTTGCATATGACAGTGTTGTTTATTAAAATAAGATAGCATTAACACTTTGAGTGTAGTTACAGTCAACAGTGAATATAAATGCTAAAACTGAAAATATTGCAAAGTTTTTAAATTTGAATTACAGGCCAGTAGATCCAGAGTTATGATAATATATATAAGCCATGCTTTTTTTCTAAATACTGTGTCATGTTTTGTGTGTGTGTGTGTGTTTTTTAAGCATTTTCTAAGGAAAGCGTGAAAACAGTAAAGAAAGAAAAAAAAGTCACCGCTTTCCTATCGATGGAAAAATGTACCATGTCGACCAATTTAAAAAAAAGTCAACATGTGGGATTTGGTTTTTTGGGAAGAGGGGAAAGTTTTGAGAGTGATGGTAATGCCAGCTAGACAGAGCGAGCGAGTGTGAAAGAGGCAGAGAGAGTTTTTAGATATAGGAGATTTGTCTCTCCAGGATCCTCCTTTGGAAAGGTAAGTGACGGAAGTGACGGACAAGGTAAGCGACCCATGTTGTAGGTGACGTCAGACGCCGGAGATTTTGGCGGAAAAAAAGCAAATGGTAGCATAGAGTTTAACAAAGGTTTTTCAAGCTTCAATATTACCAAATATACTAATCAATTGTCATAACTAACAACATCTGTTTTATCATCTCTAACACCCTGGAGGACAACGGGGAGAGTTTAGACGCTCTCCAAGATTACATCGACCGCTGTTTTCAAGATTTAGTAATGAAGAAGGCCCAGAGTGCATCTTCCCCGGCCAAAATTGAGACGCCGTCATCGAAGAGATGTCGCCCGGCAGACTCCCCCGGTACAACATCGCCTGCCGGCAAAGACATCGCAGACATCCTGGAGTCAATCGACAAGCGATTGTCCAGTTTCGATGCGAGGCTGTCCCTGGTGGAGATTTTACACCGGGAATTTAAATCTCTGAGAGAATCCCTGGAATTCAGCCAGCAGCAGGTGGAATCGCTTGCCGCTGAAAATGCCACGCTACGGGAGTCGGTCAAATCTCTCACCGATAACGTGACCCAGCTAAACATTGAAAATAAAAAAATAAAAGAGTCCGTTATCGATCTACAAGCCCGTAGCATGAGAGATAATCTTGTGTTTTCTGGTATTCCAGAAACTGCCGGAGAGGACGCAGAGGCAACGGTGAAAAGCTTCATCAAAATCCACCTGAAGCTGCCGGAGGACACCGTAAAGAACATCAACTTCGATAGAGTACATCGCTTGGGGGGCGCGCGGTCGCGGACCGGGAGACCACGGCCTATTGTGGCCAAATTCGGTCAATTCAAACAGAAGGAACAGGTGAAGAGTCGCGGCAGAGAGCTGAAAGGAACGGACTTCAGCGTGAACGACCAGTTCCCCAAAGAGATCCTGGAACGACGCAAGGTCCTGTTCCCAGTTCGACGTAGCTTCATCCAGAAAGGCTCCCGTGCTGTCATCGCCGTGGACCGGCTCTACGTGGACGGACAGCTGTACCGCGACCCCGGCACCACACCGTGGTTATATTGACTGCACTCCAGATAAGAACCCGCTACACTCTTTTCTTATTCATTCACACTTTCCCCTTTAACATGGGTTTAACCTAGTAATATCAATATGATGTCATAGCAGATATAACACCGTCACCCTCCGTCATTGCTTTAATTGGAATGTTTCCGTTTCGTTTCTTTTTTGTTGTTGTTGCTCACAGTTCAGGTGGTTTCTTTCTTTCTCTTGTCTTTCACTGCTGTGGTCACCTACTTCCCCACTCACCTACAAACAACACCCTCTATTTGTCCATATTTTCACACCACGATCACGCAAACACATCAGCTCAAGGGCAGCACATTTACAACAGCCTAACAGCACGCACAGACTTGCAGGACACATAAGCAAGCCACGCTTGTTCATATTAGTGAATATTCACACACATAGTCAGACCTATGGAGCCTCTCACCACACTTCTTTTTCTCTTTCTATTTACAAACAAGGGATGTTTCCACATTCTCTCCACCTGTCTAAACGAAACACCCAGCGTACATCATTAGACATACACACACAATTATGGGCATGCTGAGGTTTGTCACATGGAATGTAAATGGAGCTGGCACCAGAAGAAAGAGGTTAAAGATATTTAACCAGCTTAAAAAACTACAGGCAGATGTTGTTTTATTACAAGAAACTCATAAACCTGTCACAGGTTTAAACGAACTTAAAACACCTGAGTTTCCTAACGTGTTTGCAGCCTGTTATAATTCTAGACAACGGGGAGTAGCAATTTTAATACATAAAAATGTTAATTTTACAGTACTCGATACAGTTATAGATCCAGAGGGTAGATTTCTAATTATTAAACTATCAATATTGAACAAAAAACTATGTATTGTAAGTATATACGGTCCAAATGTTGATGAACCCTCATTCTTCCACGGATTTTTTAGTGCACTCTCTGAACACCTTGATTGCACACTCATTCTTGGCGGTGACCTCAACCTTGGACTAAATGAAGACATGGATAGGCTCAACACAACAGGAACTCAGCGCAATTGGCAATCCACAAATATAATCAAACAGTATATGAGCGACTTTGGTCTTTGCGATGCATGGCGCTCTCTTCACCCCACCAGTAAGGAATATACTTTTTTCTCGCATGTTCATCACTCCTACTCTCGTCTGGATTATTTTTTGGTCAGCAGCTCACTGCTGTGTGACATTTCAGACACTGAGATTCATCCTATAGCTGTCAGCGATCATGCTCCTGTATCTTTAACACTAATGCACAAGAATAACACTACGCCAAGAAAAAACTGGAGATTTAATATATCACTACTTAAAGATGAAGACTTTATTAAATATTTTAAAAAGGAATGGACTTCATATTTAGACTTTAATGACACTCCCGGAATATCTGCTTCTGTTCTATGGGAAGCAGGGAAAGCTGTGATGAGAGGTAAAATAATTTCTTTCTCATCACACAAAAAGAAAGAAGAAAACAAAAATATTCAGGAATTAGAAAAAAACATCAAATCACTAGAAGAAGCCTACGCGTGCAACCAAGATCAGGAAACATTGAACAAAATATGCAAAACAAAACTAGAATTAAATGAAATTATTAATAAAAAAACACAATTCCTTATACAAAGACTACGCTTGCAGAATTTTGAACACAGTAACAAATCAGGTCGATTTCTAGCTAACCAGCTAAAAATAAATAAAGAAAAAACAACTATATGTGCTGCTAAAGATTTATCGGGGAACACAACATATGATCCTGGAAGAATAAACAACATTTTTAGGGATTTCTATGAAACTTTATACTCACCACAAATAAACCCATCTAAAAATGAAATTGATCTGTTTCTTGACAACGTAACTCTTCCAAAATTACTAGACAGTCAAGCAATGGAACTGGATTCGCCACTGACGCCAAGTGAACTCCAGGAAGCCCTGATAAGTATGCCCAATAATAAGGCTCCAGGTCTAGACGGCTTCCCTGCAGAATTCTACAAAGAATTCTGGACAATTTTGGCACCAGTATTCCACGGCATGTTGCAGGAAATCGAGGAAAAGGGCAGACTACCACCAAATATGAATTCTGCCAACATTAGTCTCCTGCTAAAACCAGGCAAAGACCCTTTATTTCCCTCAAGCTATCGTCCAATTTCTCTTTTAAATGTAGACCTTAAAATAATCTGCAAAGCTCTTTCAAAGAGATTAGAGAAAATGACCCCCCTCTTAATTCATCCTGACCAAACTGGTTTCATAAAAGGTCGGCACTCCTCAACAAACACTCGTAGATTACTTAATTTAATAGACTACTCATACGATAAAAACATCGAAACCATAATATTATCTCTAGATGCAGAAAAAGCATTTGACAGAGTTAACTGGAAATTTTTATTCGCAACTTTACACAAATTTGGTTTTGGAAACTCTTTCATAAACTGGATAAGAATATTATACAATTCCCCAACAGCTCGTATCAGAACAAATGACCAGACATCCTCCAGCTTCTATCTCCTGAGGGGCACCAGACAGGGATGCCCACTCTCCCCTTCACTTTTTGCAATTTTTATCGAACCTCTAGCAGCAGCATTTAGACAGGCTACAACAATTAAGGGCATAAAATGTAAGAACATAGAACATAAAATCAGTCTCTATGCGGATGATGTGTTGCTTTTTCTGCAAAACACACAAACCAACCTCTCTGAGGTAATTACTTTAATAAACTGGTTTTCAAGAGTTTCAGATTATTCAATTAACTGGCCAAAATCTACAGTTCTCCCCATTAACTGCTCCTTCCATAATTCTTCCTCTGCCCCACTGCAATCCGGAAATATTAAATATTTAGGTATTAATGTCTCTCCTAAGCTTTCAGACTTAACTAAATTAAACCACATCCCACTTCTAAAGAAAGTAGAAGGCGATCTGACTAGATGGAAATCTTTACCCATATCACTCATGGGAAGGGTCGCCACTATAAAAATGATGATCTTGCCAAAAATAAATTACTTATTTTCGATGATCCCTAACAAACCATCACAAGATTGGTTCAGATCTCTGGATTCATATATTTCCAAATTCCTTTGGAAAGATAAACCCCCGCGTATCAGCTTAAAAACGCTACAAAGAACCAAGGATAGAGGAGGATTAGAGCTGCCTAATTTTCACCAATACTTCTTAGCCAACAGGCTTCAGTTCATCTCAGAATGGTTAAAAAATACCTTCTTAGTTGAGCCCTGGCTAGATGTTGAACAGGCACTATGCAAGGATCTAGAGATTTCAGACCTACCATTTATTAGCTCAAACATCAAAAGACATGAATGCTTTAAAAGTATCAACATCAGCTTTTCTCTGACAGCATGGTGGGAGTTTCTAAAAATAACGGAGTCTTCATTAATCCCATGCAAACGTACACCTATCTGGAATAACCCTGACATATTACAAAACAATAATATGATTAATTTCCCAGAATGGAGTTGTAAAGGAATTAAATACTTAGAACATATATTAGAGGGAACAGAATTTATTCCATTTGACAGACTAGTTGCACAATATGGGATCAACAAGACAAGATTTTTAGAATATCAACAAATTAAATCCATAGTAAAAAAAAAATTTAACCTCAGTCAAGTTGAATTACAAACACCACCAAGCGCGGCACATTTTCTTACTCTTAAATCCCCCAAATTATTATCTAAAATATACAGAACACTTTCTAAATTAGATGAATCAATATCCCTTCCTATTGCAAAGTGGGAAGCGGATTTATCAGTCAGCTTAGACCAAAACTTCTGGTCTCAGATTTGCTTAAAAACCTTTAAATTAATTAAAAAACCCAGTCTGCAATTAATACAATACAAAATACTACATAGAGTGCACTATACAGGTCATCGGATGTTCAAGATGGGCTTTACATCTTCCAACAACTGCTCAGACTGTCAAGGCAATACACCAGACAATTACATCCACGCTCTTTGGTTCTGTCCACCAGTTCAGAAGTTTTGGCGCGAGATATGTGAAGACTTATCGAAGTGTCTGAAATGTAACATTCCAACTTCCCCCTTAGTGTGTTTGTTGGGCAGCTTAGATAATGTCACTTCAGAAAAGAATATCGCCCATATGGTTTTCACTGCCCTATGCATAGCCAAGAAAACAGTCCTCATGAACTGGAAAAATAAAAATAATCTTAATTCTAACCAATATAGAAATTATCTATTAGATTACATTAGTCTTGATACAGCCTCTGCCACCACATCAGATCAATTGCTCTGGGCTCCTTTGATCAGCTCCATCACCTAGTGGGGGTGGGGGATCATAGTTTGGTCCCGCCTTCACTGTTGTGATTGGTGTGGGGGTAGGGACAGGCTTAGGGCGTCGGGGGGTTCCCCGGAGGCATCTTCCTTGGGGGGCTCAACCCGGGGTAGCGGTCATGTCCGGTTAGGGGCTCTGTTGGCTCTCCGGTGACTGTTTCCTCGCGGCTGCGTGCAGCGGGGCTAGGGGAGGGTCTGTGCTGACGGACGTGGGTTACTGACCTGGTAGCCTGGCTGGCCCTGGGTGGGTCCGGGATGGGCGTGGGGTTCTGGGGGTGCTCCGTCTCTGGGCTGGGGCCCGGGCCGGGCCTTGGGGGCTTGGGTCTTGGTTGGTGTGTTGCCGGGGTTGTGGGCGGGTGGGTGCATGGGGGCCCAGCCCTGGAGCAGGGTGCCGCCGGTGCGTCGAGCCGCCTGGGGGGCTCTTCAACTGGTGGGGGAGATGGTCACATCTTGCAGGAGCTTTCCTCTCTTCAGGAACTCTCTCTGCAGGAGGGGGAGATACAGGAGAGGTGGAGGAAGATCTCAGCCTGGGCGTTTACTGTCTTATGTAGTCTGGAAGATGAGTGGATGGTGGGGTGGGTGCAGTTTTCTCTGTGGTGGGGTTGGGTGGACTGTCCCGGGCTCTGTGGGGCCGGGGGGCGCTGCTGCACTGGGCCCCGGTCTGGATGGGCCTGGGCCCCCTTTCCCTGGCGGGTCGCGGAGTATGGGAGTGCCTACTGGGGTCAGCGGGGGAGCTGGCCCCAGGGAGGGGTTACCTGCCCCTCCCTTCCTTCCCTCCCCATCTCCAGCTGCCTCCCTCTTCCCGCTCCACCACAACCACCCACACATGCAGGGCCTTGGAGTAGGGGTATGTCACCAGGGTGCAGAGGAGGCTACCCCCCCCCCCCCCCCCCTCTGTCCCCTTCTAGCTGCCTCTGCCTCAATTTTATCCCACAACTTAGACATTCACATTATTCACACTCTCATTACGCATACATATAGGATCTTGGGGGTGGGCACGATACACGGAGTCCAAATTACCATCAGGGTGTACACCTCACCCCTGGCGTCGTTGCCCACCTCTCAATTTTAAATACACTTAGACATTGAGGGCTAGCAGGAGGGACTATGCGCTTACCTGCTGCTCCTTGGCAGGTAGCTCCATGCCCTCCTGGGTTTTAATTGCACCTTAGAACACACATGCATCAACACTACAATGAGCGGGTGGAGTGAGGTTTGGAGTCTTCTCCCACCCCCGTTCTCTGCGGCCTGCTGGAGCGGGAGGGCTAGGAGGAGTTGGCCGTCCGACTGCGGTCTGGGGTGTGGGGCCTCCCTGCTGCTACGGAGTCGGGGTGGTCTGCCTCTCCCCACCGCAGGGAAAAGGGTAACACCACCTGGGTCTGGGTGCAGTTCCCCCCTCCAGGGGCAAGGGTACCTAGACCCGGTTTGTAGAGTACGCTTGGGGAGTGTGATCGTGTGTACAGCGTCTCTTTATGTCTGTCTCCACGTTGGTTGAGTGTGGAGTGAGTGCATATGAGAGCATGGGGGGGGAATGGATGTTTGTGTCTGTGTGTGCCTGTATGTCTGTGTCTATATGTCAGGTTGGGTATCAGACGCCACCTCTCTGGGGACACCTCAGGCCCTCCAAGGTTTGGAGGCCTATCTCCGCCCACCACCACTTCCCCTGCCAGTGGCGGACTCCCTCAGGTGTCGGTGCATTGGTGGTTCTTTGTGTCTGGGGGTGGGCGTCCAGGTACACACCGGCTCACTCCTTGGCGGCTGCTTATCGGGGCCTGGAGCCTAGGGCTCGCTTGGGCCCCTTCGGAGGTGGGGTGCCCCCGGCCTCTCGGCCTGGGGCTCGGTCACTCAGGCACAGCTGGGGGCCGGCGGAGCTCATGGGCGCGTCACTGCAACTCCCCCTTGCTTCTGCTCCGCGGCTGCTGAGTGAGCCCTCATCTGGGACTCTCCTCAGCTCTTACTGGAACAGTGGCGCGGCTGCCCCTCTGTTGGTCTTCCATGGTCTCTTGTGTTCTGGGGGCCTCTGGATGTCTGGAGTTTTGATCTCCTCCATACCCGCTTCACACCCCGGAGGACGGGGCTGTGGCCCCCCCACACACTCCCTAGCAGATCATTACATGGAGAAACCTTTGGAATGCAAGCGCGCGGATCCACACAGGTATGCACACGGGTGTTCACTGCTCGTAGACCCAAATTACACCTTTCTTGGCTGCTACTTCGAAGCACATCTGTCCTGCGTGCTGCACAACAACATTGAATATTTAGTATTTACTGCTGTTTACACTTAGCTAGATTAATGCGATGGTGTTGTGTTTAGTATGTTGCTTTGTTTTTTTTTTTCTGCTTGTTTTCTATTCTTCTCTCAACAGGTGATCCAGGAGATTTTTATTTTTTTTCTCCCCCCCTTTCTCACTGTCCCTCTCCCCTTCTGTTTTTCCTTTCCTTCCTCTTTCTTTCTCCCTTTCCTATCCCTCACTCATGTCTGTCCCGTCTGTAACATCTGAAAATAAAATATAATAAATAATAAAAACAAAGATCGACCAAATGGACCAATACGGCAATGCCACGATGATCCATTTGGCAAAGTAAATCCATTGGGTATCCTTGTTGGTCTTCAGACAACAATTCTGATGGCTAAAGAACCAAATGGGACAGGCAAAAAAAAAAAGAAAAAAAAATAGATATAGGAGATTTGTGACGTTTAGTGTGGCGTGTATAGTTAGTGTGTTGTATTGTCTTGTGTAGTTGTTCTGTTGTGTAGTCGTTGTTTTGTTTTGTGTGTCAGTGAGAGCACTAATGAATGTCACAAAGGCACATTTGTAATGTAAACACTGTCACTAAGTAGAAAACCAGCGGAGAGATACACCTCCTGTTGTCAGGCCTGCAGGTTTATCCCTGTGCTGTTCTCCTCTGTCTTTTGGTGGAAAAACTTAAAACTTAAACTGGCACACATAATTTGTGGGGCATCTTATTGCAACACCTGATTGTTCTCTCATTTTAGTCTTAGTAATATTTTTTAATGATTGTATAAAATGAAAAAAAAAAACGGCAGGTGTATTGGCTGCATTTTTAGATAACTAGTTGTATATGTTTACAAAATGTGCAATTTATATTTGCATTTCAAGTTATAAAAATTTACTCAACATATCTGTGGCTTTTTTACAGTAAAAAAAATATTACTAGGATTTTAAGTTCTTTTTGTGATTTCAGATCAGTAATACTAATGTAGTATGTCAGCAAAAACAAACAAACAACTAAATTCAGTTGTGCTGAAAAGAATGATACCAAACAAGGAAAGGGGAAAAAAATAAAATGAAACAATTTGAGGGTGAAATACAAACGTAAACTCAAAAGGAGTGAAAAATGGCCAGTTGTATTTTGGACCTCAGAGGGTAAATCCAACAAATCATGAAAAATTAGGTTTAAATTTTTGTTCATGACAGTGCAGATTTCTGACATTTTGTGTAATTTAAGCATGTAACAATGTGATTGTTTTCTAACAAAAAACAGTGTGAAACTTAAGTTTGACTTGTGTTTGTAAATGAACCGCCCGTTGTTGTGTAATTTTCTGGATTCTATACTTGTTGGGCTACATATTTATTTATTATACAGGCTATACAGTACATAAAATCAAAACTCACGTGTTTTATGTAACTAAAGTGTTTAATTATGTGGGCTACAGACAATAATTAAGTTATCGACTATATTTATATGAAAAACGTGTATACTTACTGCATTTGAATCATTATAACCATATGTAACCACCTGCATATGTGTTTGGGAAAAAAAAGGCTTTGATTTTGCCACAGCATTTGATTTCTTTGCCACCCTCATGCCACCCCAAGAAAATTTCTCTAGATCCGCCCCTGTTTCTATGTGTTCTTTGTGACAACCTGCTGGTAACAAAGTGCCTATAGTTCCTATTCTTGAACGTTATATGGTCATAGGTCAGTGTAAAGAAGCTTCATAAAAGAAATCCTCTGAAAATGGTCAAGTACAAGGACTGGACAGAAAATGGGTAAAGAAGCATAAAAATAGAAAAACCTTCAGAATGAACTATTGATTGAGGCCACTTTAAGATAATTACAAGGAAGTCTGGATCCTTGGAAGAAAAATATATAGAAATGAATGGTGACTCAAGACTTTTGCACAGTACTATAGGTTAATTTGGCATTACTGATTTCTAAAACAAGTGTAAGGTGGTCATTTAATTTACACATGCTGGGACTTTACTATCTTACATACAGCAGTATAGCGCTGTGGGTTGTTTGTTACCGCCAGCTGGTCTCTCTGCTTCGGGGTAACTATTTATCACAGTTTGCATACACACAGAACATATAGGACGTGGTTAATCATAACAAACGAGACTATATAAGCTAAGTCTGCATACTTATTAAAGAAAAACATGCTATATATAAATCTTGAATGCGGTGGCAACAGCAGCAGCCTGGCACTGTGATAGCTTGATGGCTTGGGGGGGTCCAGGGGATAGCATAAATTTTTTGCTATATTTTGCTAAACTCCCGTAGTGTGAGCCCAACCACAGGCAAGTAAACATTGTGAGGCATTTCGAGGTAATTATAATACTATTAGTACCATAAGAGTCTGGTGTGAATCTATGCAGCAGCTACACCACAAGTGGCGGAGAGCAGACGACCATTAGCATTTGTCTGCTCGGCATATGCAGAAGACATGTCATGTGGCTTCCTGTCCTCATCTTCGTCTTGCTATCGGGTACATTAATAATGTTCACTGGTAAAGTTAAATGTGTATCCATGTTCTTAAAAATAGACCCATGCTAATAGTAAAATATCAATATTGAATGGTTATTGCAATTTAGAAAGTCAAACACAGAGACCATACAAAGGAAAAAAGACATAAATGATCATATTCCCACAACATATGGAAGGCTTTCTGTTATAATTAATGCCAATTCAGAGCAGCATGATTTCTTTGCACAACATTTAATCCTATCAGAAGCTCCAAATTTGAAATGATGAGCGATAGTTGCCAGGAACTAGGCACCAGGCTCCACAGAGTTAGAATCTTGCTATCACGGCACAAGAAAGCACACAGTTTGACAGCCTTGGATAGTTTCTTACGGGTAACTGGAGCACCGTGGGGGAGAAAAAGTGTATTTTTCCGAGCTGTCTGTGGGTGAGTCATGACCGGAGTGTATGACGGATTGATATGTTATTAGCAAACACCGGACTTCTGACTGTGAAAAAGAAGAGTATGGACAGATGGGTTTTCCTGGGAGGGGAAGTACAAACAATGAAGGATGATAGAGCAGATCAGGACAGAGGGAAAGAAACAACACAAAAGGGAAATAAAAATAGATCGTGCTAATACTATTTCCAAAGACTTCTGGATGATGTGCAAAGTGTAAGTAAAACAGTAACAATAAGTTCGTTTTGTGAAAAATATATGCTTACTTATTGTGATGCCACAAACACATTTCAAAAAAGATGCACTAAGGATAGTTTCCGCATCTGTTTCATTGCTACCTTTTTTAACAACACTCTATGAACATTTAGGAAGGCAGGAGATCAACTACTGTAGTTGAATAAATACAATTTTAAAATACTTTTTGTCCTATTTTTTCTTTCATAACTTGCCATTTGTTGTGACCGAGTTACAGCTCTAGACTACAGGCCAGTTTAACACTTACACTTCTTGACTCCAAGGAGCTGTATGTTTTGTGATTTTTTTTTAGGTTGTTTTGAGGTCTTTGAAAGAGTCATCTCAGGACATTGGCTGCTTTTTTTGACCATTTTCACCAACAAGGTGATTCCCAAAGAAAACTTGGCATGTTCTCAGCATGCTCTGCAATGTGTTGCTTTGAAAAAACTGCACTGGACAAGTGGAGAACAAAAGTGGAAGTGGTAGTCCTGAAACACTATCTAGTGCAGATGAGTAGGTTCTGAAAATCATGTCCTTAAGAAGTTAGAAAAAAAAAAAACACTCTTATGTAAGGAGAAAAGGGAAAGGTTAGAGGTACTGTACATCAACCTAAACAAGAACTAGACTGAAAATAAGTGGTCTAATATGAACTTTTTCGCTCAAACAATTCTCAATATCTATAGAGAAAGTCATCAGAGATTGTCTGCAGCCATATCTAAAACACGGTGAAGGTTTTGTCATGGATTTGGGTTTCAGGAAGTAGTATTGGCGGCCTTTACAAAATCAATGGAATTATCATTGCAGATCAGGGTGCGATCAGAATTTTATCTACCATGCAGTACCATCTGTAAAGCATATGACAGTGGTTTCACTTTTCAGCATGACAATGATCCCAAACCCATTACCAATGCAGGAAAAATGTATCTGGATAGAAGAACATATAAAGGAACACTATTGGTCATGGATTGGCCATAGGTCAACCTCAACATTATTGAAGCAGTGTGAGATCACCTTGACAAAAGAACAAAAGGCAGCCAACATCCAAAAAAGAGCTTTAAATGTCCTTCAAGGAGCCTGGAGAACTATTCCCGAAGGCTACTTAAAGAAGTCACATGAAAGCTTGTTTAACAGATTACGGATGATTTTTTTTTCTTATACACTCTATTTCCATGTATATTTGTTTCAATAAATAGCTGCAGCTATTTTCCAATTTCCTACAAAATTCTGAAGAAATCGGGTACAGTCAAGAGTTTTGCAACATACTGTATTAATTCTAACATTTACATTGAGAAATTTCTTAAATGGTTGAACAATAAGATGGATCAGTCTATCCTTCTGATAATTCTGATAACTGCATTAGTCGTAATTTGGGAAATAGTTCCATAATTCAGTAAATTTTCAGCCCAAAACACAGTTAAACCTGGTCTTGATTGATAAAATGTTGGGTCAGCAAAGGAAGTCACTGAATTTGAGTTCCATAAACAATGTTTTAATTCAGCAGCAATATATAAACGAGAGATATGATTTATCTCATGATCATCTCGACTTCTATTTTCTGTTTTTTTCAAATTTGCTGGGACAACTGTCTAAAATGTTACTAACAACCAAATGCAATGATTTGCAAACCGTCCCCTTACCATCAGAGATGCAGACTTTAAACCTGAGCACTGATAAGCTGAGCAGATGGCCCCGCTCCTCTTCAGTCTGGAGGAGACAGCATCCATGTTTTTCAAAAAGAATTTCAAATTTCACTTTAACTTTTAACATTTACTTTAACCTGCATTTGTGGATGACACACCGAACTGAGTTCACAGACAGTGATTTCTGGAAGTGTTCCTGAGCTTGTGCAGGAATTTCCATGACAGACTCATGACTGTTTCTAAGCAGTGCTGCCTGAGGCCCAGGCAGGGGCATCCGGTACTGATTGAATTCTCCAAAGAGAAAAGAGATTTCTCCAAACTCTCAGAATTTTTTGATGAGATATTCAAAAAATTTTACAACTTCACACTAATGAATATTATTCTGAACTTGTTTCACAATTTGCAGATGTTTTAATTTTTTTGAACCAAATGCTTCATCATGTTACTGACCTGTTGACAGGTAACCTAGCTAGTTGCAAAATGTTGCAAAAATGTAACTAGTTTTTAGGATATCTGAATAAGGAAAAAATGTTACAGACAAAAAGTCATTAAAAAAAGTACATTGAACTCATTGTCATATTTAAGACACCAGTATGAGATGATTTGATCATTCTGACATGGTGAAGATGGGAATACTGTGGTCATAAGGGAATAAACATGGTCAAGGGCAATACTCAGATAGGCTGTGGCATTTAATTGATGCTCGCTTGATACAGAGGAGCCCAAAATATGCCACATAATATTTTCCAAGCCATTACATGAACAGTAGGTTGAGCTGTTGATACAAGGGATGAAGGATCTGTACTTTCATGTTGTTTTTACCAATTTCTGACCCAACTACACAATTATGGCCAAACAATTATTTTTTAACAACATTGTGATCGTGATCATTTGTCATGATTATACATTGAATTTAGTGACAAAGACAGTGACATTTGTCATTTCATTAATTTCATTGCATCTTTGTGAGGTGGATGGATAAACAGACACGCTACACATGTTCACTTTCACGGACATCTGAGTTGATGGTGGACAATTCAGGTTAGCAAACATTACATTGTTTTTCTTGGCCTTCATGCATTAATTATGCTGCAGTTAGTGGTGTGTTTTCAGATGAATGAAGAAGTCAGTTGTGGTCCTTTGTGGTGCAGACAGAGCTCTACAGCAGTCACTGCGTAGGATTTGTTCTTGATGATGATGGTTTTAATACAGCGATAGTCCAGGAAACTTCAAGCTGTGTAATGCAGGGAACATCTGTGATTGGCACACGCAGGCATTCAGTCAGACAGCGATTTAGGGAGCGCTTGATTTGCTTTTGCTTTGTGCTCTGTTGTCAGAGCATTCATTTATCACTTGAACATGTTCATTTAATTGTGTGAAGTCAAAATCTGATTTAGATTAATTGTGCAGGTCTAGACTTTGACATTCAAATGTCACAGCAGAAATTGAGACCCATCAAACCAGGCAATGCTTCTCCAATCTTTTATTATCCAAATTTAGTGAGCCTGTGCAAATTATAGCCTCAGATTCCTATTCCTAGCTTACAAAAGAGGCATCTGGTGTGATCGTGTACTGCTGTAGGCCACCTGCTTGAAGACTGTATGTGTTGTGCATTCACAGATGCTCTTCTGCATGGTTATTCGAGTTACTGTTGCCTCCAGCTCAAATCAGTATAGGCATTCTCCTCTGACCTCTGACATCAACAAGGCATTTTCCCCCAGAGGACTGCCACTCACTAGATTTTTTTTTTTCTTTTTTGAACCATTGTCTGTAAACCCTAGAGATGGTTACATGGCAAAATCCCAATAGATCTGCCTTGTTGTCACTTAAATCACCTTTCTTCCCCATTCTGAAGTTCAGTTTGGCCTTGAGCAGATCGTCTTAACTGTGTCAACATGCCTAAATGCACCAAGTTGCTGTCACGCGATTGGCTGATGAGAAATTTGCATCAACAAGTGATTGAACAGGTGCTGCTAATGAAGTGGCCAACAAGCATGTCTTCCATTTCTAGTAGTTGTGGCAGGCCGGTGGGAGGCTGCAAGCTTTTGTATTCTTATTCTTGTGCTTCTTATGGCTGGTTCATTACACTGAATGGTACCTCTCCATAAAATCTGAGAACCCGGCAGCAGGTGAATCATTTCAGTAACACCTCTGCTGAAACAGCAAGTCAAAGATAAAGAAGGAAATAAAAGCAGAGAGAGACGATGCTGGGTAATGGTGAGACTTGATTTAACAGTTTCACCATCTAACCTTTGTAGAAAAGACTTTTCATAATGGGCTGTTAACACCATCTCTCTCTCGCTCACACACACTCTCTTAAAGCCTCCACAGCAGTTTTTATGCAGACACATATTTGCTTTGTGCCTTTTCCTGAATGCTCTGACTCAGCAATACAGTAGAATGTAATATTCAAAGTACTTTGAGTATATGAGGTAATACAACAAGGATTCTATTTTAACTGCAGTTTCTTATTTGCTCACCAAGGTTGGACTCTGTAATAAATCCTCATATGGCTGCAGGGCTTGTCATATATTTTTCTTTCATTTCTTTGCTTTATGTTTTATTTTAGACGCCCCCGTCTCTCTCACTCTCTCTCTCTCACTCTATCGCCCTCTGGCAAAATCTGGGTTTTCTTTCCACTGTTCTCTGTAATCTAGTCTGAGAGACGTGATCTCTAAGTTGACACGCACACGCACAAAATGTTTCTTCTTCTCTCAGTCTCCAGTCTTTGTCCTCCCTTGATCATCATCCGCCTCCTCCTCCTCCTTTTTTTTTTATTCCCTCCACCTCTTGTTATTAGGCTGAGAGATCAGCATGACTAAAACACATGCTTAATCACACAAGATCACAACAGCTGTTCCAGTAAGGTTTTCTCGAGAGAAGGTTGCTGTGGCGACAGCTCAGCATGCCTGTCTTTCTCTCTGGTGTCTCTCTTTCTCCTTGGTGATTGGCATCCCTTTTCTAATGCCACTCAACGCATCAAAAAGAGAATGACTCAGGACTATTTTGTGTGTCACTTTAAATGGCCCTGACAGCACATCTAAGCGTTTTATGATGCACTGGTGACTCAGGGAAGTTTCGGAGAGGGAAGTTGTGCAAAGGTCGAAATGTAGGCCCGCCGTCTTTCAAATGTGCAATTAGTGTCTGCAAGAATGTACAGAGCTCATAGATACGACCTAAATGAAAACTGATGATGGCAGTGACACTGGCAGCTTAATTAAAGCAAGAGTGCAATTTTAATACACAGAGCACTGGGGCGATGTGAGGCAGTGAAAAAGTGTTTGTTTGCACACTAGTGATGTCTTTCTCCAAATGACGGCATATGACACTCATCATGTTTTAATTTGGCTATTTTAAAACATCCTGTCATAAAATGATTACACTCTGTATAGCCCTTTGCCAAGCCTAATTACCTTATTTAGCATACCCTCTGAATTATCATGATGTAAGAGCAGCCTACATAGAGCAGTAAGCATTTCAGTGTTGATGTTTCAAATGAGTTTCCATAAAAAGGGGAAAATTATGCAGTATATGCATGTGCTGGGATATTTAGAATCAGCAAAGAGGACTAAACTCCCTTGATATAAGTCAACTCACATTAATCTTGTTTTTAAAAGTAAGTGCTTTCTGGCATGTCAGCTGCAAGGTTGAAGCAAAGCATATGAAATTCTGAGTCCTTTAAAAGCTAATTATCTGCAATACTTCAACATCAGAGGAATTCTGATGGAAAAGCTGATGGGACATAGCAGCTGTTGAGTGAGAACCGATGATTTGCCATATTTTTTAACTATTATCTTGTCATCCTTTTTATTTATTCATGTATTTTTTAAATCCCAAAATCCAGAAGTGATTGGACTCAGAGGTTTAGTAATTTAGTAATTATACATTTTTATACCATCTTCAGATGACACCTGTTCACGTCACCTGTTCACTGCTTTCAGTAGCTGTTCCTCAATGTGAGGTCCATAGAGATGTTGAGGCAAGTGAAGGTGACGTGGCCCTAAAAATCAAACTAAACCTAAAATGCAAAAGAGATCACAAAACCAAAAAAGAAAACCACTAGGAGGGGCCGAATGAACAATCTTTTGTTCTTAAAAAGAAAGAATGCAGTACACCTCATCAAAAGGCATGAAAACCCACAGCGGATGATGACAGAATTATTTCCATGGTTAAGAAAACCAACTAGATGACATCTAACTAAGTTGAGAACACTCGACTTGAAATGACTTTGGACAGATGAAACCCTGATCAACTCTTACCAAAATGGTGACAAGAGAAAAGTATGGAGATGGAAACCAAAAGCACACCTTAATATCTGTCAAATACTGTGGAAGTAATGTTACGTCATGTGCATGAATACCTCCAAGTGGGACATGGTCACTAGTGTTTATTGATGACTGCAGATAGAAGTGACAGGATGAATTGTGACTTGTACAAGCCTATACCCTCTGTTCAGATTCAGTCAAATGCTGCAGAACTGATCAGACAGCGCTTCACAGAGCAAATGGATAGTAATCCAAATCATATTGCAAAATCAACCCAAGAATTTCTCAAGGCAAAGAAATGCCAAATGAGTCACCTGAACTTAATCCAATCACGCATGCTGTTCAGTTATTGAATACAAAACTGAATGTAGACTCCAAAAAAATGGATGGTGAAGGCTGTAAATACCTGGCAGAGCATCTGAAGTGAGGAAACACAGCATTTGGTGTCCATACGTTCTGGACTTCACGCACTCACTGACGGCAAAAGATTCAATTGAAGTATTAAAAGCAATCTTTATATTCAAAATTGCTCGCTTATCCAATTATTTGATTACTGTTACTTACTGTTTAACCCCTTAAATGAAACCTGAAAGGCTGCATGTCCACCATATCTTGATCATCTGACTGTATATGTTGCATACACATATATATTTACATGTAAACTGCATTAAGGAATAAAGGTGTAAAAAACCTAACCTTACACACTAAGCAGTGTAGCCGTGTGACAACAACAAAAAGAGCATTTCAGATAGATGACACAAACTGGCACGGTGCCGCTGGTCTCATATACTTTCTTCTATTTACATCATAGAGCTTTAAAATAGTGCTTCCAGTGTTTAAAATAACTTCAAACATAAATCGGCGCATGTTATCCTTCGCTTCGATTGCGCTTGACTTCTATTTTGACATGTACAGAATAAACGTCGCTGGGGCTCTAGTTAAAAGACATGTTTAGTTTTTGCACATGTCCAAACAGACACCTCCACTCACATATATGCTATTTCTCATCATCTCAAAGTGGATTACTTGCTTACACATGAATTATTTACACATATGAGGTTTTTTTTGGAGTCATTTTCACACCAATCAGCCATCTATTTCTTTGTGTGTGTGCTGTTGTAGCTGCTCTAATGATGCATAGAAGTGATTAACTCCCTCACCCTGACATTGCACGTATTAGTGAGCAGCATTAAAGACAAAGAGAGAGAGAAAGAGAGCGAGCAAATTATTTGAAACGCATGATGAAAGTAAGAGGACACAGAAACAGCACAAGTGGTACGATGAAGGTGAGAGAATGATATAAAAACGCAGAGGGACACTTGTGTACGGCAAGTATCTTCTGTAAAGCTGCACTGTGAGAAGTGAATCATCAGCAAGTGCACAGAAGGTGCTCTAGCTCTAATGATCTCACTATATGGGTGACAATTTTACTGCAACATGTTAAAGATCAGCAATGTGTATCTCGGTCTTGGGCGTTAAATATCCTTTTTTTGTAATATGTTGACATATTATGTGTTTCAGTGGTCTGCAGAGGCTACAGCAATGATGTTGATCAACAGTCGTGAAACCACCCTCTTCACACCATGATAAATCATCATGTGTTTTCTGTCTCTGGACTCATTACTCGGTTATTCACACTTCAGATGATGAGGATGAACAGCATTTTCTGTGATGGTTTGTGTAACACTGGAGGGTGAAACTGCAAGGACTCGATAGAGCTAAACTACTGCAATGGTTGACCCTCCATTATAACATATTTCTTTTCAGTAATACCTGAGCAAGAGTTTGGGAGAGACACGCACATCATTGAGCTAAATGCCGCTGTCAAATTCTTATATTTTAGTTTGACTTTTTGCTGTTTTTAAATGTTCTTAATGCTAGTGAGTTTAAACAATTAGTCATAAATGAACAAAAAATGCTGAAACTGAAAATGACATGAAATATATTTAATAAGTCATTATATTCAATTTTCCTTTGTTTTTTCCTTTTTTCTGTGTCTTTATTTTCAGTTGCCTCTTGTTTTATTTTTAAGTTGCTTAAAACTTTGATTTAGCTACAATGGCACCATGCGCATTTTCATGAGCTAACAGTAAAACTGCAAACTAAATCTTCTTCCATTTGCTTTTCCTGTCTTTTTGATTTTCAATCTCAGTATCATATGTTTTACCTGCAAATCTGTCTTAACGTAGTCAATGTGTCTATCCAGTGTGTGTCTATCCACAGGTTTCTTGGTTAATATTGTCATGTCTCCCCAGCTGGCCCAGTTTGGCTAATGTGTGTTTTTGTTTTCATTTCTCTCTCCCTCTCGCTCACTACACGTTGCCTGGGCGGAGCTCATTGCGGGCTCCCGCCCCTAGCCCGCGCACCTGTAATTCACCACGCACCTGTGGTTCATTACCTCGCCAGCGTCCACTACTTAAGGCAGTGGCTGGGAACATCTCACCGCTCGACTATTGAGTAGATCCCTCGGTCGCATGTTTCTAGTTTTCTCTTTGTGTTTCATTGGATTAACCTCTCATTCCTGTACATAGGTTTGGAGCCCTGGTCGAGCAGAGTGACTTGTATGTAGCGTTTGTTTTCTATGAGTGGAGCTGTGTGAAGAATCACCTGTGTGTGAAGAGCCCCTGTTTCTGGATCTCCCCTGTGCACCCCTCCGGATTCCCCTCTCTCACCTGCACCCAGTGTTTTAATAAAACTGAATTGTGCTTTTCAGTCTGCGCTTGAGTCCATCCTGCCTCGTTTTCCCTAATATCAACATATTTGGACAATAAGGTAACGCTAACGCTAGTACTGGCGAGATACCATCATAACTCACAAATCAACAAACAATCCACAGTTTTCAGTCACGTCCCCTGCCCGGCAAAACAGTGCTCCACTGTGACCACAAATAGTGGACTGTCAGCAGTACTTCAGGACAAAGCACCTCTCTCAAGCCAAGACAATGTGGATCATCTTTCCATTGAGGAAAAATAAAGAAATGGGCACTTTCAAAGTGCAGACAGCTAACATGTATTTTACATCTGCATGGGTAAATAATGTCGCCATGTTAGAGGTAAAGACCAAGAAATTGTTCATTGTTAAAGCAAAGGTAAGTGTTACATAGCTACTTTTAAATTAACTACCACACTTAAATCTTACGTTTTGTTTACTTGGACTTTTACAGTGCAAGGCCAGAAAATTTCCAGTAGCATTAATTTGTGGTATTATTCTCGTGTCATAACAATAATGTTAAACAAATATTTTTTGCTGTCAGTAAATCATTCCTTAGATTTCTTCTGGTCATAATACAATGAGTGATATAGAGGCCTAAGCCTGTTTTACTCTCTGCAACCTACATTTTGGCATCATGATGATGCCTCTCCGTTTCCTGACTCTCAGCCCCCTCTTTCCCTCTCTGTTTTCTAGGTTGGAGTCAGTGGGTGTTTGGCTGGCAGAGTGGCCAACAGATGCTGATTTGTTAAACCTGAGAAAGCACAGCAAGACTCCTGAACGCTGCCCCATTCCCTGACACATTTCCCTCCACAAACCCACTTCATGCTGTAACAGAGTGGAGGGAAACAAAGTGACCAAATTTTGTTGTCTCTGATGCATCTGTCGCGGGGGATGGTGAGCACAACTGGACTGTGTTTGCACCTGGAAAAGCGCTGACTAATCCAGGCCAATTACAAGACAGGCACATTAAAGCTCGGCAACAGAGATAGAAGTCAAATCCCTCATTTGTGAAACCATGTGTGTTTAATGAACATCGCCATTACCATCAGAGCAGCCGATCGCAGAATGGAAATCCATTCTGTGAAGGTGCACAGTCGGCTTTAAGAGAGCGTACAGCGTTTCTCACAACGGCGCAAACAGATTCATTATTTGAATCGTAATTCCCCCCCCTCTTGGCACAATTAATGAATCAGACTTTTCATCGTCACAGCTCAGTGGGACCGAACAGGTCGGGTTATTAAAAAGTCATTGCCGCTTCACTTGGTGATCTCAGGCAAAGGGCTAAATTAGATTGGTAATGTATGATTGCCCTCAACTGGTAGTTATAGTCACAGTTTATGTTCATGAAGAAGCAGTCTCTGTATTTCCAGATAAAGGCTAATATCACACAGAGAAACGTCAATAGAGAGCTGCTGCTTCTTCTTTATTCTCTTTTTCTTTCATAACAAACATTCTCTTGTGAAATCTCTTATTATAGAAACATTTTCACATTTGAAAGTGTGTTCCGCCTGAACAGTTTCCTCATCTACTGCAACTATAACTGTGGAATGAAGGACGTCTTCTCTGTGTGCCTCATCTTCAGCGCTGGCCTCGTGTCTGCAATGCTGACAGGGGATAAAGCAGCGTAATAGCTGTTTGAATTGATCCCAGCCAAATGACAAGTCTTGACAGATAAGGTATTGTCCTTGTCCCGTGAAGATGGTTTGCCTTTTTGAGCAGGAAGCGACTGCGAATGGAGAATTTCACTTCCTTCCAGCATTAATCAGCTGAAGGGGATTTATTTTTTACATCCTTTGTTCGTCTAGTCTTGTGGGCACCTTCTGTCTTACCTCAGTTAAAAAAAAAAAAAAGCCACATTATTGCTAAAGGGAAAGGACAATTACTGTAATAACCTAAGATTTTACCAGCATGGTCCCCTTTTTGTTACTTTCTCTTCATAATACTTCATTATATAGTATGTCTTTATTTTTTTGGTCAGCTTAAAATGACTTTTCCATCTCCGGAAGAAACGAACCTGAACAAGCCTCTGACCTTACCTGCTGATGCATATTTCTCTATTCTCCCCGTCTCTCCCTCATCAACCTCTCTAACCATTCCTTTCCCCCCCCTCACTGAACTCACTGGCCTTTTTTTTTCCGAAATTCATTTCAGCCTTGATAGATGTACTAAGCACCAACGGCTTTTGATTTAGGCTTCTGATGCAGTCTGCCTCTCCTAACATCCACTTTGGGTGCAACGCTCCATCACATTGATTTCTGTGAAGATGAAACTCTGATTGAAAAGACTTCTCCTGGCAGCCGGAGGGGGCCGTGCGTGCGTCTTGCACCGTTACCGCATATGAAGCAGGACCCTTCGATCACATAACTGCCCACTGAAGTGATGCCAGTGCCTATTTTAACTTATTTATGTAAAAATCAGTTCTACCTCACTTCCTCTAACATTTATTCTGAACTGTCAAGATAAAGGACACAAAGAGGCAATCTGTAATTAAATGCTCACATCTCGGGCATTTGCACAGCAGTGCTTACAGAGCGTGATGGGAAAGGTAGAAATAGTTTTTTATTTTATTTCCTTCTCAAGTCTTTTAATGCTTTTCACATCACAGCTACTGTTTTTATCCAGCAGTCTTTGTACTTGGATGATGATTCTGCAGCATGCTGTTTCTTTTTCAATGCCAGTGTTCAGCAGAAAGCAGTGTGCCAAGGTTGAAATCTTCATGCCAGAGTTGAGAATTCACATCCCATCTCAGAACAAGTGGTAATGTTCTTTATTTTATTTTTTTCAAGTTGCTTGGCATATGGCAGGAGAAGCAAAGAGCTTCTGGATCCTGACTTGTCATTACCATTGTAAATTAATATTTATATGGCTCAGGCTGGCTTTGGTGTCTATGTGTGGGTCGCTGCATGACTGTGGCTGGTGCAGGTGGAAGTGTGTCTGACATAAGAATGAAGGTAGCCTTTGCATAATTCAGAAGAACCTGTCTCCTTTAGTGTCCTATATCCCTTTCTACCCTCTCTCCTCTGCCTTTCTCTCAGTTCCACGTCTCCACCTACATTTAACCCTCCCCATTTTAAATATAACCTTCTCTGCATGTGTATCTGTTTTTTGTTTTTCTTTTAATATTTTGCAGCGCTTTAACCCCAGAGAGGTGATAACATAGGTGCACTATTCATGAGCAAGTGCTTTTCAGATCCGCCTTTCCTTTTAGAAGGGGATCATTATACCCGGCCGGCACACCCATGACAGTTTGGGGACATGATTTGATCATCAGATTATTTAAATATGAATGAATGCAAGGCTCTGAATTAAATAAATATGGCGATTCCTTCATTTTATTACCTATCTTGTTCTTCACACGGAAATAAATGGCTTCTGGTTGAATTAGCAGGGGCACTAATGACCTCTTGGTCGTCATCAACAGAAGACTTCTTTGGGTAGCTGGCTTATCTTTGCGAGGAATGAAGAACAACTCAGAGAACGTGTACATAACTTTAGTTTTTACAACTAATAGTGCAAGTTCCAATCTTTGATGTGCTTTTACCAGACTAGCAGGTTGTTACAACCTTTGTGCCAGAGAGATACTACATTTCCAGGTTATCAAAAGCCAGGGCACCACATTGTTGTAAAAAGCACTGGCATCAGTCAGCTTCTTTTGTTCCCTTTCACAGCAATGAAAGTAAACAGAAAAGCCTCTGTCAACCCTTTGTAATGTTGTCCAGGAGGTTCATAACTAGAACAAAGACACTCTGCTGTGAATAATGTAATTTGAACTCCATCCACAGTAAGAGAATTTATACATAAGTGGAAAACATTAGAGACAGCTGTCAATCTTCCATGGAGTGGACATCCCAAAGGTCAAACTGCGCAATGCTCGGAAAAAGTACAAAAAAAATCCAAGAGTGACATCTGAGATTCTGCAGACCTCATTTAGCATGTTACATGTCAAAGTTTATGAAAGTACAATTAGAAACAAACCAACCAAGCATAGATCATTTGGAAAGATTGCCGGGAGAAAAACCTCTCTTTAAAACTGGGTTACTATAGTTGTTTTTAATTCAGTTTAGTTTTCATTGGTTTCCGGAGTGGATTTGCTCATTTCAGTTTGCGTGAAAATGTTTAGTTTTAGTTTAATTATTATAGTAGGGATGGGCAAGATCTGAGGCAAGATTTAGGAAAATCTTGCCACAGTCTTGTAGATATTCAAAGTCCCAATAAACATGTTCATCAAAGCCTCATCAGGTAAGCTGAAAAACCAAATTTTGCCAAAGTAGCTAATACTAAAACTAATATTTCCTCTCCATTTTTTTTAAATTTTCTTTTAGTTTAGTGGTCAGTTAGTTCTACTTAATTTTTTGACATTCAATTTTCTATTTTTATTTTAGCAAACAATTTTTTTTTGTTTCATATCTAGTTTTTGTTTTTAGTTTAGTTTTAGTTAACTGTAAAGAACATGACTGCATGACTTAGGTAATCAAAGTTACATCTGTGATGTCCGTGAACTTCTCCATATATCGGTGAATTCGAACCTCAATAACGTGAAGCAAGGGAGAGCTGCACTGTAAAGGAGAGCTGGCCTAAATTCCTTCACAGTGATATGTGAATGTGATGAAGGAATACAGAAAACGATTACTGGAAGTTATTGCTGCTAAAGGTTGTTCTACAAGCAAGGATCATGGAGTGTTTTTAATTTTTCCACACACTGCTTCTGGATTTGACTTAGTATATGTGAAGTAAATAATTACATGTTTTATGTCATGTTTTGTAGATCATCTGAGACTATATTTACCTAATTTTAGAATTTGCTCAGGATCAGGTTGATTTGATCATGTGCTGATATGTAAAACCTCAGAGCTGACATAGGATTGTCAATTTAACAATGATTACAGATTCTTCATTTTAGGATGATGATAATTTTGAGTTCACTAGTTTTCAGGTCAAAGAAATTTCAAATTAAAGAAAATAACGAACATTAAATCACTATTTAAAGGTTGTTATCAGCCATATACATTATATCATACTAGGGTTGTGTGCATAAGTCAAGTGGGCTAAATCACTGTGTGTTCCCAGTTGTGCCTTCTGTAAACATCTGATCAAAGCAGCACTTTCTCTCACATACATCAACCATGCATCATCACTGCCATCTTGTCGCAAATGTACCTGTATAATATTTGCATCAGAAAACAGACCGAGAAAAAATATAACAAACATGATATAACGAACATGGTGCCAGCTACTGTACAGTACAATAAAGCCCCGCTAAATGGGCATATAGTATATGCGTATGTGTAATTAGTAGTGACATGCACATGTTACACAACACTTAGAACATGTGTTTGTATTTGTTTTCAACTTAAGGACGCTGCCACAACTATCAGTGACCTTATGTGACCTTGTTCTTTCGTACATATTTGAAAAGTAGGCTAACGAAGATTTTATTTGTTTAATTTTAGTTCCGTTTAGTTTTGTCTGTTTACTAATTTAATGCATAAGCTCAGAGCGACCTTAAAAAATGCCTCGCCACAATTAATTCTGTGGGAAAAGCGAAGGTACGTTCATTTCGACACTTGCGAGGTGCCGTAGTACAGAACCCGGAAGTACGGATGATTTCACCCAAACAATCAACATGTAAGCAATATTTGACGATAAAGACATTACATACAGTTTTATATTTGAAGGCTCGTGGTTGTGTTGGCAGTTTTAGCCACTGCACTAAATCGTGCACTAGCAAACTAGTTTACTGTTTACAAAGAGGGAGCAGGCAGGGCTAAGTTAAAACTTCCCGTCTGCTATAGTGCCACATCGTCACTCACTGACAGCAAGGCTATAGTTGGTTTGTTAGTCAGTTAGTTAGTTAAAGGGTTTGTTTGGGTAGAAAACGGATACGAATTGATTAGTTTACCTCGACTGTGTAATCAACCGCTGTCAAAATGTTGTCATTTTAAAGAGTGTTAGCATAGAAAATTGTGATCCCGATGGAAGGAGAACTACACTCAAATTAGCTGTGACTAAAGAGTATTTCCTCATTCTTCTGTACAAAACCAATACAGACTCCGTTTATTTGATATTAACGCTGTTGTTCCTTGATGTTACTGAAGACGTTTATGTATGACTCCAAAGGATTTATAAGAGAGACACATGGAAGTCAAAGAATCCAGAATCTGTGAGAGAATTTCACAACAGCAAAGATCGAAGGTAGTGATCGAAATATAATACGAGTAAACAGTATTAATGGGATTTTATCAATGATTGTATACAGAATGTTTCTGCAGTCATTGTGACCATTGAAGTTGAAGTTAAGTTGCATAGGTCTTCTAGATTTAATTCTGGACAGCTATGGATCAGACCACAGATCAGTAATGGTTTGATAATTCTTGCTGCCTGCCTGTCTCCCTGATAGTCCTGATTAATGATTAAGATTTGTATACATTTAAAGTGCAGTGTTTCCCACAGACTCTGTTTGGGGCAGGTGAAGGGACCGCTGTCATGTACTGTAGCTGGTGACATTAGTTCTAGTCCTACTTTGCATCCCTTACAAGTCTTCCACATTGCTGCAGGTTCTGGTTAGAGCGGCTCTCCGGATTACAGGGGAAAAGCAGAGGAAGGACTGATTTTGATTGATTGATTGGTAATTTATTTCAACATGTGAACAATATACAAGTACATTTAGAAAAGAAATGAGAGAAAAAAAATATACTATACAAATTACATACAAAAAAACATTCTGATTAATTTACATGTTGAAAGGGAGTGGGAAGAAGTATACACTTATTTAATCCCACCCCTGTCCCATAAATTATCAGTGAATATTTAGTCAGCTTCCTTACTGATATAATTTGTAATAAAAATAGTGAACAGATTTCTGATATACTATATACTATAATATCACATCATGAATTTTTTGTTTGTTTGTTTTTAAATAGAGACATTCACTTAATTTAAATATTTTCCTTTTCTTTATAGATCGAGAAGATCATATTTTTCACCAGAGTGTGGGACAAGCAAGCCGTTGGGGAATGTAGGGGCCTGGGTTAGCTGGTTAGCAGTGATTGTCAACTGGGAATTGTGAATGGCGTTAAAGTCACTGATGTAAAAAAAAAAAAAAAGTAATTAAAAATTTGCAAAAATTAGTCGCTAAAATATTTCTTGCGCAACTAATATGCCAGGGCGCGCCGCCCAGATAGTCTCTGCATGGGGAAACACTAAAGTGCCTGCCTTTTGTACATAAGTTTGGACTATGTGACGAATGTACCGTATAATGCACTCACACTGTTTCTTTTTTTATTTCCACGCAGGGGTTGATTTTTGCTGAAAGTCATCAAGAGGCACCATCCTCCATGTGGCAAACCTCTGTGGAAGTATAAAGAAGGTGGCTGGAGGAAATTAATTATTTGATAGTTAAACTGCTTTTAAATAAGAACATCCACGTCAGCCATGGCTCGGGAGGAAGAGGAGCTGACAGTCAGTGCACCAAAGGAGGTGGACGTGTTTAAATCAGTGCATTGTCTGGGTTACCTGTCCAGCTTCAATCTCCTTGTGGCAGTCTGTGTTGGCATGTACGTACGCTGGGAGGTGACATGGGAACCCATGATTCTGGTTATCTTCATTCTGGGCCTCTTTGTCCTGGGAATTGCCAGTATCCTCCATTACTACTTTGCTATGGAAAACGCCAGCCAGAGCTTATTCCATTTGTGGTTCGGCTTTCTCCTTGGACTTTTGTGTTTCCTCAACAGCCCCGCCTTGGATTCAAATGTCAAAGAACTGGTCGCAAACTATCTCCTCCTAGCCAGTGTAGTTATGAAAGCAGTATGGGCCCTAACTGAGCGAATATGCTGCTCCATCTGCTACAAATCCACCTTGCTAACATCAGTAGAGTTACTGGAGCTTCTAGGATTTGGTATTGCAAGCACTACCATGCTTCTTCACAAGTCAGTGGCCATAATAGGCTTGGTAGTGGCCCTCGGTGCTCTCATTGTGGACTTGAGGATGAAATCCCTCCTAGCTTTGGCCAATTTGATCAGTTTTGCCTTGGTTACTTCTCTTGTGTTTTTCCAGGCCTTAGGCATTAATGCCAACCCTTATGCCTTAGGCTGCTACCTGGGCAGGCTGCTCTGTGAGCCTGTGTTGGATGTGTACTTCAGTGGGTTAGGCCCCACGGAGCGCTGGATGCCTGTGCTCTCCATGGGGAAGGTGTGGAGGAAGCTGTCCTTGTTTCCTCTGAGTCTGACTGAGATAGCCTTCTTTGTCCTTGCTGCTTTAAAGGTACACTTATAGCTATATTACAAATATTGAGGGTTTATTTTCATTATTTTTTTATTTAAACTTTTGTTTTGTCTTTCATAGCTTGGTTACTTGGACCTGTGGTATCTGGTCATCCCAGGTTTCTGTCTGTTTGGTCTTTTCTGGTCCATCTGCCACATCATTTTGCTGATCACAATATGGGGCTTTCACACTAAGCTGAGTGACTGTCAGAAGGCTTGGCGCGCCCAGCGGTTGAGTAGCCGGAGTCTGGACCAGGTCATGGCCTCCCGAGGCATCCGACATTTCTGCCTCATCTCAGAGCGACTGGTGTTCTTTAGTTTGTTGTCAACAGTGATACTCGGGGCTGTGTCCTGGCAGGTAAGACCCATGAATGAAAAGTAGATAAGACAAAAATGTTTAAATCTGCAAAGCAGGGTTGGATTGTTCTGTTTGATTTTCTATGAAAACTGCCATAGCATAGAAAGCATTATCCTACTCTTGTTATATTGCTGAGGTCCAAGGTTATGTTAGTCTTAGGCACTCTTTTTAATCATTTGCACTTTGGTAGTCGTGAAAAGGCCTCTATAAACATATAATACCCATGTTGGATACTGTGTGGAAGCATTCTAGTGGCAGTGTGTAGTTAATAGTTGCTCCCCAAACTCAGGGACTTCTGCTCTCATGCGAAACCAATTTAATTAGTACTTTAATATCCTTATCTGCTTGCATAAAGAGCAGCAATAACTTATTTAGCCCTATTAGACATTTACCTTGTAAGATTCTCATGGGCCCAAGTTCTAATTTGGGATGTGCACATTATTGATGTCAGTTTCAAATTTGCCTGAGAAGGTGGAAGAAAGCTAGTGTTTAGCTTTTGTGTGTTTTGATGTTTTACGGCTGTGAAATTTTGTATTGCACACAGAAAACATAACTGGAAGATTAATGCAGTCTGTTGTAGAATCAGCAAGCCTTTGTGAAACAACGAATATTAAGAAAGCCAATCGAATATTTATGTTTACAGCTATAGTTGGTGAGCATTACGTTGGATTCAGTACTTTCTGAAGAGCTTACATGTGAGATCCACCCAAAAAAAGATTTTGCCTACTTGTGTGTGTGTGTGTGTGTGTGTGTGTGTGTGTGTGTGTGTGTGTGTGTGTGTGTGTACATTGCATGTATTATAATTTCCTTTTATCAAAGTCAGTGTGGTAATGCATTTCAAAGTGTGGAATGAATGAAAAGCAGAATATTGCTTTTGTGAAACTGTATAAGAGTGATTTCCCTATTCAGAAGGCAGCTTTTGAATGCATAACTTAGTGCCAAGCTCTCATAAGAAACCCACCACTTCCACAGCTTTGGGCAAATTGATCATCAGCCGAGAATGATGATAGCAAAGACGGCTTTCGTACTGTATTGTGATTTCTGTGGTTTTAATGCTGCTATTTTAGGCTCTGGAAGAGGCTACCCTAAAATACAAGCTCAAATGCTGCAGTAATTATTCTGCTTTGGATTGACATTTGTGAAGTATGTTTATTCTAGTGTCTTTCACAACACTGTGTATCCATTTAGTTAGGGCCTTTCATGTTTTGTCCTGCGATAATAGCACAGTGTCAGTACCATGTTGTGTAACTGTCTTGCCGAGTGTCAACACCAATTAAGTGAGTCTGATTACCGCCGGTACAAGCTGTAAATGTTGAATGAAAGTGACTCTGATTCTTTGGCTTTTTGCAGCCCTCCAACGGTCTCTTTCTCAGTGCTTTGCTGGTGGTGCTGCCTCTCGAGTCTCTGGCGCATGGTTTGTTCCACGAGCTGGGCGGCTGCCTGGGAGGAACTTGTGCTGGCTACGCCCTGGTTGTACCTACCACTTACTGCAGGTACACCCTTCAGTTAAACTGTTTTGATTGGGAATATCCTCTGTTGTGGATGGTTTGGTTTGGGGGCTAAAAAATTTATTTGTTACTTGAGAAAAACAACAAAATGTAAACAGAATGCCCAAATCACGTTTTTAAAGCCCAGAAAGGAATCTGTAAATGTCCCTTTTATTCCCATCAACACGTGAAAATCAGTGTTTCAGGACATTCACATTGGTTTTACATATGGGAACAAAAAGCTGGCAATAACACCTATATATATATATATATATATATATATATATATATATATATATATATATATATATATATATATATATATATATATATATATATATATATTCATTTATTTATTTATTTTTTCAATTTCAGCTGAAAGTTTAAAAAATACAATCAAACTGTTACAAATGAGAATCGTCAACTAGAAACTTGGACTGATCTGCTTGTTTTTCCTATAAAAAAATATGATTGTTGCTGATCAAATAATAATTGCTGTACAGTCACTTTGAAGTCCTGTGTATTATCAGAGCATGCTGGAGACAAATGTGAGCAAATGTGTCCAACAATTAAAGCTTGGCATATATTGGATCACGCAACAGGACAGTGATACCAAGCACAGCACTAAACGTCCTCCACAACGATATGAGAGAGTGGTAAAATCGTACAGAAAAACATTAGTTCAAGTTATTACTGCTAAATGGTGTTTTACAAGCTGTTTTCTACATGACAGCATAAAGACTTGTGTGAACTTTGGGTTTCAAATGACATCACACACTGAGAACATACAGCTTCTCCTTAACTGCCAGGTAAGCAAAGCTATGCTCAGCATACTCGACTAATCTCCACGTACTGCATGTACAGTAAACCCGAGCAAAATGCAGCGATGGAGCATTCCCACATTCAGACGCACTCAGCCGATGTCAAAGCCTTTACCACTCTCACCAGGAGTGGTAAACATGATCATTCTTCCGAACGTTCTCCTCACTTAACAAAAAACCAATGGGATAAATAGGCCAATAACTGCATAAACATAGCGCTAATGCTTGGGCCCTTGAGGGATCATTCCACCGATCCCTCCTCAGCATACCAAGTTATTCAGATGCACCCGTTTGCTGTTAGCCGCATCTGATGTTTCCACCACAGCCCACTCTGTTGACCATGCATTTTTTTCTTAATCACTTTATTTTTGAAGATGCCGCCATGCCTCATCATCTTAAACACCAAAAGCTAGCCATCAGTTATAAATATTTCCACATTCAAGAGCTCTTCAGCCATCCTGTTTGGGTTTTTTTTTTTTCTTATGTAATTATTGAATTATTGAACCTTTTAGTTAAAAGTTAGCTTTTTCGGTTAAATGGGATATCAATCTTAGTAGAGTCTAACGGTCTAGGAGATTTTGAATGCTGGCCCATGTCGTATTGGAGTCTTAGATGCTCTGTATGCAAGGCCGCATGTGCAGGATCCATAGGGAGGACTTGGAGCATGATGAGAATGCAGCAGAGTATAATCGACTGTTTGATGGCTGCAGATCATGTTTTCACAATGACAAGATTCCCTCTGGGAGATTACCGAGATATGGGTGAAAAGCCGAGGCACACATGCAACAACAGCAATGGTGAAACAACAGGAAGATAAACAAAAGAGGAGGGGTGATGTTGTTAACTTTGATAGAAGGTGGTGGTTAAAAGGGAAAAAAATGGACAGAGATAGCAAAGAAAGGGGAGGGAGAGGTGAAGCTGTGAAAGGGCTACGGAGGAAAGGATTGGATTTTTTTTAAGGATGAAAGAGAGAGTGTCACAGGGGAAGATGTGGTTGGAATCTCAAACCACAGGCCCTTACTCTCCTGGGCGTCATGAGATCTAAAAAGATTAGATGGGTTTGGGGGAAATGATGAGCTCACAAAGTCATGCTCAGGTTGCATTTTCTGCATTTTCTGATCAGGTGTAGTGTGTTTTTATAGCTAGCCTCAATTGTTATCATCATTAAGGTAATTGTTCATCGAACTTCCTTTGAGGACAGGAGTACTGCCTCGCTGTCAACCGATAACATCCATTTATTTGTCTCATAGCTGTAAAAACAAAAGCATCACTCTTCAGGCGTTTATTCGATAAACTTCCCCTTGGCAGGTTAAAGGGGAAAGCGTGGGCACGCGGCATAATATGATGGCTGATGTATGCAGGTGTTTGCAAGAATGACTTATGACTTTTCGAATAACTTCGAGCCCGCAGACACTGTAGAAAGCTGTTTCATAGGTATATGGATTCTTTCTCTGTGTTTCACAGCTTACTTTCTGTAACCTGTATCCACTCTCACTTTTATAAAATTACCTTGTCCGTAGGTATACACATGGAATCCTCCAAAAAGACACAATGATTTTCCAAATAAATTTGTTATGAAAAAATTATTTTCTCCAATGGAAATAAAAATAATGTATGTTGTACTGCATTTAACAGTGCTAGTAACAAAAGTAGTGCAATAAGCTGCCCACAATATTGATATACAATAGAGAGATCCTATGAAATTACACTGCAAGATATCCGTCTACCAGTATGGTATTCTGGTCCATCTATCCACCCATTTTCTGCCAATTATCTGGGGCAGAGACCCCACCTGCAGCCACATCCTATACGTCTTCTGAGACAACACAGACGTATTCCCAAGCAAGCCAAGAAATGATCCATGTATCCTGCTTCTTCCCTGTGGCCCCCTTGAGGTATGGAGGAAGCTCATTTCCACCTCTTACATCCACAATCTCTTTGTTTCACTACCCAGACCTTATGGTTGTAAGTGAGGGTAGGAAAGTAGATACTCCAGTAAATTGTTAGTTTCGCTCTCACTTCACAACAACAGAACGGCACTGCATCTGTGCCAATCTGCCCCTTCAATCTCCCCCTACGTGTGAACAAACTCCTTCATTTAGGGAAGCAACTTTGGTCACTTTATTTATAATTACTCTGGTAAGTCATATTCGTGGGGGAACCTGTTCAGAGCTCTTTCATGATTCAGTGAAAACATGCTTGGCAGGAGCGAATTAGTAATCACATGGCAGAGGGAGTGATATGACTTATTTGATATTGATTTAATCCCTAGTTAATAACGTGTTATGAAATTGTGTTTGGAAAATCGCCCTTAAGAGTAAGAATGGTGCTTTTATAAATTGAGTATGAGTATATATTTAACCTGTTTTTGTCATCCTACTCTGTTCTCCTTTGTACCATCTCATTTTTTGCTACTTTTTTATTTGCTTTCATTCTTTATTTCCTTCTCATCCCTGAGGCTAATGTCATTTCCTCCAGTAGCGATCCCTCGCTGGTACTTTTTGCATCTCCTATTCCCCCATCTCCTCTTATCCTCTCTTCTCTGTCTCCTCTCTCCCCAACAAGGGAGACAGCTACTCCACCCTGGTATGTCAATCTATCAACTTCTCACTCAGAAAGTAGATAAATAAATAAGTACACACCACCCCCCACCACCCTCCCCTTCTGCTGACAAGCCACCTAACTTGAGCCTCCCTCTGAGTAGATAAAAAAGATAAACATCAACAAGTCTTTTCTCACAGCCTTTCATCTTTCTCTTTCACCCAGCGCTGGTGGCCAGCCCACTCTCTTACCACCTGAGCAGGTGGAGCTATTGAATCTGCGCTCCACAGGCATGCTGAACAACATCCAGCGCCTCTTCTCCCACCACATGATTCAGACATTCGGCTGTGACTACTCTACTAGCGGTGTCACCCTGGAGGCTGTACTTACAAAGTTGCGCAACTTTCTGGAGCTTCGTACGGCAGACGGACCACGACATGACACCTATTTGATATTCTACAGTGGGCACACGCACAAAGGCTCCGGCTCCTGGGCTCTGTCAGGTGAAGGCCACAGATCCATGTTGTTATTGCTTTATTTTTCAATGTTTTTAAGTCTTGGAAAGTGGTCATACTTCATAGTCCATTCACATTCATTTAATTCCTAAATGTACTAGTGAGGCAAATAAAAAGAATGCATCCACGTAAGTATACAGCTTCAACTTCACCAGCTACAACTACAGATATTTCAGTATATAAATCCAGGGGATATTTAAACACCATTCAGCAAAGAGAATACATAATTAATAGAGCCTAACCAATATATCCAGAGTCCCAATGCATCGGAGCACTGATATATTTGGCTATTTTCAGATATATTGGTATCGGAATTCATAATTACTGATAAATGAACATTTAAAAACTGATAAAGAAACTGGAGAGAGTTAGGCAGCTTGATATCTATCAAAAGAACATGGAGTCTGCGTTTACCCCTAGGTTGCAAGCTTCTCTGAAGACATCTTTTTCTGATGTCTCAGACTAAATGAAAGTCCAATGGTGTTGCTAGTGCTAGGTGGGGGAGGTGGGGGAAGTTATAATTATTTCAGTTTTATAGTCGTTCAGTAAATCATTTAGAAAGTTTTTGGACATCCAGTTCCTAGCTTCAGTCAGACAAGACCTCAAGTGGCAGGTAGCAGTGAAAACTAGCTCAGTGTTTTTCCTCAAGGACTACTGTGCTAATGATATATAAAGGGGACCCAAAACAGACCCATGGGGAACCCCACAAGATATAGGAGCATGAGAAGATGAGCCTTTGGGAGTTGTTACAGAAGATTTACTGATTAGTTACCAAGCAAGCATGGCATAAGTGTGATCCAGAAGAGACTAATGTGAATTAAGAAAAACATTGGGATCCACCATGTTATATAGGAGAATTCCTAGGTCAACATTTCAAGAGAGAACGATCCTTTCTTTGTAGATATTCTGATTTATTATTAAACATTACATGTTCAGACTCTATTAATTCATTAAATTAGATGAGATCAAATGGTTTGTACATTAACTTGAAGCTTTTTGTAGAACAAAAGAATCGCTTGTTTTGGCCTTCTCAGACATCTCTGCTGCTTATTTCCTTTTTTGGAAACTGAAAGAAGATTAAACTTGACACATTCAGTCCTCACAAATCAAATTTTAGGTGCATCATAAGTTGCATATCAGCTTTCTCTCTTCAAAGCTGTCGGGCAGTTTTAACATCTAAGCACACATAATTGACGAAGATGTAAATCAGTTAAAATACAGGAAAAAAAATCAACACAGAAGTAGAAGTGACTACAGAGCTGTTGTTTCAGATAGCATTAGGTAGATATTGTATTCTGACTGCAGTCTCATTTGCATTAGTCTAATTTCCATTCCTTTCATTTTCCCATTCTCTCAGTCAATCAGACTGATTTGCAAGGAATCAGACAAGCAAGCGTAAAGAGTTGAAATTGCTATGAAGGACTCGGCACAGAAGTTTGGCTCCAGTAGAGACGATTCTGTGAAAGTTACAGAGAGTCTACTGTGACATGAGCGTTCCCTCAGCAGAAATGAGAATCACAGCAGGTCAACACAGTGTCAGCTCCAGACGTATTATCTCTGCGTGCTGCTGCAAATAGTAAAAAAAGAAAAAAAAATCCCCACCGAAAGCATAATCACTTCCCCTGAGTCACAATCCTGAAGGGTCGTTTTCAGTGGCATGCTCAGGGGATAACTGGAGACATTTTTGAAAAAGTGGGGTTGCTTCGACTGAAATTCAAATCAAATAAAGGATCCCTCTGGTTATTACGACCCACTGATGCAGTGTTGTCCACACTGGGATTCCTCAAAATAGTCTGGAAGTTCTCTGTTGATGACACTGGATGCATATATACAAATTTAGCTGTGCAGCAGATTCTCCAAATTGGCTCATGCTTGATGTTTTAGATATGTGAATAAAAGCCCATTTTCCCTTCTAAATATAAAGCAGTATGTGGCAAAGCTGCTTTGTATCCATAAATGGATTTCATTTTATTTTTCTCAGCCTCATTTATTTATTTATTTATTTACTTACCTAGCACTGATGTTAGGAATAACAGAAATAATTTGGCAACAGACCTTCAATGTTTGTTCTCTGCCAAAATATACTAAATATAAATATACAGTCTATTAAGGTTGTTTTTGTCGTTGTGTCTGTTGCCGGGATGACAGGGGATTTTAAAGACAGTCCCTTGAGTAATAGTTGACAGATTCGATCCCTGCCAAGCTGCCATGTCCATCTATGGCCATATGTCCCAATGAATTGTCCTTGAACATGGAACTAAGTGAATAGCAGCTCGCTGACCTTCACTGTTTCTCTCTCAGAGAGTTTGGTAAATCAAACTAGTCATAGGATAGATTCCCAGTACGCGCTGTTCTTTCTTTCTCCTTCTTACTATCTAATCTCCTGTAACTGTAGGAGGTGAGAGTTTCCATCTGGCCCAGTTGCTGGAGCTGTGGAAGGAGAAGAACGCCGGCCACTGTTCCCGTCTCATTGTGGTCCTGGACACCGAATACTCCCTCCCTTGGGTCAAGGAAGTGCGCAGGGTGGAGGGCATTTATGTAGCCGTGCAGGGGGCTGAGCTGTCAGCCACCATGGTGGACCCCGAGGCTGGAGATATCCCCTTGCTCGGGGAATTCACTTCTGAGTGGGTGGAGTTCAACTGCAACCCAGCCAGCGACACCCAGTGGTCTGAAAAAGGGCGGACCGTGAGAGCTGTCTACAGTGTGTCCAAACGCTGGAGCGACTACACACTCCATCTTCCCACTGGAAGTGATGTAGCCAAGCACTGGAAGACCCACTTTCCTAAGGCTACATACCCCATGGTGCACCTGTCCAACTGGTGCTGTGGCCTTCACCTGTTTTGGTTATGTAGCACATGTCTGCGCTGCTTCAGGAGGTGTAAACTAGCCTGGTTCCCACCAGCTGTTTTGGACACTGGGCAAGGCATTAAACTGGTGCACTCATAGATAAAAGGGGAAGTTGTCAGATAGCTGAATCAGTAAATTCATAAAGGGTCCAACTCCAAGAAACTTTTTTGTCTTGTTACAGGGGAGCATTTTTATTGTTTTTGCCAGTTCTTGCTTTACAAATCCCAAAGTATGATGCAAATTTAGTTTCTAGTTTTGGACTTGAAATTTGGAATTGTGGAGTTGGGCCTTTCATGAATTAACCAGTTCAATTTTGAATCAGGATGTAGCAGCTGGGTATAAGATGTTTGTATAAAAAAAAAAAAAAACTTGTGCTGCATACCAGTTATAATATCTATACAATCATATTTTATTTTAGTCTAAAATACTATAAATGATATAAAGGTTGGCCTTCAGTCAGCACCAGATTCCTTACATTTATTTTTGAAAAATGTTTATTTGCAGTGATTCAAGATATTGTGCCAAGTACATCAAAAAAAGTCAATATTGGATTTCTGAGCCCAAAAGAATATTAAACTTAACAATCCCAGTAAATTAAATTGAAATAAAGAGTACTGAGGTATGATTGTAGTTTAATTAATTAGGACGAGGTCTAAGAACAGAAAACTCTCATCTTACTTGGCACTTTTCTTACTTTATGCTTATTTTAATTGTTATCTTATTTTATTGTCTCTGTTATTAATTGCATACAAAAACTTTGAATATGGTTTCTGTATCTTTGGAAGGGTTTTCACATTTTTCTTTTGTTACGGTGGGCCATTTTATGTATGATAAAGTGCCTTAAAGATAAATTTCGAATCATTTATAATATTGAGTCTTATTTTTTTTATGTTATCTACACTAAATAGGCTGTAGACTGCTTATAAAAGATGGACATAAACACATAGTGGTTACTGACATCTGGATGTGAAGCCTACACTTCTGTCGAGTTTCTGGTGATTTAGACCAAGAAATGGGAGCTCAGCAAGAAAGTGTTTACTGAGGTCATGGAACAAGGAAGGGCTATTTTCTCATAGATTTTTATGAGATACCATTAAAAAAAAACCAAAAACAGAAGAGTCATGATGTGCTCTTCCCTTTTGTCGTCACCATCTAGATAAAGAAGCAAAGTCCATCTTTTATATACAGGCTCTGATGTGGATCCTCACCTTCCTTTTACATAAACTCTGTGAACTGATGGAGCTCTCTTTCTAAAGCCTTTTACCTGGCAGGATGGACGGCAAAAAAGCCATTGCGAGGCTGAACTTGGTGACACCGTTGGTTATAATGTAGAGAGGTCTAACCACGATGCCAAGCTGCCACTCTTGTTGTGGGATTCTTTCCTGATTATTATTGAAGTATTCAAATGTGCAGCTATCTCTGCACTGAACAAAGGAATATGCATTGGCTGTGAGACAGCATATTATCGCCACACAATGGCCCTGTCCTCATCCTGTTTGTTTACACAGATCAATGGAAATTGAAGAAGTCATTTGCTCTATACAAACCCATTCAAGTTTTCTAGCCATTTGTGTTAGCCATGCTGTGAAGCAGTGCTTCATAAGGCGCCAAAGCATGAAGAAACTGTCATTGCTATGCATTTCTGCACTGAACTCCAAAAGCCATTGTGACCATTCTTTACATGTTGATTTGTACCTTTCTGTCTCACACATTCCTGAAGTGCGTGGCATGCTGCCTGCCTTGTTTCTGATGAGGTTGAGTTGCATTATTGCACCTCTCATGTCAGATAATGTCGGAGTTGCAGTAAACTTGAATAATAAACTGATAAAAGAATGCTGTCTGATGATGTTGAGGAGTTTGAAAGGGCTGAGATGTATAGAGAGAGGATCAGTTTGATGAAATTCAAACAGAAGGGGGGGAAATAATAGATGAGAAGAGGAAGGCGAGAGTTAGACATGCTGATATCAGACAGTTTTATTTAACGTAGCTGGCTTAACAGACAGAGTAAATAGAGACCCTGCACTCTGGAAATTCTAGTATTGCCTGGCAAATATTAACATTATTAGCTGGAGAGAAATGAAACAATCCATGACATACTATCTCTGAGGGATTTTCTCTGAGCTTTCACCTCAGTTAGTCCCAGTGCCCAGCTGAACGTGTTCAAGGCGCTGCTGGGTATTTTGGTGGTCCCAGAGATCAGGGCTGTGGCCTGACTCATGGCTGAAGGGTGGTATTAGGCACAGAGGAAGGTTGGGGAAGATCTTGAAAAGATGAAAGGTGACATTAAAAGCAATGTCTCATATCAGCATTCATTTATAACTTTTTTTTTTTCTTCTGACGTCCCCCTGAAGAACTGTCACATGGACTCAAGAACCTCTTCATCAACACCAGCTCTCATGTTCCAGCGTGGTTATCTGAACTCCAAGTAATTTGGATCTTGACTACTTTCAGCTTATGACTGACTCAATTAGTGATTATGTTGAACTTAACATTAATTGCTTATGGTTCGCAAGCTGTTCTGACAACCCTTCTTCTTATAAACAGCCTATTTGTTTATCAGTCATTTGCTTCTTTAGTTAGCATTTTCAGCTGTTTATCCAATATTTTAAGTGCACAGTTTACATTTTTTACCCTTATTTTTTTTTTATCCAGACATTGAAACTGTTAACCCTTCTAGCCCACTATTTCAACTTCTAATTATATTTATCAGTTCAGGTTTATTAACTTTTTATCCAGTTTTAGCCAGCTACTATTATCGATTGTGTTTAGCTATTTATATATTTAATTTAAGTGCTGGCTTACAATTTTAAATCCTTAGGTATATTATATATGTTCTGTCCCAAGTAAAAGATTTTTTTAAAAATGGTTCATAATAATTTAGTGATAAAATGTCATATTTCATCTGTGGTAATCTATGTTAAAAAAGAGAGTCATTTAGTTAAAAATATGTTCTATACAGTCAGCATTAGTGTTTCTTTATCTTATTTTGAAGGAGTAATCTGTGTTCGCAATACATTGTGGGAAGCAGACGCTGCAGTCAGTCGGGAAAAGCATTGTACAGAAAACCTGCCTATCTGTGTTTAAACTTCATCTCCTGTGGCCTGAATCTTTATATACACCATCGAAAGCAATGGCTTTTCACTCAGCACTTTCATCGAGCTATTCAAGCCACAGTTGTAAAAGATTGTAAGCCATCGAGAAGACTGTAATAAAGGAGCAAGACGCTCAGTTTCCTGGCTCATGAAAATTGAGTTTGGCTTGCTGTTGACCTGCGTTAACATACACAGTGTATCCAACACGTAGCGATAACAGTACAGTGAAAAGCCAGGTCAGCAGTTGGTGGAAGATAAAGTTTATGCCACAGCGATGGATGCCCACGGGGAGAAGGCAGAAGAAATGGCTAACTCAGGAGACAAAGCACCATCAGAGGCTAGCTCCCGATCCAAACACTCTGGCTCCAAGCGCTCATCTTCCAAGTTGTCCTCAAGGTCCAGTGTATTGGAAGCAGCCATCTTTGCAAGAGCTTCTGCTGAAGCTACAAACGCCAAAGCCTTGTACAGTAAGAGACAATTGGAAATTAAAAAGCAGCAAGCAAATCTGGAAATGGATTTACAGATGTTAGAGATAAAGAAAAAAGCTGCAGCTGCTACGGCAAAAGCAGAGGTTCTAGTAGCTGCCGCAGCTGTTGAACAAGAAAAAGGAGAAAGTTTAAAAAGTTCAGTCCCACCACAAGTTATCAGACAGAGAACTATGGAGTACGTGCAACATCAAACCCAGCTAAAGTCACATCCGGCTGAAGAAGGAACACCTCAAGTCAAACTGACAGCAAAGGCGCCATCATTCACTCCAAGGAAACCTACCTCCTCTTCACCTGTACTCTCAAAAATGTACGCAGAGGAGGAAACTTTTGACCCACCAAGAGAGTATGTCGAGCCGAACAGTCACCATGCTCCTCACAATAGTGATGCACCTATGGCTGACTTTGCTAGGTTCCTTGCACGCAGAGAGTTAATCACAACAGGGCTCTTTAAGTTTGATGACACCCCTGAAAATTTTAGAGCATGGCAGTCTTCATTCTTAAATGCAACTGGAGGCATTGATCTTACATACAGCCAGCAGTTAGATCTCCTAGTCAAGTGGCTCGGTAAAGAGTCCTCAGAGCATGTTAAAAGAATTAGGGCTGTTTATACCACTAACCCCAAAGCTGCCTTCCAGTTGTCATGGGATAGGCTGGAGGAGTGTTATGCTACACCCGAAGTAGTAGAGAATGCCCTGTTTAAAAAACTGGACAGTTTTCCTCGCCTTACAAACAGAGACAATGTTAAACTTAGGGAACTAGGAGATTTGCTCCTAGAGCTGCAGGTTGCTAAAGACGAAGCCTACCTCCCAGGCCTCGCTTACCTTGACACACCACGTGGGGTTAAGCCCATAGTGGAAAAGCTGCCTCCAGGCTTACAAGATAAATGGCTCCACACTGGTTCAAAATACAAACAAAAATATAATGTGACGTTCCCTCCATTCTCATACTTTGTAAAGTTTGTCCAAGAGGAGGCAAAAGCGAGAAACGATCCAAGTTTTGTGTCATGCAGCAGTCAACCCCTCAACAAAGGTGAGAGACCACCATTCAAACAAATTAGCTACAAATCACCTCTAACTGTAAACAGAACAGAGGTTGATACAAGTGCTTCTGCTAGTATCAGAGAGGATGATCTAACACGTTATTGTCCAGTCCACAAGAAAACGCATCCTCTAGCCAAATGTAGAGCTTTCCGGATCAAACCACTACAAGAAAGACGAAATGTACTCAAAGAACACAAACGATGTTTTCGCTGTTGTTCTCCCATGCACACAATAAAGGACTGCGACCTGAAGGTCAAGTGTGAGGAGTGCCAAAGTGAAAGACATTGCTCTGCCATGCACCCTGACACGGGTCAAAAACCCCAGCCGGAAAATGCGCCTGAACCAGAGCCTCAGCCTCAAGACAACACTCTACCCAAGGTAACGTCACGATGCACTGAGATCTGCGGTGAAGGCTGTCCTCCGCGTTCCTGCTCCAAGGTATGTCTAGTTCAAATTTTCCCTAAAGGTCAACCAGAACGGTCTGTTAAGATGTACGCCATTCTTGATGATCAGAGCAATTGCTCGCTGGCGCGTCCTGAATTCTTCGAGCTATTTGGAATCAAGGATAGCCCTCTGACATACCATATGAGAACGTGTGCTGGTCTAACTCAAATGCTCGGCAGGAAAGCAGTGGGGTTCCAAATTGAGCCTGTAGGTGAAGGCCCACGTCTAGACCTTCCTCCTCTCATTGAATGTGATGAGATAGTATTTAATAGAGATGAAATACCTACACCTGAAGTCGCTCTTGCCCATGCCCACTTGAAACATCTGGCTCCTCTGATACCTAAGCACGACCCAGCTGCCCAGATTGCAGTTCTACTGGGCAGAGACATCATACAAGTCCACAAGGCACGACAACAAGTCAACGGACCCCACAATGCTCCCTTTGCTCAGCGCCTAGACCTAGGCTGGGTAATCGTGGGGGAAGTATGCCTCAATGCTCACAGGCCTACGGTCAATGCCTATAAAACCCACGTCCATCTCTCCTCACTCCTTGTCCTAACAGCATGAAGATCAAAGAAAAACCATGCTATGGCGGGGAGCACAAGAGTAGCTTCTTAAAACGCAGTTCGAAACCCAATGCAGCAGAAGAAAAGCTTGGAGAGAAAGTTTTTGAGCGCACAGAGTATGACAACCAGCATGCCCTGTCCTTTGAGGACGAGACCTTCCTTAAGATAATGGAAAAGGAAGTCCACCAAGATGGAAACAATAACTGGATTGCTCCTTTACCATTCAAGTCCCCTCGCTTGCCACTTCCAAATAACAGAGACCAAGCGCTGTCTAGACTCAACTCACTGAGACGCAACTTAACCAAAAACCCTCAAATGAAAGAGCAGTTCTCAGAATTTATGGACAAGCTGTTTAAAAACAACCATGCAGAGATTGCTCCACCCATTGATGATAACACTGAGTGCTGGTACCTGCCTATTTTCGGCGTATATCACCCCCAGAAGCCCGGTCAGATACGGGTGGTCTTTGACTCTAGTGCCGAGCAGTCTGGTGTGTCACTCAATTCAGTGTTATTAACGGGCCCTGATCTCAATAACACCCTCCTTGGTGTCCTGATTCGGTTTAGGAGAGAGCTCATTGCAACCACTGCTGACATTCAGCAGATGTTTTACGGGTTCCTGGTTAGACCAGACCACAGAGATTATTTGAGGTTCCTGTGGCACAAGGACAATGACTTGTCAAAAGAGGTGCAGGAGTACCGCATGCGGGTACATGTTTTTGGTAATAGTCCGTCACCAGCAGTAGCCATCTATTGCCTTCGAAGAGCCATCCAGGAAGGTGAGGCAAAGTTTGGAGCAGACACAAGACACTTCGTCGAGAGACACTTCTACGTCGATGACGGGCTGATTTCGGTTCCCACAGAGTCTGCAGCCATCGATCTGCTCAGGCGCACATGTGCATCCTTAGCTGAGTCTAACCTCAAGCTCCACAAAATCGCCTCGAATAGTGTCTCAGTCATGCAAGCATTCAAGCCAGAGGATTTGGCCTCCGGTATTAAAGACTTGAGTCTCGGCGACGATGCTTTACCGGCCCAGAGAAGTCTAGGAATGTGCTGGGACATTAACACTGATTCATTTACCTTCAAGGTAGCCGTCAATGACAAACCCTATACCCGCCGTGGGGTTCTCTCAGTGATTAATAGCATCTTCGACCCCTTGGGACTAGCATCGCCAGTGACAATCAAAGGCAGACTCTTGTTACGCAAAATGTCAAATGGAGTCCAAGATTGGGATGCTTCTCTCCCCCAAGAGGAGATGGACGCATGGGAAACATGGAAAATGTCCCTCCAAGATTTGAGCCGCCTAAGAGTGCCGCGCTGCTATGTACCAGCCTCTCTTTCCATGTCCACTTACACTGAACTGTGTGTCTTCAGTGATGCCTCAAGCTGGGCTATTGCAGCAGTAGCATATTTGAAAACAGTCAATGCAGAGGGACAATGTGAAGTCGGATTTGTGCTTGGCAAAGCAAAACTTTCACCCCAACCAGAACCGACAATACCTCGTCTTGAGCTTTGTGGAGCAGTTCTAGCGGTGGAGATGGCGGAGCTCATTCTGGATGAACTTGATCATAAACCAAACACTGTCAAATTCTACTGTGACAGCAGGGTGGTTCTTGGGTACATTTGCAACGATTCAAAGTGCTTTTATGTCTACGTACATAATCGAGTTCATCGTATATGCCAGTCCACATCCCCTGAACAGTGGCATTATGTTACATCAGAGCAAAACCCAGCCGATCTAGCAACCAGGTCAGTACCTGCATCGCAGCTCATGGACACTATGTGGTTTAAGGGACCAGACTTCCTTTACAAACTACATGAACCAGAGACGAATGAATCGTTTGAGCTGATTGAACCTGAAGTGGATGCTGAAATCCGACAAGTTAGTACCTTTGTTACTCAGATTCAGAAGAGCGGATTCACACCAGAACGCTTCCAACGCTTTTCAAGCTGGACCTCACTGGTACGTGCCATTGCTTTCTTAATTCACCAAGCTCGTTCTCACTCATCAAGCAACTCGTCAAATCATTCATGCAGGGGCTGGCATAAATGCAGAGAACCACGCACTCCAGAGGAGATGGATGCGGCCAGTAACCTCATTCTCCAGTCTGTTCAAAGGGACGCTTTTCCTGATGAGTACGCTGCTCTACAAGCCAATCAAACCATCCACGCCTCTAGCCCCATTGTAGCCCTCGACCCATTCATGGGTGAAGACCTCATCAAAGTTGGAGGTCGCCTCAAACATGCTTCATTGGACCCATCGTTAAAGAATCCAAAAATTCTGCCAAGCAAGCATCATGTGTCAAAGTTGCTTGTCCTGCACTATCATGCTAAGGTTGTGCATCAAGGAAGGCAGTTCACAGAGAGTGCAGTTAGGCAAGCTGGACTGTGGATTGTAGGCTGCAAAAGACTGGTCTCATCCATTATCCACCGTTGCGTAACATGCAAGAAACTCAGGGGGAAACTAGAGACTCAAAAAATGGCAGATCTCCCGCCTGAAAGACTTGAAACATGCCCTCCATTTTCGTATGTTGGGTTGGACGTGTTTGGCCCATGGTCAGTGGTTACTCGACGCACACGAGGTGGCGCAGCACAAAGTAAGAGGTGGGCGATACTTTTTACGTGTATGACTACAAGAGGTGTACACATCGAAGTCATTGAATCTATGGACACTTGCAGCTGCATAAATGCAATACGCAGATTCTTTGCAATAAGAGGCCCAGCCAAACAAATACGGTCAGACAGGGGCACCAACTTCATCGCAGCAAGCGTGGAGCTTGGCATGGCACAACCAAACAAGAACCCTCCCGACATTGTCAACCATCTTCATGCCAACGGTTGCACATGGGAGTTCAACCTCCCACATGCTTCTCACATGGGGGGCGTCTGGGAAAGGATGATTGGGGTAACTCGCCGAATATTGGATTCTATGCTCTTGCAGAACAAACACACCCGTCTCACACATGAGGTGCTTTGTACCCTAATGGCTGAGGTATCGTCTATAATCAATGCAAGGCCCTTGGTCCCTATTTCGACTGACCCTTCCTCACCATTCATACTCTGTCCTGCAATGATACTGACCCAAAAGCAGGGCGTTCCTTCTCCACCAGGAGACTTTTGTGGAAAAGACTTGCTCAAGAACCAATGGAAACAAGTGCAAGCACTCGCCAATGGTTTCTGGAGTCGCTGGAGAAACGAATATCTCAACACCCTCCAATCAAGGCGCAAGTGGCATGGAACACACCGCAATCTTCAGTCAGGCGACATTGTGTTGTTGAAACAAAATCAAGCACCCAGAAACGAATGGACAATGGCTATCATCACAGCCACCTTTCCAAGCAGTGATGGGAAGGTCAGAAAGGTCGAAGTGAGGACATCTTCCCAGGGAGTCTCAAAGACTTACCTGCGTCCCATTTCGGATGTTGTTGTGCTCTTAGAAAAGGAAGTGACTGATAAAAAGTAGTAGTGGCATCAGTAATGCCAGGCGGGGAGTGTTCTGTCCCAAGTAAAAGATTTTTTAAAAAATGGTTCATAATAATTTAGTGATAAAATGTCATATTTCATCTGTGGTAATTTATGTTAAAAAAGAGAGTCATTTAGTTAAAAATATGTTCTATACAGTCAGCATTAGTTTTTCTTTATCTTATTTTGAAGGAGTAATCTGTGTTCGCAATGCATTGTGGGAAGCAGACGCTGCAGTCAGTCGGGAAAAGCATTGTACAGAAAACCTGCCTATCTGTGTTTAAACTTCATCTCCTGTGGCCTGAATCTTTATATACACCATCGAAAGCAATGGCTTTTCACTCAGCACTTTCATCGAGCTATTCAAGCCACAGTTGTAAAAGATTGTAAGCCGTCGAGAAGACTGTAATAAAGGAGCAAGACGCTCAGTTTCCTGGCTCATGAAAATTGAGTTTGGCTTGCTGTTGACCTGCGTTAACATACACAGTGTATCCAACACGTAGCGATAACAGTACAATATATATTATATAGTTTCTGTTATACAATACTGTGCAAAAGCCTTGAGTCAACACTCATTTCTTTATATTTAGTTCAAAGGAGCCAGACGTTATTCTATTTTTTTTTTTTTTAATTGATTTTGACAAATAGTTCTCCAGGCTTTCTGAAAATCTTTCATAAAGGAATCTAAAAGGCCTTTTTTCAGATGAATAGTTATGTGGGGGTTTTTTATTACTAAGCCACTTAAAACTGATCTATGACTCATTCAAGGATAAAAAGAGGCAGCTAACTCAAACGTAGCTAGTAAACTATTTTAAATGGCATGTTTAGGCACCAACAGCTTTATACAAAATCTATTTGTTTCCATTTCTTTAGTTGAGTAAATAATTTTGCATCAACAAGGTGATTCTCAAAGACCTCTTAGTCCAAAAGCAAAAAATGGGAATATCCCAACATGATGTGCAATGTGTCCTTAAAAAATTGAGGAAACTGGACAAGTGGAAGTCAAAAGAAGAAGTACCTCATCAGAAATGGTCTCAGTGGATGGTTGGCTGTCAAGAACCCAATGTTAATGTTAAATGTTAAACAAGAGGCATATATCTATGTATGTTCCCTGGTGTGACTGCTCTTTTCATTGCTGTAGCCTGCAAGCTACGGTTATAGTTAAGGTCAGAGATTCATGTATAAGGAGGGAATCGTTTATGAGAATATTAGATTATGGGCCAGATTCATCTCCTAAACTGGATTAGGTAATAAAACAGTCAGCTGCCTCTGAGACCCATGTGGATTTGCTGAGTCAGAGCCCAGCATGCACACATACACACTTAAGCACACACATCGGCACAGATACGTGTGTACACAACAGTCCTTTACTTCCTTTCTCTGTTCCTGTTTCTCTGCAGCTGAGTCACCCGTCTGTGGGTAATTACTGCCTGTCATTAGTGGTTACCTTTGAACGCAGGCAAAGCAATATGCAAGATGATTTCCCGCAATTTTGAGGGGGGGAAAAATGTGCTTTTATAGCCCAAGTTGAATCTTAGCAGAGGAACTGGGCAAATACAACAGCTGTTCCTTAGTTATTGTTAATTCAGAATGTTCTGAATGGGGGGCAATGTTATGTATTTTTTTCTTCATTATAGTTTTATTCTCCTTAATTCATGTTTTATAACTGATCATTATAGTGCTTAACTATTCATATATTCACAGATTTGGTTTGACAGGTAAAAACAAAATGATTGTAATGATTTTTAAGCTTAAATGAGCTGAACTAAGGTTCTTTTATCACTTCTACGGCTCATCCAGCAGGCTGTAGGCCTACTAGAATAATATATGTGCATAAATACTGAATATCTTATTTTTTCTTCCTTTTTTGCGGGCACAGAGAGTAAAGGGGAGGTTGAGCTGCCTCACTGTTCCAACATTTTTGCCTTGTTTTCAAGGGACCTGCTTGCTGTGACTGGTGGTGCATTGAAATGTCAAATCTATTATCTCAAATCGCAAAGGCGTTTAGTGGCCTTTTAAGCTTATGACACTCCCCACTATGCGCATTTGGAAGAAGCTGTCTGAATATCCGCTCTTGGGTATTATTCTACTTATAAACAATACACGGATTCTGACATCATAATTTTTAAAGTACACATTCTTCAATGTGCTCGACTTGCAACCCAGTTTCTAAAAAGTTATGATGCTCTGCCAAAAGGAGAACGTAGTGAATTCAAAAGTCAGCATATGAAACGAGGAAACTGAAACGCGTCCTTATTTTCGAATGTTAAAAAGGCTAAATTGCTCTTACTGAGGGAAAAAAAAGTTTGGACCCCCTTGCATTCACTGTAAAGATAAGAATGTCAGCTAAAATGTACAGACTTTCAAATTCAAGGCAGATGTGTGAAGAGATTATTCATGGTACACGGATTTGAGTTACTCTGGGCAAGGATTTAGGAGCTGATGCAGAAGGGGGGGGGTGTGAAGCAGACCTTGTAGCTTCAGTTATTACACATATGCCTTTTTGGAAAGTGAAGGTCAAGATTATGGGAGGATAAGGGAATTAAGTGTATTTTGCGTGGGCAGGCATCTGGGACACCTTGTACCATTGTTATCTTGGCCCCATTTTTACGTAACCCCCCCACACTGCGTAACTGGGATAAGAAAAAAAAGAGAAACAGCTACTCAGGTTAATGCTGGCTCTAAATGCATGACACACATACTGGAATCAGTAAGTGATCCTGATGCAGAAGAAATTGAACATCAGTTAGCTCTGGTTGTATCATGTGAGGTATAAAAAGAGCTTTTTCCATGTGTGCCTTTATGGATTGAAATGAGCAGTATATCTGGCTCTTGTAACCAGCCAGATATACTTAGTATGAGCCAGATGATGCCTATACGCTTGAGTCAAGTAAAAGTGTATACCGGAGGCTAACAAGAATGTCAGCACTATGTCTGGTACCGGAGGTTTGGTAATTAGCTTTGTTGTTACAGTTGGGTTGAGATGGGACAGGAGGAGGCTGAGCTAGGCTAGCGAAACCAAGATGTCCTCTAAACTCAGCAGGAGCTGACATCGGGAGAGACAAATTTGAACCCTGGAGGAATGTTTCAGTGAAAAAGTAAACAAACAAACAGTGACCCTGTGAGCTTCACTCACCAACCCCTACATGCAATAGTCCTGTGAAATATTCAGTACAATGTTCACACAATGCTGCCAAGTGTAATATTACATCATAGTACAAAACACTGGCATAACATGGTACAATATTCAATATTGCTCACACTCTCTGACTGCTGCTACTTACCAACATTTTCCCCTTTTGACAAGTGCAATTCAGTAGAATTTAAATTAAAAGTATAATATTTTCCCCATAAACATCTGAAGTTAAGCACTACTTACACTTTAATTAGTTCTTTTATCTTGTAAAATACCTGAACTTACACACTATTTAGAATTACTTAGTGTAATTTTTGTGTTTCTTTTGTTCAAAGGTACATCTTTACATGACTTACATCACAATTATTTTATTTATTTTGATATGTAGAAGTATTTTATAACTGTTATTAGGTAAATGAAATTTCAGATGAAATTCACAAATTCCATTTAATTCTAGAGGAATTACAAAGTACAAAGTTTTTCAGTGTTCTTCAGTATTCTTTGTGGGTATTAACTTTTTGTGTTTCAACATGACATTTTATTGGGCTACTAATTGGTTTATCCTTTGAGCTGTATGAAAAATATGCAAATACATTTAAAAAGCCAGCAGCTGGTTAATTTACTTTTCTGTACATAAACAGTGTAATACTGCAAATTGATTAAAAAATTTAGACGTACTACGCTGCCAAATTTCAATGGTGCTGGCTGTGAGTAATGTATACATCTATTAATTAAAAAAAGACTCCTTTTATTTTTCTCCCCACTGTCGCCCAGTGCTTGCTTGGCGGATTGTTGTAGGGTCTTTATTTTAAAGTGCCTTGTAATGTTTTCTCACACACAGGAAAATTAATTTAAATAATCATCAAAATACTCAAGGTAAGAAAAAAGCTGTGGAATAGATTTAAATCTACAAGTACGAACATGTAAGTTATGGTCAGTATGTTATTGATTCTGGTATTTAGATTACCCAGGAAAGGTGAACATACTACAAATACATACATTTTACAGTACATGTAGTATAAAACTGAAAATAACATTGCACCCATACAGTATGTTCTTGGATAGCATCCATGTATTTTGTAGATGGGTAGATTCCGGTAGACTTAAGTGAACAAGACTTCTGTGAAATGTTTGACTGTTTTAATGAAATCCATTATTGAGCCAGGCAGAATTAATGCTAGCCCAGCTTCCCCTACTCTCTATAGACTCCCACCCTGCATTGAAATAGTCTCTCCAGCTAATGCAGTGCTGATGCATGACTCACCTAAGCCTGCTCCTCGGATCTTCACTCTGTCTGACTGCCAATAAATGGGGTATGGAGCCACACACTTGGGGTCTCTTTTCAACCATGACATAACAACGCACTAAGGCACTGACTGGAGACGTGCCTGTTTACTGCCTGTAACAAGTAGTCAGCTGGCTTTACGTGTGGCTCAGGCATTAAGAAAGGATGTGCTGAAGGGGGTTTAAGGGACGGCAGCTTCGCAAGATGATGGATTTACAAATGCTCCTTTGCTTTCCTGCATGTTTATTGTGGGTTGCTCCAGAGTACATGTGTGTGTGTATGTGTGCAGCTTTTTGCAAAGCCACTATATATCCATTCAGCATAAGACACATTCAGAATTTATACCATGACCTTTCCAAAGAGGCAAAGAAATTCCAAATGGAGATTTAAGTACAACTTCTGCTTGGAATAATAAGGGAATCCTTTTGTGATAAGAGCCAAAGCCAAATCAGAAGCGAAGTTATGCACAGTTTTGGCAAAAGTATTGTTGCTGTGCATACACTTGTCCCTGACCTGCTGGTCTTGCAGCTTTTGTGTGCATGTGCATGTGCTTGTGTGTGTGTGTGTACGTGTGCGCAAGGACGTGCACATGTTTTTTCACTCCTTCTGTGTGTCTGTGTGTAATGTCAGCAGAACCCCGGGGAGTGTAGCAGGAGCTCGTTTGATTGCCGCCTCACAGCTGGCTCACGATGTTAGCCAGCCGGGCTCCAAGTGAGGAGAAAAGATACAGAAAGAGTGTGTGTGAGAGAGAGAGAGAAATGAGGCAAAAATGTAAGAAATAGGAAGGAACGGTGACCTGATAAACAGTGAGGACGACAGCATACACTGTCCAGGCGGAAGAAAGGGAGCAATGTGAGAAAATGAGAGAGAACAGCTTAAAAGAAGAAGGGCAATGTATGGAAGAAAGATAGATAGAAGGGAATGTAGGTGGGCAGGTGTGCCCATGGCAGTGTGTCAGAGTGAAGCAGTTGGGAAAGGGAAAGGTATACCTGACACTGGGTGATCACACTTTCATATTCTCCTTCAGGAAATTTCTGTTATACTTAACACATTTTTCTGCACATATATACAGTGCATATGCTGCAAAACACACACAAACTGATCAAACACACACAAACCCACACATGTGCAATAAGACTAAATGCAATACTCTTTTTTGACAAAGTTGTATTTTTACTCAGTTGTATATAGAATTTGTATTCTATTTTTATCCTATTTAATATTTTATTCTATTTTATTCTACTGTATATAGTATTTTATTTTATTCTATTCTATTCTGTACAGTTGTGTACAGTATATTATTCGTATTGTATTCTAATTTTTACTATATAACTTTTGCACTGTCCACTTTCTGCTGTGACAAAACAAATTTCCCAAGTGTGGGACTAATAAAGGTTATCTTGTCTTATCTTATCTTATAAATGCCTCACACAGACAATGCCTGGGTTTACTGTGCAATTTAAAGGCAAGCTGAAGCCCTTGCTTAGCCTCAGACTGTTTAGCAATTGGGCAACAGCATGGAAAAGCCTTATTGAGAGGCAGATGACTGCATGGCCACAGACAGAGGTAAAATCAGAGAAAGGGAAGGAGACAATGAGCATAGGTATTCAAAAAGGGAAATAAATTGCTGATGAGAATAAAATGGGTAAGGCCAAACAAGAAAAGAAAAATGGAGGCAGATCTTAAACTTGAAAGCCAGGTCAGAGCTGTTGTGAGATCTACCTTTTTTCATTTGAGGCAGTTAGCCTAAATAAAGCCCATCTTGTCAAAACAGCCTTTGGAGACAGTAATTCATGCCTTTGTTACATCTAGGCTGGATTATTGTAACACACTTTATTGCGGGGTTAGTGATGCATCCATTAGGCGTCTGCAAAATGCTGCAGCACGTCTTTTAACTGGAACAAAAAAGTCTGAGCACAATACCCCACAATATTTTAATTTCACTCAACTGGCTACCTGTACATTTTAGGATTGTTTTTAAAGTTCTTTTATTTGTTTTTAAATCTCTCAGTGGTCTATTATATGCAACCACACAAGCTGAATGAGGTGTGCTGTTGCCTGCTATTGTGTGTAGTGCAGGGAGAATTTAGACTCATCTGTTTTGGCTGCTTAAAACAAAAAGAAAATGAGGGTAAGAATGGAGGGTTTGAAAGGGGCGGAGTAGCAATAAAGGTGAAAAGTAGGGGGAGAGCAAAGAGAGACAAATGAGAGAGGAAACAAGGTGGCAGAAAAATAGACTGTGTGTTTTTGGCTGTCGAGAGATGTTTTAGGGATGTGAAGAGGGACTTGCTGTATTAATAATCCAGCTGTTCAATGTGGATGAGATGGATTCTCTCATTTACCTGACTGTATTTATACAGTGTTTATCTAACAAAAATCACATATTTGATTTTGTGTGCAAATTCTGATTATCTGAAGTATTTCAGATGCCAATGCTAAATCAAAATAGTCCTTTATTAAAGAATGAAATAAGCTATTTCAAAAAGTAAGGCACAATTAAAATAAATTTTTAAAAAATTCAAATAAAGAGAGGCAACCTTCAGAGATGAAGCTGCCAAAAAGTGCAGCTGTTCAAATGGCCACTTGAGGCTGGCTTTAACAGTTAGCTAATCTCAATACACAGTCATGTTAATGTCCAACTTCAGAGCAGAAATAGAAATGTTTATTTGGTAGCTAATTGTTACCTTTACAACAGCCATTTTAAATTTATTCAGGTTTAAAGTATCCTTAATTGAGGCGTGGCTATAATGATAGGTGTGTGGCTATAGCTGGTAGCTGTAATAGTACTAACAGCCCATCCAAGAAGTCTGCCCTCCAGATTTGGTGACTAAAATTTGAATATTTTATTAGTCTATTACGCATTGTTTGACTGCTGCACAGTCTATGGATGTGCTGTACTATTCAAGCTAGCATTAGCTGATAACTTAGAGTCCCACTTCTCACCTAAATATGGTTACATTTGGGTTGAAAAAAAAAGGGGACTTATGATAGCCATGATATTCAAATAACCTCATTGACCAAATATATAGGTGTTACTTTGACAACATTAAATTACATTGAACTGCTGTCTAATCTGCCAGTTAGATGACAGCAACCCAGTGAATTAAGACATGTAGAGACAACCTGCTCAAGTTCTTGCTCTGACACTGGGTTGGAGCATCAGAATGGGGAAAAAAGGTAATTTGAGTGGCTTTGCATTATTTTAGTGCCAGGTGTGCTTGTCTAAGTATTTCAGAAACTCCTGATCTGCTAGAATTTTCCCACATAACCATCTGTAGAATTTATAGAGAATGGTCCAACAAAGATGTGCAAGAAAGTCTTGTTGATCCCAGAGGTCAGAGAAGAATGGCCTGGCTGTTTTGGGCACCAATACCGAAAATCGGAAGAACAATACCTTGTCTGATTGCTGATGCAACATTATATTGTACCTGACCATATTCATCCCTTTATGACCATAATGTACTTATCTTCCAGTCGCTACAAATCTCAAAATCTCACCTCAAGCTGGTTTCTTGAACATGACAATGAGTTCACTATGCTTGAATGGCCTCCACAGTCATCCAATCTCAATCTAGCACCTTTGGGATGTGGGGGCACGGAAGATTCACATCATGGATGTGCAGCCGACACATGCACGAAGCTATTATGTCAGTATGGCCTATGAGCTCTCTGAGGAATCTTTCCATCACCTTGTTGAAGAATTAAGATCATTGTGAAGGCAAACTGGGGTCCAACCTGGTATTAGCAAGGGGTACCTAATAAAATGTGTAAATGTAATGTAATCTGTAATGTAACATTAAATCAATTTCTAAACCTATGTAATGCTACTTATCCATTTGAATTAAACATTAAAACTAAACATGTTAGAGAATCAGCGTTCTTATATTATACAGTTTTTAATAAAAACAAAAGACATGTCATAATGTCACATCTACAGAGAGAAATTAACACAAAGTAACCTGAGTGGTAATTGCCCCACTGATCATCATGACTGTAGCATGAGGCCAGCCGACGTGTCTGATTACCTGAAGGGCTCATTGCATTTTAATGTACGAAATGTGCTCAACGACATCATTTCTCATTCAAAACACAGCGCAAGATTAAAAACCCTCTCTGAAGCAGCTCCCAAGGCAGCGCTTTAACGATGCCTTCAAGGACACCGTCAGATCCACACTGTTATATGAACAGTTTATTTTTTATTATTTTCTTGATAGGTCACTTCTTCCCTGACCGTTAATCTGCTGCTGCTGGCCTTCCTTTCCTTTTTCACCTCGAGTTGCTAAGCTCCTCTTTCAGGTTGAGCTGTTTTAACACCCGGTTGTGGATCATATTCGGTTTAATTACCTGTGTGCGGACTGGAGGGGGTATTGGAAATCATGGCCTGATGCGTATTCAATAAATTGACTGAAACAGCAAATGGGAATGGCTACCCCATGACGGGTGTTCATCTGTGCACTGAAGATTTATGCAAGAATGACCTTCATGTATCATCTTTCTTACTTGCAGGCAATGAAAATAGAAATCGTATTGATATTAAGTTAAGAGTGAATGAAGCCTTATCCCTGCTGCAGACTGCTGGGAATGTGTTTTGCTTGTGACTGCATGATTTTAGAAATGTGTAAAAGAAAAAAAAAGTGTATTATACGCAGTAGTTTTTTTCCATATGCAGTGCCACTTTCTCATGTTTTCTGCTACAACAGGGGAATCTTGTCCCCCAGTAATGCAAAGCAGGAAGTAAAGTCTGAAATTAGACATGACAGAATCAGAAAAACCACCAGCTGATATTTTCAGATGTGTCTTGGTTTCCTGAACTAGTGAATAGAAAACACATCAAGAGGGAAATAAAAGTCTCTGAGCACTTGTTTTCTCGACGTGCTGCATTCTGTATTTCTTTTTAATGTGAAGGGGGAAAGGCTTGCCTGGATAAAAAATTACCATGTAGTATAGCTTACATGACACAAATCCCAAGTTTATGTCTCTAATATTATCACATTTTTCCTGCACTCCCCTTTGCACGTCATGATAAGGTGCACATTTATTACATTTGTTACATATATATATATATATATATATATATATATATATATATATATATATATATATATATATATATATATATATATATATAGATATAGAGAGAGAGAGAGAGAGAGAGATAGATAGATAGATAGATAGATAGATAGGTAGGTAGGTAGGTAGGTAGGTAGATAGATAGATAGATAGATAGATAGATAGATAGATAGATAGATAGGTAGGTAGGTAGGTAGGTAGGTAGGTAGGTAGGTAGGTAGGTAGATAGATAGATAGATAGATAGATAGATAGATAGGTAGGTAGGTAGGTAGGTAGGTAGGTAGGTAGATAGATAGATAGATAGATAGATAGATAGATAGGTAGGTAGGTAGGTAGGTAGGTAGATAGATAGATAGATAGATAGATAGATAGATAGATAGATAGATAGGTAGGTAGGTAGGTAGGTAGGTAGATAGATAGATAGATAGATAGATAGATAGATAGATAGGTAGGTAGGTAGGTAGGTAGATAGATAGATAGATAGATAGATAGATAGATAGGTAGGTAGGTAGGTAGGTAGGTAGGTAGGTAGGTAGGTAGATAGATAGATAGATAGATAGATAGGTAGGTAGGTAGGTAGGTAGGTAGGTAGGTAGGTAGGTAGGTAGGTAGGTAGGTAGGTAGATAGATAGATAGATAGATAGATAGATAGATAGATAGATAGATAGATAGATAGATAGATAGATAATGAAAAGATAAATGAAAGTCAAGCCCTGACCTGCACAGAGAAGTAGCTGTCGGTGGCCGCTGCATGTTTTCTTTATTTACTCGTCAGTGGTGTTTACCAGCGGCTGAGAGATTGAAGTTGCAACATCAGGGACTGACTTTTATTACCCGTGGGTCCTTTGTATTCTTGGCTGTCCACTGCGAAAAAGCTTTCTATTGATTGTCTCCGAGGAAGGAAGGGGATTTGGAAACATGCACAGCCACCGAAAAGACAGGGCTGCACTAGCAATCTCTGTAGAGTGCATCAGCCTCTTTAATCTGGGTGTTAACAATGGTGGAAATGACTTGAAGGATCAACATTTTCTCCCTCTTTTGTCCTTGTTGCTGTCATTTCTGCCCTTTTCATGTCTCGCTTTGTCCCCTTCAGCTCTGCTTGTGTGCTGCATGTATGCCTGCAAAAATAAAGGTGCATGCATGCCCAAATGCTCAGCAAGTATATATACATTAAATACACGTTCACTGTGAACTGTGTCCACATTTATTAGCTTGTGCTGCATTACAGAGAATTAACCGACTGAAAAACTTAAGCTAATTAAAACAGCTTGCACTCACAGTGATGGTGCAGGACTGTAATTAATTTCTGAATGGATGCTTTTTAGACGCAAGGATGTTCTGAGAACAACCAATGTCAAAACATCCTGTGTAGCTTGGCTAAGGTACTATTCTTAAAAGTGATTAATTAATGTTGAGCGAAACACAAATTAATTTCCAGCTCAGTCGATACCACTGCAGGCTTACTGTTTATTGTTCTTTTGCTCAGAGAGACTATATTTGCTAAATGACTGATGTATAGACATCATAGTATTAAAGGCAAAATAACATAAAATATCTCTTACGTCCTTTAAAGGCCTGTAAAGCATATCCTCTGTAGTCTCACAGCAGTCGTTAAATAATTCCGAGGCTATATCATATTCCCGTATAATAAGGTAAGAAGGCAAGACGTTGCCAATAAGTAGTCCTTGCCAGGAGTCTTATTATCAGTCAATAATGAATTTACATGACCCATGTGGTGCCAACAAATTGACTCACTTGCTGAATACAAACTCAAAAATTTGTATGCATCCAGGCCTACCAGGGGTGTATGAGCTTGTGGTTTTTTGTATCTTCCTGCGTTGTCGTTCCACATGTGGCAGGGAATCTAAGAAAACACCTGACCCAGAAAGCAGTACAAGGAATGTGAGGCATTACCCTGTCGAGCTCTCCACCAAGCTATTCATTTCCATCAAGACCTGTAATAATGCTGGCACTCTCAGCCGAAATTGCTTTTTGCCTTTCGGGTCAGTACAACTGGACTGCTGGATGGGGGAGGGTGTTGTTCCCGTGTAAGTGTTTTCTGCTCCTTTTTTTTCCGCTTTGCGGTAGTTTGGGTAGTCACCATGCTACGGTCATATTAGTGAAGTGATTTATGTGTGCATTAAGACCATTCAGTCCTCATAATAGAGGTTTACGACAGCATGACTGAGTGCCCCCCTGGCACTCTGCATTTCCACATATCTGACTCTCACCTTTTGCCACACACAAAGTGCAGAATTTATTAGTCCTGTGATGTTATGAATAATGCACTCTGTCATATTTTTTCACAGGGCGCTTTCATTCTGAGCAACAGCATGACCTAGCCAAATATTTATTCACCTTTCTATCCGAGTGGCCAGGCAGTTAAGCTATGTGTAGATATGATCGAGACACAGAAATGCTTTACTCCCTCTGATAGCGCAATGCTTTAACTAGAGCTCCTACAGTGTCTGGGACAGCAATGAACTTTCAACATATCAAACATGAAAAAGAATATCTACCCTGGCTAATCTGCATGCAGACTACATGATTGGTGGTGAGGTAATTGGACGCTTTCATTTGACGGCATGTTGATTGACCCACCTTAACACTTTCAACGTCGTCGGCTTGTCAGGGTTCTGCTTAAGAAATCATAACCAATCACAGTGAGTTATGCAAAGCCCACTTAGAAAAGCGAAAGGCTGACACTATAGGGGAAGCAGCTTGGGATCAGTTAAATTACAGTTTCAAAAACTTTCAAATATCCACTGAGTCTACACTTGAGGCGTGACTACATTGATTTTCACCCCCCAAAAAAGAGCTCATTGATGGAAGAAGTGCACTTGTAGTTCTTTGTCACTCTTTCATAGTGTGTTTTGATCTCAGCTAAAGGCAAGTGTTAAAGTGTGTGATGAATCGGGAACTGACTGTATTTTGCAATATATAAAGAAGCTAAAGTACATGCTGTATCAGCTCTTATCACAGCGTTGCCATCAGAATCTATTATATCATTACAACTAAACCGGCATTTCTCGGTACTTTTCTTGCCTTAGTCATATTGAAATTGGCAAAAGTAACCACAGGCCAAAACTAAAAGATCCTCATTGCAAAGGGCTGGTTTCACTTGTGTTGTGCAATTGCACATATTGGCTTTCTTACCACGAGGCAGTGGGATGAATGCTATCACTGCAGATATCTTAGCTTAGCATGAAGCCTGGAAAGGGTGGCTAAGATTTGAGCGCCTTATTAAATCTAAATAGACAGACAACTAATGGTAACTCTAATTAGTATAGATGTCCTAATCAATTGGCTGGTGACCAGATTCGGCTGGTTTTCAGCTGATCAGCCGTGACTGGTGACCAGTCTCACATATCTCCAATATGTGCAGCTCTAATTAACCTGACCCCAGCCTAACATGCACCTGCCATGTAAGCACATAAATCATTATCATCTAGGTCAGCAATGTTTCAAGTGCACATACCAAAAAGTTCATGGTAACTCAATTTTCTAGTGTTTTAGAGATATAATAGCAAAACACTGCATAGATGTAGACATAAAGTGAAATAACCTACAGTTCATTTTCCTCTGGATTTTCTCTACAGCTTTGTCCAGTAACTTTGAGATGTGTTTGGGTGAGACTGATCAAAGGTCCTGCAAAATCTAACATTTAGCAAATGTTCAATCTTTTATTACGAATTGTAACAAAACAGTGTGTGTACTCTAAACAACTATCCTTAGGAAGAAAGTCAGAATCAGACCAAAACTGCAATCAGAATAGCTGCATCTCCATAAATTGGCATGTTATTGTCTGTGTCCAAAAGTTTGACATTTGTCTTACCTATTATCTTCCTTTTTGCTGATGTATCAAATCCCACACCTTCAAATATTATTAAAACCCCTGGAGGGTCCTAGAAAAATGCATACACTATTGGGCTTAGAGCCACAAATCGACCACGCCCAAAAAAGTGCTATAAAAAATTTATATATTAATATTTTATTCCACTTTAAATTAGCCAATCTTTTAGACCTACTTCTCCTTGAAATATTCATGTCAAGTTTTAATTACATTTCGCGGATTTTAACCCTTTATATCCCGGTTTCGTCACATGAGCGCACTGCTTTTTTTGCCCCAAAAAACAAAAAACTTGAATATTTTCCAAAAAAAACATTTGAGGTAATATTCAATTGTTATTATAATTAGGCCTTTAGATGGACTAAAGATTGGCACCAACATTCATTTCGATCGCCTTTTTTTTTTTTTTTTCAGGACCAGAAAATGGTCTCCAGGCGGCAAATGCTCCTCCTCTAGGCCAAAATAAGTGCATCGTGCCGGGGTAAGTCGCGACGATTACCGGGGCACGATCACCGGGGACCCATTTTTCCAGCACACACGCCCGATACCACGTGACAACAAATACGTCATTTCCTGTTGACTAAAAAAAAAAAAAAAGCACCCTCTCACGGTCCTAGGGACCAAAAAATGGTCCCGCCCGATCAGCGGGCGAAGCCGCTGCTGCACGCCGGAAATGAGGCTTCATTTCCCGCAGGTCTATCTAAGCAGCCCGCTGTTTTCCAGCCCGGGGTCAAATGTGGAGCAAGGGCGCCACCCGGTGGACAAATAAAGAAATTACAACTCTAAGGCCCGTCCTGCAAAATGAAAATGAAAGCTAAACATCAACGATCCCTTTGACCGTAATTAATTTGCAGTGAAAAATAGCGTTTATAATGGGTTTCAATGGGGCACAAATCGACCACTAAGCACAATAGTGTAAGTTTGTCTGTAGCTTAGCCACTGAAGCTAATTGAAGGAAGTCAGACTTGAATTTTGAAATAAAATCATATCAAACTTTTTTTTTGGAGAATTTGGCTATAGTCCATTCAACACTGTGCAAATGGCATGTAATCAAAATTTGAAAATAGCCACAAATCGACCCAAGACCCTCCTTAAAATGCTACCCATTGAGTGTTCTGATGTGAATGAAATCCTGCACTAACATGATGTTTCATAATAACATACTAAAATGTTATGATAGACATATGAAGTCTCCAGTTGGTTTATGGTGTGTTTTTGGAGTACTAATTTAGCTAAAATGTACATAATTGTGCTTAATAACATACACTTTGTGCATTAAGAAAATTTAAGCTGATGCATTCAATTCAGTTCAATGCTGATTCAACGTACCTACAGTTTTCACAACCAGGCAATTTGGCTATACAGACCAAAACTGTTTTTGTTTTTCACACCAGACTGTAAAGATGTTTTTCTGCTGTGAAGATGGGAGTTTTTTTTATTCTGTAGGAATTAACTTGTTTGTTTCTGGAGCCACAAGAGACCAGTCAGGGAACTTCAGGTTTTCGCTCTTTTATGTTATTTTTATTTTTCAGCCCAGAGTTTTACATGGAATGAACAAAATCTTATGAAGTTGCAGCTCAGCTCTATTGTCAATAACTTTTCAATATAACTGTCAAATGTTTTTTAAGTAGTTTAATTGACATTATGGAAATGAGTTTGCCAGGGTTCCATATCAATGCAACTCCAAATGTCATCTCTCTCTAATGGCCTAAGAGATGCAGTCATGTGAAAAAGAAAAGAAAACAAAGTATACTGCATGATTTCATAACTTGTCGAACTATAGCAAAAGCTTGAAGTAATCATTTTCCTTATGACTTCCGTCTCTCACATAGTTGTGTATCATTGCCATTCTCTGGGATCACGTACTTGGCATCATTGTGTTGTTGCATGACCCGATTTGGAAAAGCTTGAGGGGCTGCATTTTCTCTGATCATCACACGACTTGACCTGGGTGAATTTGCTGAGATTTTTAGTAAGCTTTTTCTTTATTGGTGATTATTAAATGTGCTAGCAGGGTGTTCACAGGATGCTTTAAACTCAGACATGGGCAGTCATCTATCCATTTGGCTTTCAGTAATATAAAATCTCATCCATTGGCCAGCTTATTACCTCAGCGGGGTATTGGATCACTGGCAGGGTGTAGGTGTTGATTGCCTGGATCTTGTTCTTCCCATTCAGCCGACTCCTCGGGAGTAGGTTTTCTTGCATTTCTCTCTGCAGGTATTTGGCGGTTTCGGCTTTCTTAGCAGTCTCTCGTGGTTCCCAGGTACTTGTTGCTGTCCTCAATGTCTCCAATGTTGCCTTTTGGTAGTGCAATCCCTTCAATTCAGACTACTTTCCCTCTCTTTGTTACCATCCGACTATACTTCTCCAGTCCGACTGACATTCAGATGTCATTGTTGTAGATTCTAGTGGTGTGGATCAGTGAATCAGTAGATAATTGTGGCATCACAAAGGAGGGCAAGGAAGTGGTTAAGGGCTGGGTATTCAGCAGGTGAGCCAGACACCCTGTGACCATTCATCACTCTTCATGGTTGGCGCTTTTCATGATTTGTCTCCTCAGTTGAAATTTGGTGCAGACTTTATGCAGGTCTGCAGAATGCCATGGGTCTCATGAAGAAATAAATGAATGCAGTGCAGAATCATCATAGACTGTCACACTTATATTGGAAGTTCATTCTTGGATTAGTCATCCACATAGTCTTGAATTGAGCTGAATTTCAGCGAAATAAATGAAAACACCCGTGTACAGCAGTGTGACAAAAACGAAACTAAAACGTTTGGTCATAGTTTCATCTGATTCATCCTCCTCTGTGCATTACTAACAAATTCTGAGGCTTTAGAGCATATTCCTCACCTGCCCACTGTTTTCATCTGCTGATGTGTCTCTGTGTATTCCCCAACTTAAGAAGTCCTCTGAAAACAATACTGATACTGTTTACTGAAGTCTAAGTCAGATGGGAAGCTTATGAATACATAATGCAATAGTTTTGGATGGATTTTGTTCCATTAAACAAACAGCCTGGTTTTTCTATTGAAGAAAATCGCCAGCTGCTTGCGTCCTTAAAAACACTATTCTCAGGCCAAAGAGAAAAATGTCATCTATAATTATACTGTGCCACTGTTGACAGGGGAAGTTTCTGCGAGCGGTGGAAAGGCCTTCACTGCGGAGGCTACAGACTTAGAGCTGTCCTGGGCCACAGGGAGTGGATTGCCTATTTGTTGCATCAGTGGTTTAGCAGTCGCAGAAGCGAGTAGGGGGAGTTGATGCAGGGCCCCGGAGGAAGCCACAGTCTCCAAACTTTTTTGGGAACAATTATTGGATTTTTACAAAGTGACTCAGGATACAGGAAACAGACACAGAAACAAACAGAAAACCAGATGGAAATCATGTGCACTTATCGCTCGGATATCTCAGCGGGTATGTACCTCAGGATGTAGAGAGAACCTTTTAGACGTGGTGTAATTTCACATTACCCGAGATGCTGATTAAAATTCGATGTGAATCCAGAAAAAAAAAAACGATGCGCTGCTAATGCCTGAGGAGTTCTGGCTGCAGGTAGAGGCTGCTCACCTCTCTGGCAAGCAGCCAGCTTTCATCCAGGCTGCAGCAGCAGAAAATCTAATACAGATGACTTCATCATTTTTGCCTAGTGACCTTTCTGGCATCCTGTTTTACTCCACTCCCCCCCCCCTCACCCTGCTCCTCTCCTTCCCAGAGTCTCTGCAGCTCTTTAAATGCACACCCTGCCATTCTATCTCTTTGTATTTTTCTCTCACCTTGCCTCCCTTTCCACCACACCTCCTCCTGTCCTCCCACGCCACACTCCCTCCGCCTGCTCTCCCTCCTCCCAAGGGCATTATTTAGAGGCAGGCTGAACACAACTTCAAGGTCAAGTGACAGCTCGTCTGCCACCCAAAAACTCTGCTGAGTTGCGCCTCGGTATCGTTGCTGTGACTGCACTCATTTGGCAGCCACACTGTTCACATCTCATCCTAAAACCAATGGGTCCTTGGCCACGGCCACAGGTGACTGTAAGCACAGCCAATCAATAGGTATTACCGTGGCCCTGCTGGTGGCTGTGAATGAAACTGGGTTTTATTTTGCATTTATTAGATGACTGGATACTGATGGTAATATTGGCAGGCTTCTCAAGTACATGCAAGCACAGACATAAACACACAGAGGACAGAATTGGTTTAATGGTATGAGCTGTAATTCAACTGTAGGTGGAATCGTCTATTTTTAAGGAAATTACCACTGTACTGATTCTTTGGTTTTAAAGGAAGTGGTAATTGTTCTATCCCAACTGTGAACAGAAAACCCTTGATCTCTGTGAACAGAGCTCCAAAAACATGAACTTAGTTTGTGATAAAGAACAAAAATTTACAAAATGCTGTGTTACAAGAGCACATGATTTTTAACTTGAGGAGAACAGAGCTCCTGAATAAGTCAGAGTAGCATCATCTCCGTACACTCCAATTGTTTTCTAGCAATGGTGACTCATGGAGCTTTGCAACATATCATAGCATGGTTAGCCACATATGCTAACTGTGCATTACAGAGGATTTAAAAAAGGTAAGATGTTAAAAAATAAGACTGTATATTATCAGCTCACATGAATTCATTTGTGCCTGAAAACATGTCAGTGGCACAATCACCAATGGCGTGGCTTATTAACGGATGATTAGCCTATACTCACTTATACCTAATTAATTGAAAACTGTGTTCTATTTGAAACTGAAAAAAAGTAAATAATGTTTTAGTCTTTGTCCAAAAACTTTTTCAAGATTCACTACACAAAAGGCAAACTTCTGGTTAGCGCAGTTACACCTTCTTGGTTGCCAGGATATTGCGCCCACCAACACCAGAGGACTTTGGCACACAGTCTAATGTAAACTATTTCTGAAGCTGAGGGAATCCTGTTGACTTTCTACACACCTGATAAAAATACTTCCTTGCCAGGTTAGAGTCAAGAGATTGTTCACAAATTTATTCCCATCTTTATTAATCACAGCAGGAGTAGTTTTGCTCCATGCAACTTACAATCTTTGAATAACTGACAGTAGGCTGTTAGCTAGCCGTAGCTAGCAAGAATAAAATAACCTTTTGTAGCAAAACAGCATAGATCAATCTGCCGCCTTCTTCTTGACTTCCCCTCATGAGCCCATGTGAGTCTGGGCTTGTGCGTAATTGCTCATATTTTGCCAGTGCAGCCTAAAACACCGTTGGCCCTCTTTTACCTTTTCTCCCCTCCTCCTTCTCTCTAAATTTATCTTGAGCTTTCTTTCACATGCACTCTGCTTTGCAGCTCTGGGGATGAGGTCAGGTGTTTTTCAAGGTGTTTGGGAACAAATCATCTATGTTTACTGGCCCCACCGCGCCAGGTCTAGGGCTTTACGTACAGGTCCGGAGGCGGATGTTCACTTTGGGGAGGTAGCTGGGGAGAGATTTAGTGGAATCATTAAAGTGAGAGGAGAGGCCACTGTAGAATTGAAGAAGCCTCTGACAAAGAAAACAGCTGTGGAAATGTGTGGAAATGGACACATTACCTGGTTCAGTACCTGTATACACATACACACAGACACACACTAGTGCACATATGTACATAATGTATGGAAAATCCAGTGTGTTATGTAATAAATGCTCGGTCATGGCTCATTTCTCATTTTAATATTGCATCAATGTAGTATGGCATTACTAATGTGTTGTTGAGCCCTGGTTGCTGTGATAGTGGCTTTCGGCTCATCTGTATTCTTGGGTCAGGTGTTTCCCATCTTCCCCCTTCACAATACCCCATAGTTTCTCTACTGGATTCTGCTCAAATGACTGGCTCGTCAGTCAAGTGCAGTAATAACGTGGCCAGCAAACCATCTGGTTTAGTTTTGGCACTATGAGCTTAGCACTAGGTGCTATGCTCTGCTGGAAAATAAAATCTGCAAATCACCAAAAAGCTTGATAGGAGTGTAAAGACTGAAGCATGCAGTTTCTCCAAAATCCCAAAATGTTGGGACAATGTAAAATGTAAACAAAAAAAAGAATGGATATAATTTGCATATCTATTAAACCCCTTTTTAAAATTCATAAGCAAACATAGAAACATATCAAGTGTGTAAACTAAAAAATGCATCATTTTAAGTAATTTTGTTTAAAAGTTTTGTGTTTGATGGCAGCAACACATCTAAAAAAGTGTAGCATCCCCTTTTCTTTAAACAACACTCGATAAACATCTGGTAATGGGTGAGACCAGCCACTGGATCTTTGGGAGAGGGATGTTGTCCTATTCTTGTCTGATCTAAAAGCTAGCTAGCTAATTATATAGCTAGTTATTTTATTTTATTTTATTTTATTCTATTTTATTTTATTTCTATTTATTTAATGTCAATAACTCACCCACTTGCTGCACATAATGTCCTCCTTGTATATACTCATTCACTGTATATAAAGTTCTGTCTATCTCTCTCTTTTTTTTCTTTGCACAGTCAAGGAGCGTATCAGGTCACATTTCACTGCGTGTTATACCTGAATAACCATGCACGTGACAAATAAAGAATCTTGAATCTTGAATGAATCTTGATAAAATAGCTGGTTGATAATCTGTTGATTACTGGTTAAAAGGGAGTTCTTTCTTACCACAGTTGCCTAGTGCTTACTCATAGGAGTTTGCCTGATTGATGGAGTTTACACTATATTTTAAAACTCCTTGAGGTGTTGTGAATTAGTGCAATATAGTTAAAAGTGAAACTGAATTGAATTGGTTTACTAAAACACAAAATATTCTATTTGTATAAGCTATAAGCCATAACAAGCCATCCAAATTAAACAAAAATTTTACTTTACAGGTAATAAATACAGAATATATGAAAGTTTACCTTTATGCCTTTGAGCAAAAATTGCTTTTTTACAATTATCTATGTTTACTGTCTCCACAGTGCCAGGTCTACAGTGTAAGGATGAACTGAGACATTCTGAAAATTATTCTTTCTTTTCACCTGAGCAAAAATGCTGCCAACTTGTTTTTTTGATGTGTAAATTTCTCAGCTTGGCAACCTCGAGAGCTTAACTGTCTCTGACCATCTGTCTCTGACTGAGATATTGTGCAGATCAATATTACTGTGGTTCATACCGAGCTGTGAGGACAACCTGGAGACCAACACGCCTGGCGATGTGATGCTCTAATGAAGGCTATGTAGTCAACTGAGGACATGAACACTTGAATTATTACTTTCATATGCAGGAGGAAAAAGGAGGAGGAAGTGAAGGTGGAAATGAGTTACAGATTTGAACTCTCCTCCAGTTCCTGGTCATTTTTATCTCCAAATTAACTAGCCTGGTCTTTGCATGTACTGTAATAATTGTAAATCACAGTAGGAGAGGAAATGATTTTGCTATTTCCAAAGGGCACTGAGGTGAATAACAAGATATGGGATCAAAGAGAAGCAAAAGACTAATTAGAAAGCATTAATAATTAGTTGTAGGGTTCTTGGGTCATGGCCACCAATCCAGAGGTTAATAAATGAAGGACAGCTGGGCACAGTGACATCCCATTGACACGAATGCTCATTGGGACTTCTTATTCATAAGCTTTCTGTCTTTGACAAAAGAGCACAGATGATCTGAATTACATCTATGAGCTCAGTCTAACTACAGAATGGACAAGCTGCTTCACAATCCTCACAGTCAGTGAGCAGCCTATCACGATGCTGGGCTGTTTTTTTTATGACATCAAACCAGATTTCCCTTGTCAAGAGCTGTTGTCATAGCGACTCACTGACTGACTGGAAGAAGTGCTCGTTCTCATTGGATATGGTTAACATTTTATTACTGAGGCAGTGTGACTTACTATTTTCTTCACTGTGTTTTATTCCTGGGAACTAAAGTAGCACATCAGCTGGAATTTTGAGTTTTTCAGGGAACTTTTTTTTTTCTTTGTGGCGGTAGCAAATCTCCTGGGTCTTCATCTGTGAGGAAGAAGCACCTCATCAGCCTAGATTTCATAATGTGATTATAATTGTTGATTAATGCATAACATACAAGATGAAAATGCAAATCAAGAGAGTTTACAACTGAGTAAACTTTGTTTCAACCCCCTTTTTTATGATACACACACAGTGTTATAAAGTTTAGTATGGGGATTGATAGCTTCAACTCCTAATGACCTCATCCTTCCAAACTTGCACTCACCCTTTTGAATGCATAAGTACCTCCACACAAGTGCTCTTTAAGTACCCTGATGGTGTGTTGGTAATGGTCAAAAAGTTGGGTGTGCAATGCTGTGCATTTCTATCTGTGAATGGTTGGCAACATAGGAGAAAGGGAGGAACCATAAAGCTATTTTCAGGCAAAGGAGGGATGGCATACTGGAGAAATAATTAAGCTTCAGTAGTGCAGTAAAACCAGTAGTGAGTCTACAGACTGTTGGTGCCCGAGGCAAAAATTCACAGGGGCCCCCTCCAACCAACATTAATCACCATTATGTTATAAATATGTGACATCAACAAAAATATAGCAAAATCCACATTTTAAAACAGTTTCACATTTATACTATTTTCATGTATACATATAGATATCAGATAGATAGACAGATGAAAAATGCAGATATGAAGAATATTAAAAACTGAATAATTGAATATTTTACTCTAGAAATGGCAGAGATCATGCTTATTTTGGTAGCAATGCCTGAGAAAAAGTTAACTGGTTGTGAAGTGATAATAATGTAACTGCTTGCTTGTACGTTCTTTCAGCCTGCTAGCTATGCTAACAAGTCTGTGTTCCAGTGTCTTGATTATGACTGCTGTCCCAACAACTCAAGCTGGACACACTGCACTGCTATCTTCTACTAATGATGCTATTACTCTACTTATTTACCTAATGTTAAACATGGATTAAACAAAAGAAATAATGTGATGCTAGACCAGCGGTCCCCAACCTTTTTTGCGCCACGGACCGGTTTATGCCCGACAATATTTTCACGGACCGGCCTTTAGGGTGTCGCGGATAAATACAACAAAATAAAACTAGTACCAGTACCGAAAAAAAGAAGATTTATTCATAACACACGTGAAAAGACCCAGGAAAACAGAGTTAACGATAAAAACGATAACAAAATAACGCTGAAAACCAATAAAAATCCTGAAAACCATACATTTCACGCCTAAGCCTCAACTCTCGCGGCCCGGTACCAAACGACTCAAGGACCAGTACCGGTCCGAGGCCCAGGGGTTGGGGACCGCTGTGCTAGACGACCTCGTAATATTTATAATACTTCCCCAACAGTTAAGGTTACTGGCAGCATGTAGTTAGTAAACTTGAGTTTTTTCTCCTGCAATTTCTTTTTTCACTCACAGGAGGTTAACTCCTCTTCATGTTTGCTAAATTATTGTCATTGCTGCTATTTGGTTTGTTTAAAAAGGATCATGCACAGGAATGAAGTCAGGTTGGTGCTTCTTAAGCCTTGATTGTACTCTTGCGGACACGAACACAGACAGCTGAAGACACGACAGCTCAGTACTCATGCTCCTTTGAAGTCTGCTGCCTGGGGCACATCCATAGTTAGTGTATTGTAAAGTAAATTCTCTACGGATGAATCCATGCAGACACAAAAAATTGGCACTCTTCCAGGCATTCACACAGACTTTTGTACGCCCCGTCTGATGATGAAATTTACATCACATGGACCAGAGCTGACCCCAGCAGACAGATGTGAAAAGTATAATCAGGGCTTCAGGGAGGTCCAGTCTTACCTATTGTTATTGTAAACTTTTTTACATTGCCACTGGTTTAAGTTTGTCAAGTCTGAGACAACATTTTCTTTATAAATATGCTACTGATTTCTTGATCCTTAGATTTTGACTCTTGTAAGGGAGTTTAATGCATCACATCATGTTTATACTTTTTAAATCTTTAATAGCTGTAAACTGAGATGACAGGAGTCCTACTTTATCTGGATCTGTGCAGCATTTTAACTTCCTGTTAGTCTCACGAATTGAGACATTTTTTTTTATCTGTAATTATCTCAAATGTTTAAAAACTCAACACTCAACACAACAGAGCTGGCTTTTATCAAACGACTGTAAAGGAGGCAAACTCAGATATTTACATAGGATTGTTTTTTGAAACATTAAGCTTACATTAATCTGTTTAATTAGTTTTTTTGGGTGGGGGGGCCACACCTGAAATCCTTCTTGGGTATTTTCTCGCCTACAAACTGTGCATTACAGAAACTCTTTGCTTTGCGTCTTTAAGACTGACACAGTGCTGACTCTGGTACCTTTTGTTTGCTGAGTGTTTTGACATACTGTTTGTTTTTTCGCTTCCAGTTTGCCCTTGAAAAACTGAATTGTCAGAAAAGGACATATGTTATTATACTATAAATGATTATATATATTAACTAGCATACAAGTCTTGTGTATAAGTGTAGATTCAAGGAAACAGACGTAAATGGTAAATGGTAAATGGCCTGTATTTGTATAGCGCTTTACTTGGTCCCTGAGAACCCCAAAGTGCTTTACGCGTTCAGTCATCCACCCATTCACACACTGGTGATGGCAAGCTACATTGTAGCCACAGCCACCCTGGGGCGCACTGACAGAGACGTATCTATATTACATTCGGCATGGTTTTATCCTTATTATAAGTTGTTTATTTCCCTGCCCTATAACTTCCAACTAAGCAGACTGGGGTAAGACTGGGGTAAGTAATATGAAAACACATGGATTTTTACGCTATTTAATAATTTCTAAAACATGGGATAAAAGTGAACTCTACAAATTCAGGTTACTCTTAGATCTCATCTAGTCTAGAGCCTCTCCTGCTAGCTGTAACCCACTGTCAGTGTTGGGAAGGTTACTTTTAAAATGTATTCCATTACAGAATACAGAATACATGCCCCAAAATGTATTCTGTAACGTATTCCGTTACGTTACTCAATGACAGTAACGTATTCTGAATACTTTGGATTACTTAATATATTGTGGCGAGTTCAGACAAGGAGGAGACGGAGGTATCGTTTGGTCTTGCTTCCCGTGAGCTAGCCAGGGAGCACAGCCGTTTATTACATTTGCAGAAGAACACACTGCCACTAGCTAACTGCTCAGCGCGGCAACCACAACACACATAGGGCGCCCTCTGACCCCGGAAGGACACACCGTCGCAGCGAGAGGGCGTCACCCGTCACCATGGCAACATACACAAAACATAACTGTACAAGCAGAACCCCGAACAGCCCTGACCCGCTACAATATTATCATGCTTTTTACAACAACGTGAATGTACTATTGCTGTGTGATTTATTACTATTACTGAAGGTCCGCGACTCCGAACTGTAGTAAAGGGACCTCTGACTAATGCTGGGCTCACACTGTGCGATTTTTGGCCCATTTTGAGCCGATTTTTGAGTCGTGCGATCGTTTTGGCGATCGGCCCGATTTTGGCCTTCATCGTGCGTCGTGCATCGTGTAGTATACGTGGGGTAACGAGAAGCGATTGACACCTCACGACCAGCTCCCGATCATCAATCGCTTGGTCGTGAGGGTGTCACCGCAGTTTGCCACACTGCGCACGCGCAAACACAAATGTCAGCGAAAAAGACGGCGTAGCACGGCAGTGCAGCGTGTGATCTGGACACAAGCGATGGAGGCACAACCTGTAGAACCATCCGAGCCCTTTCGATGTGGCCTCACAAAATTATCACGACCACAACAACCTTGAAAATAGTTGGATCGACACTGCTGCTCAATCACAGCTGCCTGACCAATGTTTTTCATTAGCAATTTAGCAAAGTTGATGGTGGTGGTGTGTCTGTGTGAGTGAAAGACGGAGAGGGAGAGCGAGCGACAGAATTTCTGTTATAACCTTCATTTTTATGGACGCACAGTGTGAGCACTCAGGTCGCATCAGAGCATCGGGCCGTATAGTGTGAGACCTGCATCGTGACCTATGAACTTCTAACCCCTGCGAGTCAATCGTACAGTTTGAGCAGGAGCTCAATCGCGCGACTGAAAAAATCGCACAGTGTAAGCCCAGCATAATACGGCGGGGTCCCTGTCGGCTGGTAGCCGAAAAATAGCTCTACTTTGTTGTGTGGGTCAACTTTTCTTGCGACAGACAGAGAGAGGCGTTGAAAGGCTGCTCCAACGGAACTTGTTGTTTTCGGAGGAAAACACGAACACAGTGTACAGTCGAGTCTTAATACCTTACTTACAACTGGGCTCGTCAGGCACTCTTCTTGGCTGCAGTGGTTATTATTATATTTACATGCTTCCAGCTCCCGTTTTTGCTCGATGATTGCTCGTACCTTTCCACTCCCCTTTTTCTCCCTCCTAGCGCTCACAGACACATAACGTGTATGGCAGTCCATTCTCCCTGCAGCACGGACTACACTGAACATGATGCTACATTCTTTAGAGCTATGCTTGTAGCATTCTGCCTGTTAGCTTAGCACAACAACAACAACAACAACGAAAAGGCGCTCTCTCACCCAGGAAACACACAGTCGCAGAGAGAGAGAGAGCGTCGCCCTGTAACCATGGCAACCGTAACGCTGCCGCCTGGAACAAAAGAACGTAGCTGTCAAACAAAACCCAAACAGTCCTGACCCGCGACAAAATGAAACAGGAAAGTACCCCAGTGTATTCCATTTATTTCACCAAAGTAACTGTATTCTGAATACCACCTTTTTAAACGGTAACTGTAACGGAATACAGTTACTCATATTTTGTATTCTAAATACGTAACGGCGGTACATGTATTCCGTTACTCCCCAACACTGCCCACTGTGGATCAATCACTTATTCATTTTATGCTTTTTCCCTTTTTTTGCTTTTCTGAATGCATATTTTCTGAATGTGGTTCTTCAAACAGGCTTTGTGATGGTGAGGACAAGATTTTAGTTTAGTTTAGTTTTTTTAAACCTAGCTTTACCTTTTGACATGGCTGGTCTCTGTGGTGCAGATTATTCATGCCCTGACATTCTGGTTAGTGTTTTGCGTTTTGCCTCAGTACTCTACTGGTGAAATCATTCTGACATCTTTTTTTAAAGTCTTAAAAGTATTTTGTGAGATTTGTAGTCTTTTTCTTCCACATCTTGTCTTCTCAAGATGTGGAAAAATCGCAGAACAGTGAGAAGGAATTTGAATGTGAAAAAAAAAAGTTAGCTTCATCATTTTTCTTGATGTGTTGCATGAGGGATAGAATACCCAGTGAGCAGAGATGACATCATTTACATCAAATGGGGGATTTGGTGATACCCAAGGTATATCTGTCCAGGAAGATATTAAAGTGTGTAGATCTCAGAACAGATGAGCCGCTCAGTCGAGGCAAACAACAAAAATAGAACTCCATTAGGAATAAATTGGAAATCGGCTCAGATAATAGTGAAGTAATTTGATCTGAGAAGAGATTTATCGCTTTCAGCAGAGCTTTTTACCAATTTAATTTGACATTAATTTGACAGATTGTTTACTCAAATCTTGAGCATGATTTTGCTCATTAGAAACATACCAGTGTTTGATCCCTATCACAGTGTCAAAATTGTCTAAACAAGGAGGAATTTCAGTTTAAGATGGAGAATTGTGCTGCTGGAGCTATTCCTTGACTGAAAATGACGAAGCAGTGCTCAAAAACCCAGCGATACACATGATCATCCCTATCTGGAAGTCATTTCACAAACATTTTAATACGTCAGTACAGACAGAGACAGGCAAAGAAAAAGTAATGCCACGTATATTCTGAAATATTTTCTTTTGTTAGCAAAGTTTAAAATGGGTAAACAGTCATCGTAGTTGTTTCTGTTTTGTTTCTGTTTATAAATATAAATATGCTATACCGGGTGTAACTGATAGCATGAATAACAGTTTATTCCCATTTATAGGTTTTCAAGGTATAGGACCCTGCTGTTGTGAAAGTCTTCACAGATACAGACCAAAACCCTGCATCTGTGGTCAGTGATTGATGGGTCTGACCACATTTGCATTGTCTGTGGTAATGAAGCAAAAACTGTCTGCCCAGCCTCAAACTGCCAGTCTTTCAGGCAAGAGACTTTCTATTCATTGTATGTCTTCCTATTGCACGGTTCTTCTGGAAAAGCTTCCCTTGCTTTCTGTGTGCAGATTGGACAAATGCCTCCGTCTGTCTGTCTGTTCTTCACCTTTCCTGACAATTGAACTTGATACACATTAAACTTTGCAGGACTGATACTAATTTTATCACCATGCCTGATTTTATGTCTTTTAGCTGAAACAGCCTTTTGTTTTTTGATATTTTAATATTTGTCTTCTTTTTCCTTTAATGCATCACCTTGAGAACTTTACACCAACTCATCAGTAAAGGTGCACTGGACTAAATAATGAATTTAGAAAAAAATACTCTAGATGCTTCATCTGCTATTTTTATTTTTCTTTCAGCCTGGCTGTATTTAAATGTTGTCATTAGCATTGCAAAAAATAACCCCACTGCATGTTTGGTCCAGTCATTAGACCATCATTATATGATTTATAGTTGTAGTTAGTACCCAATAGACTGAAGCTCAAGTCATACTTATTCCACTGCTTATTAGCAGTGGCATTAGTTGAAAGTGTCCTATGAATTTGCGTACTTCATTGTCTAATGGGTTGTGATAATGATTATTTTCCTCCTTTTTACGGCAAATGTGAGCTGTTGTCTATTAGCATCTTTTATTTCTCCATCCAGCTGTTTTTTAAGCACAAGTTATTGTTCACCAGACACCATTTTCTCTAGGAATTGTGCCTGCAAACAAACTGTTTCAAATTAAAACAGAAAAGCGATTCCCTTCTGGTAAATATCTGTATGCCTAGTGGATCAGCTGCCGAAGATGTATGGCTTGAATAAAATAACGGGATATGAAACACATCGCCATTTCCTTTAAATAAACATTGTGCTATACATTGTTGGGGCTGAACACAGCTGAGAAGGTCTGACTTCTTTCAGCTGCATCATTTAGAGAAAAGGCAAAAAGAGAACATGCAAGGTTTATTCTTGCATTAGTGCTAGTTTACCTGCTGCCCAAACCTCCAGCTGATATTAACAGGCTGCTTTTCTTCACGTCAGATTCAGCGGAAACTTATAATTCTGGTCCTCTTTAAAGGAAATAAAGGTATAAATGAGCTCAACACCTCTCCCAAAGAAACCTGTGTTGGGGTTGTTACTTAAGGATTTAATATATAACAAATTAGTGACTACTTATTTAATCCCAATAAAAAACTAACTGCTTGTTACATACATGGTACTTTATCATATAACTGCCAAGCTATATAATGATATTGAATAAGGAGAATATTTATAGTACAGTGTGTGGTTCTGGTAGTTCTCCATGTTTCCCTTCCTTAAGAATGGCATCTTGATAGCCATCTTTCCATTAAGACTATTTCTGATTAGTAATGGATCAACTGAAAGACCAGATAAATCTCTCAGGTCTTTGCTGACCTCCCACTTCTTCCTTTTTCCTCAACTTTTACAATGGCTTCAGACTTTTTGGCTTATAGCCCTGATGAATGCTTTTTTGGTATAAAAATATTATTTTATGTATGTCAGACTTTTTAAGAAATTGTGTTTTTGCAACAGGCTTCTAATAACAAAGTGTCTGGCTGTTAAGTGGTTCAATAAACCCCAAAAAAACATTCCTCTGAAAATGGTCGGGTACAAAAAGACTACCGAATATGAGTGAATGAGTGAGCCTGGAGAAGTACTGCACGAGAGCAGTTTTGTTTAAACTACTTGATGCACTGCATCAGTATCGAAAAACAGATTGAGTAAAATATCCCATCACAAATATGAAACCCAGCACTCAGTGATACCAAAAGTATCTATCTAGGAAACACATATTAAAACAATGATGGATGAGACTGCGAAGCAACACAAACACATCAAAACTAGATGTACATTAGGAATAAATTCACTTAGATAATAGTGAAGTAATTTGATCTGAGCTGAGCCATTATGGCTTTTAGCAAAGCTTTTTTACCAATTTAACTAGACATTAATAATGGCAGATTGTTTACTCAAATCATAAACATGATTCTGCCCATATAAACATGCCAGTCTTGGAACATTATCATGGTGTGTTTAAACAAAGAGGCATTTCAGCTGAGCCAATTACCCATCACTTACTTTAAAAAAAGAAACAAAGAGGAGTAAAGCTGAGGAGTAAATAGTTAGAACAGACAAGAAATAGACAGAAATGCATGTATTTACTGCCTCAGTCTTTTGCTGTGTCTATGGAACATATTTCCACAGTGTACAAACAAGGCTTTGTTTCCTCTGACTCTAAACAGATGACTGTGGAGCTGTAAAGTCTGATATGCTAGGTTATCTGGTCCATCTGCGGGCAGAGTGCTGTGCCTCAAGCTGTAAATCTACATGTACGTGTAAAGCAAGATAAGAAAGATCCCAAAGAGACGAAACCTTTCAGTTAGCAAGTAGCTTTTGTCGATTCTGCTGTTCTATCGCCACAGTTCCTGTTTCACTCTGAGTGGATCACTTAAAGTGCTGTCCATATCCATCACTGGCATTTTATTTAAACAAGCAAGGGCAAAATTCAAAAACGTCATAGAACAGTGTTGTGTGACAGTATTTTATACAGACTCATGCAACCATCCCCAATAAGCCAGGCATGAATCCTGCATGAGGGGCACATTCATTGGTTTATATCAAAAACACAGATTCATGTCTGTTAGGGGAAAAAATGGCACCGTAGACAGCCAAAGCAAACTTGTTGCCATGAAATACAAATAGTTTTCATTTTTGTCTGTTATTCTTTGAGTGGCTAAATAGCTTTAATAGCCATGTGACTTTTGTCTGCAGCACAGTATTATTCCTGGTTACCACGTTTTGGTTTTCATGCTTTTGTGCAGCCATGCTGGAGGAGGATCGCTTGCCCTGACGTGAACTCATCACATCTTACCATAGCAAACATGACTGGAAATGAAGTGCCACATTTTGTAATTTGGACAGTTTCTGCCTTTGGCAATAAGTAGTGCCGCTGAAAGGGAAAAACAGCCAGATTTATTTTTAATACAACTTCTCTTGGGAATGCGAAGGGGACAAAAACATGAAACACAAGGCTAGGGACAAAAAAAAACTGGATGAGTCATTTTCATTGAATTGCTACCAACTTTTATCATGACAAAGATTTGAGTACACTTCGGGGTATTTTAATTGCTTTTGTTCTTCTAATGAGGAAATTATGAATTTAAGTATATACTTAAGGATGAAAACAGTGTCCTCTGATGCTCAGCCACACTAAGACAGCCAAGAGACATGCTCACTGGCTTTACCAGAAATTGAAAGTGATGGACAGCAAAACTGAGTTAACCCAGAACAATCAGTGACCTCTATGCCTCCATGAAAACCCCCTTTAACTACAAGTGTCAACATTTGTGTTTGTTCTTGGCAAGAATAGCACCTCTATCCTGAGCTGTTATACCAATCAGATTATTCTTTTTGAAGACATCAGCTAAGTAAGAAATGTCTTGTTTTTTTCAAGGCACAGCACTTCTAAACAGCTTATGAAACAATCGATTTTGCGTGTCACAGTCATCCTTAGTGCAGCATTTTTGCTCACAGCTCAGATGTGTCACAAAGCATTGATAGAAGTGATCTGTAACAACAAAAAATTGCAATTTTTTGTTTTGTTTTTTTTGCACAGAACAGTATTAAACATTTATGCTAGTATTTCCTCTCATACACAGCATTAAATGGAGAATGTACTCACTTTTTATCTGATTAGGATTGACTTACATTAGCCAGGCTAATTGGATTGATTGTCATTTTCACCTATGACACTGTGTAAGTGAGTATCCCTTACAAAAAGTTACTACTATCCTTATCCAAGAAAACTTTAGCCCTTATTCACATACATTCACTATACTATACTAAGTACACATGTTCAACTACCCATTAACACAAATATTATATTAGCCAATCACATGGCAGGAACCATGTGATTGGCTGCGGTTAGGCATGTAGACGACCCGCTCAAGTTCAAGAAAGGTGATCTAAAGGGAAGAAATGTGATTTAAGTGACTTTGAATGTAGCATGGTTGTTGGTGTCAAACCTTTGAAGCATATGGGCTCCACCAGCAGAAGACCACACTGGGTGCCTCTCCTGTCAGCTGCTGCAAGCTAAAAAAAACAAAAAAAGAAGGGAAAATTAGACTGTAATTCACACAGGATCACCAGAATTGGACAGGAGAAGACTGCAAACATTCCCAAGTCTGATGAGTCACCGTTTCTTCTGGCACGTTCAGATGTTAGGGTAAGAATTTTGGTGTAAACAGCATGCAAGCATAAGATGCCAAGTCACAAAGCTCAAATCATGTCAACACCTTTCTGCATCTATGCCATGAAGAATTGAGGTCGTTCTGAAGCTAAAGGCCAGCAAACCTGGTAACAGCAAGGGCATGTTGAGCATATATTAACACCAATCCTTAGTCTGGGTAGGCAAGTTATTTTCACTACCACACCCTACTTAGCTGACCAACCACCAAATCAAATCAAATCACTTTTATTGTCACATCAAATGTGCATGTACACTGGTACAGTACATGCGAGTGAAATTCTTGTGTGCGAGCTTCACAAGCAACAGAGGTGTGTAAAAATACAATTGAAGTAGTCTGAACAGTTAATGGCTGGGGTGACTGGAGTCCTTGATGATCCTCCCCGCTTTCCTCAGGCACTGCTTCCTGTAGATGTCCTGGAGGGAGGGAAGCTCACCACCAATTATCCGTTCAGAACACCGCACTACTCTCTGGAGAGCTTTGCGGTTGTAAGCAGTGCTGTTGTCATACCAGGTGGTGATGCAGCCAGTGAGGATGCTCTCAATGGCACAGTGATAGAAGGTCCTGAGGATGCGGGGGCTCATGCCAAATCTTTTCAGTCTCCTGAGAAAGAAGAGGCGCTACTGTTTTGTTTATGTGTACTGACCACGTAAGATCCTCAGCCAGATGTACACCAAGGAACCGGAAGCTGCTCACTCTCTCCACAGCAGCACCGTTGATGGTGATGGGGGTGTGTACTTCTCTGCACCTCCGGAAGTCCACTATCAACTCTTTACGACGTTGAGGGTAAGATGGTTGTCTTGACACCACAGGGTCAGGGCGCTGACCTCCTCCCTGTAGGCCGTCTCATCACCTTTGGTGATAAGACCCACCATTGTAGTGTCGTCCACAAACTTCACAATGATGTTGGAGTTGCTAGTGGCCGTGCAGTCGTAGGTGTAGAGTGAGTACAGAAGAGGGCTCAGTACACACCCCTGTGGAGCACCAGTGTTCAGTGTGATGGGGGATGAGGTGATGCTGCCCAGTCTGACCACTTGGCGTCTGTCAGACAGGAAGTTAAGGATCCAGCTGCAGAGGGAGCTGCTCAGTCCTAGATCCTGCAGTTTCCTGTCCAGCTTCGAGGGAACGATGGTATTGAATGTTGAGCTGTAATCTACAAACAGCATTCTCACATACGTGTCTCTCTTCTCCAGGTGCGAAAGGGCAATCTCAGCTAAAACTAGACAATCTCATTATGAAGGAATGTGTGAGTGCAGATCTTATAAAACGTTGCTAAACCCTGATCGGTACAAATATATATGCCACATATATACACATATATGTGCCCAGCAAGCTACTGCCTCTTTAAACCTATTAACAGATAAAAATACATCAAAAAAAAAGAAAAAAGCATTCTCCGGTGATATTACTGGGAAAGTGTGTGTTAGTGTGTTAACGGGGGACTCTACCCCCCGTAGAAAAAAAACATAATGAGTAGATAATGTACGTTATCAGATCCTTTGATATTAATGCACATAGCGAGGATGCAGCATGAGCCAAATTCACATTAGAAGTATCTTTTCCTAACAAGGCAAAAAATTCAGGTGACATGCTGCTTAGATTTCCACTTACACGGAGGAAAGGAGGCATGAAAAATGAGAAGAAACGCAGTCCTTTATTAACATGTTTAACTGAATATCTTAGCTGTCAGATGTACGTTCACTGATCCTGTGCTATATCTAACAGATGACAGGTTGCTTCTGGGGGGTTTTTTTTTATGTTAGGCTATTTATTTCCATATGTGTAGGATTTATGAGGACATTATATTCATAAACCAAGCATTTTAAGTTTTATTTCCTGTGCAGCATTTTAAGATGTATAGGTGCAACATAAAGCATTTCATTGCATATTCTGGTACAGACACATGCTCCACAATACAAGCACTTAAAGTTAATAAATAAATAAATAAATAAGTGGAATGATTCCTATTATTAAACCCAGCTTCCTGTCACCGGAGAGGTGAAGAAGGAGGAGCAGCAAATACGCGAAGGGTGACAGCACTGATGGAAAGGAAAACAGCTGCCTATAAATAACATCAGCGGATTCACCGGCCCTTGTAAAAAATGATGATAGAATGCATTTGAACCCTGAATGCCAAGTAAAAGGAGTGGCAGATATATGGCGTACCGCTAACCGATAATAATTGGCTTCTTCTCACGTTGTGCTCTACAGTTCGTCTTTTACGGGAAAGAGTGATAAAGATAAGGTTGCCTGTTTGAGAGGGGCGGAGAAGGATGGTTGTTGGCGGCCACGTGCATCTCACAGCTGCACTCTGCACAGGCGGTATGCCAGTCTGTGTAGTTTTGGTGAAAAGACATCCTGCTTCAAAGTTTAATTACATTTCCTGCACGCTCATTCTCAGGAAATGTAAAATAACGCACATATGACCCAGCAGCTTTTCACCTGCTGGGGCCTCTAGAGGGGTCGCAAAATGTATTTTATTTATTTAAACTAAAACATTCATAGAGGCCTGTGTTTCATTTACATTGATGTTGAACATGTGCAGAAGTTGGGAAAAAGGTGCAGTTATTTATTGAAACAAGTGCAAACATACATGGATGTAGAGCTTACAAGGCTAAAAAAAAAAAAGCCCAAAAAACCAAAACAGTTCATATAATTCTAAGATAGCTGAAAGTCGGTATTTGGTATGACCACCATTATTCGTCAACACAGCCTGAGTTCTCTTAAACAGGTTTACTTGTAATTTCTTTAAGTAGTCTTCAGGAATAGTTCTCCAGGCTTCCTGAAGAACATTCAAAGCTCTTCTTTGGATTTTGGCTGCCTTTTGTTCTGTTCTCTGTCAAGATGAGCCCACGCTGCTTCAGCAATGTTGAGGTCCGAGCTCTGGGGAGGCCAATCCATGACTGATAGTGTGTATTTCTATCTATTTATGCTTTTACTGTATTGACGGTGCATTTGGAATCATTATCATGCTAAAGGAGAACCTGTTGCTAATCGCTTGTTTTCCAGGTGAATGCAAATCTGATGCCAGGTCCTCTATCAGGTCTTTGCTGGATTTCTTTCCCATTTCTTAAGGATTTAATTTTCAGACACTGTTGATCTCCTGTAGATAGTTCTTTAGACCTTCCACGCTTTCAGTGGCAGAGAACCAATCAGATTGTTTTTAGCTGTGATATAAGTATTATAACTTTACTTGCTGATTAGCTCACCTTGTTGACCATTTACTTTTGAACTCTGTGGGTCAGCGTTCAACTTCAGCTCAAGGTGGGAGTTATAATTGTTACTTGGAGGCATGGTTAGTATAGAATGCTGATGGTTCAATTCCTGAATCCTGTATAGCTGTGTACATGGAGCAGTAATCACCATGGTCAGTTATTGATGCAAATTGTTCCAATTTTAAAAAATAAAGTAAACTTTATTTTTATTTATGTATTTCTTATTTAGACATGTTTCATCATACTTTTTAAGTATAATTTGGTCTAAATTTTAGCTTTCATAGTTCTTCATAAAATATATATCTTACTGCCATTCACACATTCATTAATCCACTCCTGTGTTCTTGTTGACATTCCCAGGTTGAGTTTCGCTGTATGTATGTCCAGTTGTCCAATTTCCTCAATTTTATTAAGGACAAACTACATGCCATCCTAAGATGTGCCAAGTTTTCCACTAACAGCTCTTTGAGAATCACCTTGTTAGTGTGAAATTACTATTTTATACCTGACTAACTGTGTTATCTTTGACATAGCATTCAACTAAAGAAATGGGCCTGGTACAGATAAAATACAGCCAGTTATTAATACATGCGCCAGATACAAAATTGAAATTCAGCAAAGTTACCAGAGCATTTATTTTTGAAGGGTTTATTTAAAAGGGTTTCTGATGACTGGAGCATACAAACTAAAAGCTTTTCTTTTTTTTCAGTCTCAGTACAGACTTGCTGTGATAGCCAGTCATTTGACATTGGACTGACACTTGAACTGGCCTGGAGTGCTAGTCTAGTATAGAAGTGATGTAAGAATGGCAGCTTCCCACTGAGAGCCTCAGATAAACAATGATATTATGCCTGTCACATATTTTAGACACAGAAAATCACCCAAATCTTTCATTTAGGATCCAATCATGAGTACTATAAATGTCACCAGTAATAAGCCTATAAGGGCAAAATGATAAGCAGCATCCAGGGGCTTAAGACTGGATGCATTCAGGCCTTTAAATCAAAAACCCACAAAAATGGCTTCAACTATTTTTTTTATATTCGAAACTAAGATATTCTAAAAAAAGATAGCTCTCTATCTATAAATGGCAAGATATATTCAGTAACTCTCTCTCTAGTGTGACAGTGCTGCCAAAAAAGTTTAATATCTTTACTGCAGAGGTGTTGGTAAGTGTAACTGTTATCTTTTTAATATTTATCCTAAACTAAGCTGATCATGTCTTTGTTGTCCTCATATTTACCACACAGACATGAGAGGTGAATTCACTCATCTAGCTCTGGGTAAGTAAGAGCGACAGACGAAAGAAAAGTTGGAAAAAATGTTAAATGATCATCTGTGTACAGAGACACTGGCCATTTTGAGGATATATGTCATTTCATCCCTTTGGTCATGTTGGAGTGGCAGGGATTTAAAGAGCTATACCGTCTCTGTACATAGGGATGGTTCCTAGCTGCATGTGTGTTCGAGGGAGCAGTCAGCCTTGCACTGAGCGACCTTGTTTAATTCAGTGCATCCAACGCAGCGCGCTCACACAGCCACACACAGCCAGAGGCACGAGGCATGCAAACACACAGTCACACACACACATGCTTGCAGTCATGCAACAGACACACATCATGGACAGGCAAACACACACACACCCAATCACGCTAACCCTGAGGCCGAGGACATATTTTGTCATTGGTGCCTATCAACAGATATAAACCACAGACGGGTAAAGTGTCTGTGTGAGCTGCACGTCTACAGAGGATTTTTTTTTTCTATCTGGTTCGTGATTATGTCCTTGTGCTGTGTATACAGTATATTACCACAGCGCACTGTGTGTGCTCTTCATCTCAGCCAGTCAAAGACTAGAGGGAATCAAGAAATTGCTCTGATCATATCTTACTAGGCTCATGATTCATATGATAATGTGGATAAAGAAAAACAACTGCTAGCCAGCTTCCTTTATTCGCCTTGGAATACCTGCTACAAATAAAACTATTCAGATTGGGGGGGGGGAGAGACACACTAGTGTGAAGCTGAGCAAATCAAACTGAGGGGCAGTGTATGGAGATAATGAGCGTAATGAAAGATCCAGCAGATGGTGAAGAAAGAGACAACTTAACATCAAGAAAAGCTTCCTTTATGGAACCAGCCAATCCAACTGGTGAATTCCTACGGTGAGGAGCAGGAGCGGCCAATCAACACGCTCATTCTGAGCCTTGGCAACAACCTCCCAGGAAAAACGAAACAGTAGTGTGAAGTATGAGAGCGTGCGCGTGCGTGCGTGCGTGCGTGCGTGTATGTGTGTGTGTGTGTGTGTGTGTGTGTGTAAGATTGTCTTAACATCTGTGTGAGTGAAAAGTGTGAGTGTGTGGCTCATAACGTCACCTACAAAGCCTGCCTCGCCTCTTCTATATTCAGATCTCGTGTGGGAGCTGGTGTGTCTGTTCCGATCTGCTGTGTACACTGATCATTACGGCTGGCTGTTTTCATTCCATGAGTGACAGATTAATTGATGACCTCATGAATGCATTATTACAGTCTTCTATAAACACGCTGCTCGCGCAGCACAGTACAGACGCAGGTGTGTCTGCATAAATACAATCCAGCAGAAAATTTGTCCAAGTTGGATCAGGCAGAAATTGATTGTAGAACAGCTGATGTGCAGATAGAGATCCCCCTCTGGCAACAGTGAAACCAATATAAAATCCAGCAAAGGGCTAAAGAGAACTTTGGCTTTTTCTGAGTGGAGAAAGATCAATGTGAGGTAGTTTTTTTTTGTTTATTTGTTTGTTTGTTTGTTTGTTTTTATCTAGCCAGGACAGACAATCCTCTGTCTGTGAGATGACAGCAGTAAAAAGCTGCTTTGCTGTGTGAGTAAGTTGGAAGATATACTGTAGACATGGTGGCCATGAACAAAGCAGATAGAGAAGCTGTGATACAGATGCTGCAAGCAATACCACAAAATCAGGATGGATACTCAAATCAGCTTCAAAGATGAGCCAGCAGCTGCTGCAGTTCTCACAGCAGTTAAGGCATCATGCATGTTTCAAATCCTTTTCAGTACTTCATGAGTCAGTTGGTTGACTCTTTATTGAAATTAAATGCACTTTAATCATGAGTTGTAAATCATGCTCACATGCTGGAACGTGCATATGAAATATAAACATACATGTACCTTTGGATCACAGAATTACAAGAAATAGAAGTTACACCAACTAAACTGATCTTATAGGATTTGGGTCTGCTAAGTTAGGCTGATGGATGGATGGATTTGTAGTAATGTCACATTCTCTAACCTTGCTTTGTCCAAAATAACAAAAATCAGAATTCCTTAAGCTCACTGATTGCCATGCTATTTTGCTTGATTAATGCCAAAAAAAAGTTTGTTTGTTTTTAAAAAGGGTGAAATTCAAAACTTCTTAATGCTAAGCTAACCACATCCTCATATTTACCAAGAATCTCTTTCCCCTCTGCTGAACAACATGCTGCCTGCTTCAGGTTCATTTCTGTATTAACCTGTTTTCCTGTTGTTTTTTGGGGAGATAGATAGATAGATAGATAGATAGATAGATAGATAGATAGATAGATAGATAGATAGATAGATAGATAGATAGATAGATAGATAGATAGATAGATAGATAGATAGAATATCCTTTTGATTGAAGGATATGAAAGATATGGGAATGAATGATGGACTTTAGGCAGCAGCAGTGCTACTTCAGCACCATGGACAGTGCCATAGCTACAGTATTATTGCTACAGCTCACTGTTTCTTAGCCTAATAGTCCAATAGCAAAGAGTAGTGTTATGGATTTAGGATACTTTATAGCTGAAGAAAAAATGAGATCTGTATCCTTCAGTGCACATGTTTGTGTTTCATAGACAGTTAAGCAAACTGGACTCACCTAGCCTAATGTCTGTTTGTCTAAGTACCCTCAAGAAGATACTGAGCTATGAGTTCCCCCAGATGCATCAGAAAAAAGGAATTGTGTGAATGAGTAGATGAAGCTGGTAGCTTACCACCTAATCAAAAATCTGTGCACAAATCCACTAACATGTTGTTTTCCTCCCATTTGTTTTCATATAGTGGCTTCTGCATTTCTGTGCCTGTGTTCGTGGGACTGATGCTGCAGCACACAGAGGAAGTCAAGTCAAGTCAAGTTTATTTATAGAGCACATTTAAAAACAACCAAGGCTGACCAAAGTGCTGTACAGTAAATACAGATAAAAATACAATAGAACACAATTTCGTAATAACACCTCGCTGATAAAAATAAAATAAAAATATATAAAACAAATAAATTAAACCTTTCTAAAAGCCAATGAAAAGAGGTGAGTTTTAAGAGCGGTTTTAAAAGTTTCTAGGCTTTTGGAGAGTCTGACGTGAGGAGGTAAACTGTTCCACAGTCTGGGTGCAGCCACAGCAAACGCCCTCTCTCCCTTTGTCTTTAATTTATACCTGGGAACATCTAAAAGCATCAGGTCGGCTGACCTCAAAGATCTCCTGGGGCGATAAGTTCTAAGGAGTTCTGACAGGTAAGAAGGTGCAGTGCCATTTAAAACCTTAAAAGCCAGCAATAAGATTTTAAAATCAATCCTAAAGGCAACTGGGAGCCAGTGGAGAGAGCAGAGAACCGGAGTGATGTGGTCTCTTTTTTTTGAACCGGTCAACAGGCGAGCGGCAGCGTTCTGCACCAGTTAAAGGCGATGTAGACAGGAACGATCTAGGCCAGCATAGAGGGAATTGCAGTAGTCTAGCCGTGAAGTAATAAAAGCATGGACCACTCTTTCTAGATCGTTCCTGCAAAGGTAAGACTTGACTTTGGCTAAAATCCGCAAATGATAAAAAGATCCCTTAACTACAGAGCTGATTTGTTTATCAAGTTTAAAAGCATTGTCAAAAATAACACCAAGACTCTTAATGGAAGAAGTGCAATCGGAGGTTAGGGGTCCCAAAAAGTCAAGAGAGAAGTTGGGATCTTTAGGAAGCCCAAACACAATGACTTCAGTTTTGCTTTCATTAAGGTGTAAGAAGTTAAGAGTCATCCAAGTCTTAATGTCAGACAAGCAGGAGAGTAGCGGCTGCAAAGAAACATTGCAGTTCAACCTCAGAGGGAGGTAGATCTGAATATCATCGGCAAAGATGTGGAAGGACACATTATGTTTACGGAGCACATCGCCCAGAGGGAGCAAGTACAGAATAAACAACAGGGGGCCTAGTATGGACCCCTGAGGTACGCCACAGGTTAAAGGAGCTCTGGGAGATGACAGTTCACCAAGGTGAACAGAAAAACTCCTATTATTCAAATAGGACTGGAAAAACTTTAAGACAGTGCCCTTTAAACCGACACAATGTTGAAGGCGGGATAGCAGTATGTTGTGATCAACAGTGTCGAAGGCTGCTGTCAGGTCCAGGGTTACTAAGACAGCAGCACAACCAGAGTCAACAGTTAAAAGCAAATCATTAAAAACTCTCAGAAGGGCGGTTTCTGTGCTATGCCGAGCTCTAAAACCAGACTGGAACTTCTCATAGAGATTGTTATTGTCAAGAAATAGCTGGAGCTGCGTGAGGGCGGCTCGTTCCAGTACTTTAGACAGAAAAGGGAGGTTGGAAATGGGCCTATAGTTAGAGAGTAGGGATGGATCTAGATTAGGCTTTTTAAGGAGAGGTTGAACAACAGCGTGCTTGAAGGGTGTTGGAAAACAACCAGAACTGAGGCAGGCATTGATCAGGACCAGAAGGAAAGGTCCGACTGAGTCCAGAACCTGCTTCAGAAGCCGAGAGGGGATAGCATCGGTGGAACAGTTGGTAGTCTTAACCTTGCAGACTATTTCATGCAGCTGAGAGAGAGAGATTGGTTCGAACTGATTAAAGGCAGAATGGCACAAAGACAAAACACAGGGATTGGAAGGTGAAGATGGAATGACAGACTGCAGGGAGGAAATCTTGTTTACAAAGAACTTTAGAAAGTCATTACAGAGGGTGGCAGAAGGTGTGAGGCTGGTGGATGTGTAAGGATTTACAATGGAATTTAAAACACGAAACAGAGTCTGAGGTTTATGGACACTACTGCTAACCAGGTTTGATATGTAGGAGGACTTGGCCTCTTTAACGGCTTTCTGATAGGTTGAAAGAGAGTCTCTGAGGATATTAAAAGAAATGTGCAGCTTGTCCTTTTTCCATTTTCTCTCAGCACACCTACAGGTGCGCCTGAGAGCACGAACAGAGTCTGTAATCCAGGGTTCAGCGTGAGCTTTGGGACGGAGTGTTTTTAGGGGAGCGATGAGGTCCAAAATAGAAGTACATGTTGAGTTGAAAAGAGCAGGTAGGTGTCGTCCTCTTAAATATGGCCTCTTGCCTCCTCTCTGTGGCATCATCCAGCGAACAGTTGTCAGCCCTGACGGGGGTCTGCGCTCGCCATTGGCCTCACCAAGAGAAAGGCAGAGGGAGTTAGTGAGAGAGAGAGAGAGAGAGAGAGAGAGAGAGAGAGAGAGAGAGAGAGAAAGGGAGGGAGAGGAGTGTCCATGAGGGAGGAGGAAAGTGTAAAAGCGTTTGTCAGCGCACGTGCACTCATGCATGCGCGTGTGTGTGTACAGTAGCTATGAGTCACACAGTGTGGGGGCTACAATGCATCTGCGCCCAGCACGACAAATGTGTACCGCTTGACTCTTTTTCAAGTCTACAACCACATTCCATATGGTGTCAGCGCGGCACAGTATGATATAGAGCTTGCACTGTTTTGCTGAATGATGAATGAGACGTTAGAAATCCAGTCACTGGATATTTTACTCTTAGTGTGACCGGTGAATCCGGAAAACCATTCAGATGATTCCAGAGAGGAAACAAAACAACAACAAAAAAAATGCGGTCTGAATGACTCAGCTTACAAAAGAAGGGGGTAGGGGGTGGAGGTGGGATTGTGTGGAGGTGGGGGTTTTTTTTGGGGGGGGGGGGGGGGGGGTGCGGTAAATCAGGAGGAATGCAATATTAAGAACAGGTGGGTGTAAATAGAAAAATGTAAAAGAACTAATTTGATTATCTTCCTGGGTTGAAATCCTTCACGTTTATTCCTCACAATTCATACTCGGTATCATCAGTTATGCTCAGTTGCAAGTTGCAGAGGTGATTACTGTCTACTCAAGTGTTGCTATGCCGGACAGGTTGATGGTGAACAACTGCCACCACCTGGCCAAGTTTAAAATTGCACGCCTTGGCATCTTTACTCCGACAGCGGGGACTTTTTTTTTTAATGATGTCGAGGGCCAACCGAGTGCAATGTAAGCAAAATTAACACATAGCATAATTGCATCAGTGTTGCCGTTGAGCCTATTCATAGCTCGTCTGTTCTCTTTCATGTTTCAAAGAGGTGCAATGTAAATAAACTCCACTGGCTTCAGCTGAAAACAATTTCAGTGCAGCAGCAGTGAAGGTAAAATTAACCCTTAAGTGTTTTTCTTTGGCAAAAGTTATATAATTAAATTGTTATTAATAATATTATTAACAGCATGGTAAGATTTCTAGTTAGCTATTGTTGCTCAGGCTCTGCTTTCAAGGAGATTCTAAATTAAACATAACATAAGACAATTTTAAAATCTTCATATTTTGCCTCCAAGCAGACAGACTCACTTTCTTGTAATATTTTAAAAGTGGTCTTCAGCAACACTTTTCCAGGCTTCCTGGTGGACTTTCAAGGTTTATCTTTGGACATTGGCGACTTACAGAACTTTCACGCAAGAATTTGGCCTATGTTTGCATGGTATGCAGTGTGGGCTTAAAAAATCTGAATAAACTGGACAAGTGGTGGATACCTTCTTAAAGAAGGTATACAGGGAGAAAAAACTGAGGAATACAAAATTACACAAGAGGTGGACTGAAAATCACTAGCAACCAGACTGATGTAGTGATGAATCCATATTTGAAATGTTTGGTTCAAATGAGGAGGTCAAGAAAGAGTTTCTACAGCCATCTTTAAAACATGGTGGAGGCTCTGTAATGGTTTGGGGATGCTTTTCAGCCAGTTGTGTTGGGGATCTTGTCAAAAGTGATGCAATTATAAATGCAAAGAAGTACCGTCAAATTTTGATCCATCACACAAGTAAGTAAAATTTATTTATAAAGCACTTTTCACAGTAAAAAAAAATACAAAGTGCTTTAAAATCCAAAGCTGATTTGTTAAAACAATTTCTTTATAAAGACCACACTAATCCAAATGAGAACGAAATAAAACAGGAATAGCCTTTGACACCAACAGTCTATTTCTGAAATATTCAGTGATTCAATGACAATGATTCCAAACACACTGCCACTGCAGTAAAATCATAACTGGATTTAAAAACTCACTCACGGTCACAGATAGGCTTCCCAAGAACCCGGATGTCAATTAGCGTGGGACAGAGAATGAAAAACAATATCTAAAGAGATCATTGAGTATCCTTCAGGAAGCCATGAGAATTATTCCTGAACACTACCTAAAAAAAATGACAATAAAACAAATTCAACGTGTCAAATTCAGGCTGTGTTGAAGAATAAAGGTGGTCGCACCAAATGTTGACTTTAAGGCTTGTTAGGAGTGTACAGACTCACTTTTTGCCTTATATACTGTATTTCTATGTATCTTTGCATGTTTTAGTAGTTCGTGGCACCCATTTCCCTAGCAGAATATAAAGAAATGAAGGGTGTCTGAAGACTTTTGCACAGTAATATACATATACTCCTTATCAGGAGAAGATTTAATATTCTTTTTTTTTTTTTTTTTTTTTCTTTTTTTTCTAATGACATCAGAAACAGCAGTATGCGACATTACGTGATGGCAGAGCTTCAGTTTATCCTTTGTCATTTTTTTTTTTTTTTTTTTTTTTTTTTTTTTTTTTTAATAAATAGGACAGGGGGAATGAATGAGAGAAAGAGGGGGAGAGAAAGAAAGAAAACCAAAGGGGAGAAGAGACGGTGAGAAGGGGGGGGAAGAGAGAGAAAAAAAAAAAAAAAAAGAACTCCTGGGTCACCTGTATGGAGAAAAAAAAAAAAACAAACAAAAAAAACAAACAGAGGAGACAGCAAACAACAAAGAGCAACATAATAATAGAGAAAACAAAGCACCATCACAATAAACTAGCTAGCCATAGATATCAATATTTACTAAATAATAAACGATATTGTGCAGCACGCAAGATAGACAGCGCACAGTGTGCTTTGAGGCAGCAGCCAAGAAAGCTTTAGTCCGCGTCTGTGAATACCCATGTGTGCATACCTGTGTGGATCAGCATGCTTGCATTCCAAAGGTTTCTCCATGTAATGATCTGCTAGGGAGTGTGGGGGGGCCACAGCCCCGTCCTCCAGGGTGTGAAGCGGGTATGGAGGAGATCAAAACTCCAGATATCCAGAGGCCCCCAGAACACAAGAGACCATGGAAGACCAACAGAGGGGCAGCCGCGCCACTATTCCAGTAAGAGCTGAGGAGAGTCCCAGATGAGGGCTCGCCCAGCAGCCGCGGAGCAGAAGTCAGGGGGAGTTGCAGTGACGCGCCCGTGAGCTCCGCCGGCCCCCAGCTGCGCCTGAGTGACCGAGCCCCAGGCCGAGAGGCCGGGGGCACCCCACCTCCAAAGGGGGCCCGAGCGAGCCCCAGGCCCCACGCCCCGACAAGCGGCCGCCAAGGAGTGAGCCGGTGTGTACCCGGACGCCCACCCCCAGACACAAAGAACCACCAACACACCGACACCTGAGGGAGTCCGCCACCGGCAGGGGAAGTGGTGGTGGGTGGAGATAGGCCTCCAAACCTTGGAGGGCCTGAGGTGTCCCCAGAGAGGTGGCGTCTGATACCCAACCTGACATATAGACACAGACATACAGGCACACACAGACACAAACATCCATTCCCACCCTCATGCTCTCATATGCACTCACTCCACACTCAACCAACGTGGAGACAGACATAAAGAGACGCTGTACACACAATCACACTCCCCAAGCGTACTCTACAAACCGGGTCTAGGTACCCTTGCCCCTGGAGGGGGGAATTGCACCCAGACCCAGGTGGTGTTACCCTTTTCCCTGCGGTGGGGAGAGGCAGACCACCCCGACTCCGCAGCAGCAGGGAGGCCCCACACCCCAGACCGCAGTCGGACGGCCAACTCCTCCTACTAGCCCTCCCGCTCCAGCAGGCCGCAGAGAATGGGGGTGAAGATTTAATATTCTCTTGCAGGAAACAGGCAAAAAGTAAAATCTTTGCGTGCTTTCCTCTGTTGCCTTTTCTCAGCCTGAATGCACAAGATGTAGGATGATCTAAATGAAAGAAGCCAGGCCCTATAGGCCACGAGTGTGACTCTTGGAGCAACCCAAGTCAGTTTGCATTTAACAGAGATGGTGATATAAGCAGTGAAAATAAGAAACGGTATATACATACACTCACTGTGTGCCCAAGGATTGATGATCAATATGGTGCACTTTGAAAAACATCTTTTTTCCTGGAAGTTTGCACATACACTATCATTCACTTTATGTTTGCGCAGACATGTAAACGAGTGACTGATACAGTGATTGCTTCTCGTGATGATTTTGCAATGCATGTGCTGTCATAAATAATATGCAGCACTAACAAACTCCAGCTGAAATAAAGCGCATTGGGAAAGTTTAAATAAAAACATACATCGTCTGTCTCCATGGTTCCTGCTAAGGCAGTGGTTGCCCTCAGAGTATGCATTTAAGTGTGCCATCTAAACCTCCACGGCTGATCTAACGCAGGATGATGTTTACCCTCGAGACCGCGCTGGCGGGCAGGAGAGCGAGAGATGCTCGATGAGTTTTCTTGAAGAGTTAGGTCACCCAACCAATGAGTTTTCACTGTCTAAATTTTAGGGCACAAATCATTTTGAGGAATTTCCATTTGCACTGCAGTCACCGTGTGGTACACCGACGCCCCAGAAGGTGACAGAGCATGGGATAAATCATCCTCCTGATGATATGTATTGCAGGATAACTGTAGTTACCAGAGGCAGCAGCCGCTTTATCAGTCCCAACAAGGCCTTTAGCATCTCGGGATGAAGAACACACAACTTCCATTCAGTAACAAAGTGCTGCTAATCTCTCTATTCATTTTTCATTGTGAAAGATACTGCGCACACGTCGCTTCAGGGAGCGTGGCCAGGGAGAATGAGATGCTGGAAAGAAAGAGGGGGAGGAGGGAGAGAGGTAAGTACAGTAGGTACATGTGGGTGGTGCACTATTGTCAACAATAAATATTTGCTAAGAAGCAGGTTGATTTATAGGAGGTGACGCAGTAACAGCTGCTTATATGACAGGGATTCACAAGCGGAATAAATACATTAACCTGGTTAACTATTGAAAAGCATCCATCTGGAGGGAGGGGTGTTTGTATGTGTAAGCAGGCCCGTATCTGCCTGCGTGAGCGAGACTGCTACACGAGATCAACAGTTTGGCTTTGAGCCCTTTTGTACTGCCAACGTGTGGCACGATGAATGGAAAACTAAGCTGAAGAAGAAGCGCTTAACCAGCCATGGCAACGACTGGCAAGCTGTGGCAGTGTGTCGCAATTGATCGAGCACAATGCCACATTAGTGCGCATTAACTTCTGCTATATCAAGGCAGTTAAGCTAATTGCACTGAAAGGTCAGCTGGCTTGAGTGGGATACACATTTCCGTATCACACTGCTGCGGCAACAGCAGGATGCAAAAGAAGAATAAAAATTTAAAAAATACATCTTCCTCTTACATGTACCTTTGAGCTCGTTGTTTTGCTCTTCCAAACACGCAACGGTCAAATCCCACTCACAGTAACATATTCTGTTTTGTTCCACACCTCCTCAGTCTCACTGCACTTTCCACAGATTTTTTTCTCAACTCGCACACAGCAAAACAACACAGACAGAAGTGCTTAATCGAGTATGAGGAACAGTCTTTTAAATTGGGGTGAGTGATATATGACACATAAATGAAACCAATTATTGATTGAACTGAAGATACCTTATCAAGTCTCTTACGCGTCTGATCCTCATTTATCCCTCCTAATTACATATTGATGTTTTTATTCCTTTCTATGCAACTCAACTGTGATGAAATCTGTATAATAACAATGGTTCATTAACACTCCCTTTCCACCTGAATGCCTGTATCATGATGAAAACGATCTAATTAAATGATTGTGTTTATCTGCAAAGAAGCTTTGATCTTAAATAATCAACTCTGAAACTAATATGGTTTTAAACAATATGTGTTTGTTAATCAGATTTTAAAAATGCTATAGTCAAAGGTAAAAGATGTATTCAATTTGATTGATTGTCACTGTGAATATGAAGAGAAACTTTATCAGGTGGCCAGAGACAGAGCGACAGAAAATCTTTCTTCTTCGCCCACAAGGCAAAGCATCTATTAATAGAATATTTCACATTATAAAAACAACACAGAATGTTGTTAAATGTGTTAAAAGGTTATATGCTTTGTTTTGTGGCTCCAGAAGGATCTAACAGAATGGAGTAACAGAGAAAAATGGACACAAATCTTAAAAGTGAGGCTAAGACAGAAGAGACTTTAACACACTTTCCAGTAACCAGCAGATGGCTAGTCTGGTTGCAAAAATGATTCTGGCTTCTGACACTGCAGCATGATGTTAATTTTACAAGTTAAGGTCTCATTTAGAGTAAAACAGCCAATAAATCACTATACTTTAGGGCCTGGCTATATCATGGTTGACAAGTTAGTACTCAATGGAGCCCTTGTTTGTTCAGTGTTCAGTGTCAGTTTTTCTTTATTAACCCTTTTTTCAACTTTTTTTATTTCGATTTTCTCATTTTGCTGATATGGGATGTATTTTAAAAATAAAATAGTCTAATTAATATCCCAATGAACAACAGATGCATCTTGCTAACCAAGATAGTTAGCTAGAAGTCAGGGCTTTTTCTTTTAGCATTATCCAAATTAACTTTGATTTCAGCGGTCACCAGGGCAACAGCTTAACTGAAAATAAGTATTTTTTTCACTGGCTGGGGCCTTCTCTATCAACTCTCTTGTCGAAATATGGTTACTATGAGTTAAAAAAAAACAGATCACAACTCAAATGATAAACTTTGTTATGTCCATCACTTATGTACAGTCTGTTGTAGATACATGGTTAAAATTAATTAGTTATTTTTAATATTTAACAAAAACTAAGCCAAACTGCACAAGTAGTGCAATAAAAACTAAATGCATCCTTACTGGTTCCATGGGAAACAATGACCCTTTGTTATATGAACATATGTTGTTGTTCATTTAAGGCTTATTGACCTTTTTAATAAATGGTAAGAACTAGATCATTTTGATGTCTTTATTTGAAACCTTAAAATTGAAGGAGGGTGCACTTTTCTTTTACCGTGACTGTAGACATCACTCTCCAGCATTTTAAAACCGAAACCTCAGTAGCACGGTTTTCTAAATTAAAAACAATAATTAAATATCTTTATTTTAATGGCATAATCATGTTTACCAGTAGCAATTTATAGCATGGAGCTATGAATCAAGCTTTATCAAGGAGTAAAACATGCCATGAAAATAGAGGTTATTTAAATGATTATATTATAATTGGAGGTTTGAAGGGGAATCACAGCTTCTACTCAAAGACTTATTTTTTTTAGTCCCAAAGCATTTGACTAACATATTGTAGAGGCAAAGGGCTCGTGAGTTAATTACCTGCAACTTCAATTTTCTTTCATTTTCCTCTTGAACAGAACAAGCCCACAGGGATGCACATTTTGAGGAAATTTGTGTAACATGAGCAATTACCTCTCCCTAATTGAGCTGCTGTTGGAAAATAAGTGAAACTTTCCTTCCTGAAGTCACAACAGTACAAGAATGAGACGTAAATGTTTACTGAGGAGTCAATGCCTCAATCGTCCTGTCATGCCACATAAAGATGGGCAGCTTAATGCTAGTATGAAGTAGCCCACGACTTCTTGATTTAATACTGGCTCAGTCACCCTTAACACAGACAAATTTTCTCTGCCTCTGCTTCTCTGTTGATTTTAAAGGGCCAGGATATGAATGATGCAAATTGCTACGTGTCAGAAAGTTTTCTTAAACAGAGAATGAATATGCATAAACCAATTAGATGCATGAATCAGGTTTTTAAGAAGAAAACTAAAGCAGGCAGCCTATAGATTAAAGTGATAGAAAATGCAAGTCAATACTGTGAATTTAAGATATGAACAAAAACTAATACTATGTGCAATAACTTGAACACTTTTCATTTACACATTTACTTTTTTCTTCTTACATCGGATTGTATATTTGTACATTTTTTTTCTGTTAATACTGTTCATATGTATATAGTGCTGCAGAACTGTGCAGCCCCCCTTTCATGTTTGCACTGAGTTGGAGATGCTCTGTATCTCATTGTAAACTGTATAGTGACAATAAAGTCATTCTATTCTAAAATAAGTCACGAAGTAACGAAATACTTATATCCACATACTGTATAAAACAGATGGACAAAGAGTCTAGAAATCATGTTAAACTGCATTCTTCTGGCCAGCAGGGCCAGTTTCTCTGGTTTATCTACTGTAAACACCTTCCTGGTGAGTTCATGGTGTCAAATTACAGTTTCAAGCCTTATTACAATGAGATTTTTTTTTATTTATTTTTTAAAGATAAAAAAAAAAAAAAAAAAAAAACTAAAAAGGTTCTGATTAGAGTCAAGAATAAAGCAAATTAGTCTTTAGAGTGGGCCCATATGATAGCATGTTTCAAAAGAAGCATGAAGTCCCAAGTCAGTGAGAAGAAAAAAAAAAAAAAAAGGCTCCCTTCCTCTTAAACTAGATCTGACAACATTGTATCTTACTCAGTTATATAGTATTTGTATTCTTTTTATTCTATTGTATATAGTATTTTATTCAATTGTGTACATTTATGTACAGTATCCCATTCTTATCCGATTCTAGTGTTTTATTTTTTGCTATGTAACTTTCCACTGTAACAAAACAAATTTCCCACCTATGGGACTAAAGGTTATCTTATCTTAGTTTTAGCCTACAGCTACATCATCCACTCCACCCAAATTGAAGGACCGGTTTTCCCCAAGTAGACACAAAAAGAAGCAGCTCCGTTTCGGCTTTCTGTCAGTAATATTGTTCAACCTGAAATATGAGGATGCTGACTGGTGATAGGCCTGCCTTGACCATGTGACAGTCTATTTTTATGGCTCCAAAAGAAGCAGCCCGCTGAGGTTCACCTTAGGGGAGAGTTAATATGTTGTGAGCTTTGCAGCTGCTAGACCTCCATTATATCCATCTCTTGTGTTCCAACAGTTTCACCTGTGACAAACTGTGCACCGCCTTACTCGCTTTCCCTGCAACACCACTGTTACCTTGGCTGCAAGATCCTTCACTTTGATATGTGGAAGTAGTGCTGAGTAAAATTTCTATTGCCCTTTCAATCAGAATGACCTTCATATATTTGCCAACAGTTCCAGTTCTCAAAGCTACTAACTCAAGGAACTTTTCCAGCCGTTTCTTTTGCAAGCTCTGCTGACACTGTCCCAAGATACTGTATCAGATCAATGAATCCAATTATAGCCAATTCATAGCATTGTATATTGAATACAGGAGCTGGAAAAAAAATAAGAACAGTTGTTGCAGCTTTTCAGCATTTATTGCACCATCCTCAACCTTTACATTACATACACAACACTAAATACACTATTTTAGCTTACACATAAATAACGCTAAGTGTGAATTAATTAGATAAACTTATTACAAATCCAAGAGTTAGGGACGGTCACATGTCTTGATGTTACTACTTAATGGTACGAGAGACAGATCCATCAAAAATGTTAATACCTGTGTATTTCATTTAACAAGGGAAAAAAAAAAAAAAAAAAAAGGAAATGTGCATGATACCCAACAAATGTACACCACCTTTCTGTGAACAAACTGTATTCAAGTTGTAGTCCACCTAGAATCTGTTTAATTATCAAATACTCACTTGCTGTAGGTGACAGAAAGATGTTTTTCCCCCAATAAAAAGCAACAGCTGTTATTAAAAAGATATAAGCCTACAGAAAGTGAGCATTTGATACACAAAGAGATCTTGGGACAACTGCATTAACTTAGGCTTGTGACAATTCATCTAAAAGCAGAAAAGCTTGATAAATAGTTTATTAGAGTCAAAAGAAATTATTAAAACTCTCCCACGTCCACCCTCTTGTCTCTGAACTTGCTTCTGGCCTTGGTCCGAGCCTTGAATGCAGCAGAGTTGTGAAGATGCTGGAACAGAAAGAATTTCAAGCGTTCATTAATAAAATGCCACAAAACTTTGAAAGCATTGATACTTTTAAGCTTACAAGAACACCACAATGGTTTAAATGAGCCTTCCTTGCACACCTACCCTTTCAAAGCGAGAGATTTTCATGGCCTTCATGGTGGCTGAATCAACCAGCATAGGTGGTCCCAGTTCAAACACGTCTCTGATGAATTCATTTGCCTAGTTGGAAAACGTTAACAAAAACGTCAAGTCCAGTCACTAGCGCAAAAGAAAGACACTAGTTTATCACAAACTCCTATTGTACATAAAGTGTTTCTAATAAGATACCTGTAGGTGGTAGTTCATTCCAGAGCCCACGAATTCTCTGAAGGCATCGTATGTCCTCTTTCTGACCCAGCTGTCAATGTTCATTCGCTCTGTGCCAAAGCGAATGGTCTCAGATTGGAAGGCCCCCTCCTGGAAGAGAAAGCAATATAAATAAGTCCACGGTCAGACACCATCATTCACTGTCTCTACCTCCAAGGAGCTGCTGTTAAGTTTTACCTCTGTTCAATTATGTTGGTTAAAAGCAGGAAATTAACATCCAACTGGCAAAAGGAACATGGTTCACCTGACATGTAGCGCTTACCTCAACAGCTTTGAGAACATCCCTAAACACCGAGCGCTGCTTCCTCTTGTCAGTCTTGGCTCTGTGCTTGTTGCAGTCTGTGGCCAACGCGTTCAGTTTATCACAAAGTTCATCCCAGCCATCAAATTCAAAATCCTAAATAAATGCAGTGGGGGAAAAACAAATAAATAAAATATGCAGCTAATGTGTTTTTAAAAAATTAAAAAAAATTTAAAAAAAAAAAAAAAAAAAAAAGCACAGACAGCAGGGCTCTAGAGTGCGACCAAACTTCTCCATGGTGCGACTCATAAAAAAAATAAAATAAAATAAAAAAAAACACTTGGTCGCACCGGTGCAACCAAGTATTTTCTCGGAAAAAACGTTTCAGCAACCCTAAACTCTTCGTGTGTTCAACAACAGACACACATTATGCCCATGTCGTGTTCTAAACCAATCAGAGATACTCAGAGGCGGGGACCTCTGTGATTGGCCGTGGTCCAGATATTCCTGCAGACCTACTTGTGTTTATGTTTGAAAGTGCAGGCAGATAGAGAAGGGTGAGTAGCCCAGGTCAGAAGTGTATCAAGTTGGTATTGAGAAAATATGAAAAGAACAATTGATAACTTTTTCGTTAAGTTAAGGCCTGATCAGTCCAAAATTCTGAGCCAGCGCTCTGACACGGAGCCATCAACCTCTGTTTTTGTCAAACACTGGTCCGGAGACGGCATCAGAAAATGAGCCACATAGATCGACTCCCAGCCGGAGTCCACTGAAAGTAAAAGTGAGAAAATGTATAAATTTCAATTCGAGTGGCTTGACCAGTTTCCCTGGCTAAGATACAGCCAAGCTGACAATATGATGCACTGCATTTATTGTCGCGAGTGTGGAAAGATCATGGCCGGCAACACTGCATTTGTCACTGGTGCTAATACGTTTCGAATTGAAACCCTGAAAAAGCATACAGCATTGAGAAGACACATTATATGCCGCGATAAATGCTCTGCCAAAATGTCCCCGCTCCCCACTGCCTTTCAGCGGCAGGCAGGAGTAAACAGGTCATCGGAGGAGGCCGAGATGATCATTAAGTTTAACATCGCCTACAATATTGCAAAAGAAGAAGTTCCGTTTACTAAGTTCAAGTCAGAAATAACTCTTCACAAGAAAAATGGCTTGGACATAAACCCCACATACAGCAATGATGTTGCGTGCGCCCAGTTTATAGGCGTAATCGCTGACACACTGAAAAAAAAGAAGTCAGTGGAAATTGCGAACAGTACATACATGGCCTTCCTGATCGATGGAGACGCAGACATCGCCACAAAAGAATGTGTCATTGTGTACGCTCGTATCTTGCAAAAAGGAAGACCAGCGAAAAAGTGATTGGACACATTGAGGTCCAGCATGCCCATGCCCAAGGTAAGCCATGTCATGTCACGTAGCCTATGTATATGATTAATAATATTACGTTGTGTTACTGAATTAACCATATCTAGCATATTCTTATCATTGAAAATTAAACATAGCAATAATACATGAATATAGAAACTCAAACTGAAAAAGACTGCATTGTAAACTCTTGATCTGATAAGTAAATGGTATATTTTTTAATTTGTTTAGGAATTTATGCTGCCTCAAAGAAAGCATTTGCTGCTCTTGGGGACCAGTGCAGTAACTGGTTGGATAAAATCATTGCTATGGGGGCTGATGGAGCTGCTGTTAATTTGGGCAGCAAAGGGGGTGTCAAGTTAATCATTTTGAAAGGTTGTTAGTTAATCATTTACAAATCAGAAAACGTGAACATGTAAAACTGCGGTGTTAAGTAATGCGGTTTAAAAAATTTGGGTACGCCTAACTTTTGTGCTTGTACGCCTAAATTTTGTGCTGGTGCGCCTAAATTTTATTTTTAGGCGCACCACTGCAACCATGGCAAAAAGTTAGTCTAGAGCCCTGGACAGAATATCCTGCTCCTCTGGGGCAGGCCAGCAATCTCAACTAAGAAATCCTGGCATAGCATTGTTATGGACTGTATTCCCAATGAATATATAACTTGTATGCTCAACTCCATCTTGGACTCTTTCAGTTTGGGGCTTTCCCCAAACTGAATTAATTTGCCTGACTATTGATCTTACTGTGATTTGTTTTGACTCCTGGTGGGGTTGCGGTTTACCTCAACTGCCTTGTATGTGCCTCATAATGTTGTATTGCCTGAGCTAAGTTCAGTTCTGGTTCTTGTGTACTTTTTTTAGTCATTGTCTAATACTATTGGGGGAAGAAAAAAAAAAAAGAAAAAAAAAAGCACAGACAGGACGTGCCACATGTTAACATTTGAATTAACAAAAGAAATTAACTTTAGGATAATCTGGTGTTGGGGAAATTAAACAGCAATTGCAAACTTACAGAATCGATGTCCCTGGCCAGCTCAAAAAGCAGAGCAATAGTCTCCCCAGCTGCAATCCTCATGTTCACGTCATCACTCTCGAGCAACCTCTGCAGTTTAAGAAGGTGTCTGCAAAACACATAAGCAATTCTTACTCCACTTAACTTGGTTGGAGAGCAATAAACTAAAAGCAGCAGAACCTGTGATTAAAAAAAAACTTAAGGGTTGGCATAAAGGAGCTTACTTCTGCAGGATGTCTTTGAGCTGGCTGGAACTGCAGATTGTGAGCAGCAGTGCCCAGGACCGCAGAGAATTTGTGTGGAGCTGGCTCATTTGAGGACTGATTGAAGGACAAGTGCCATCCGCCTTTGCATAGGACCGGGTGAACAGGTTCTCAAAACACTCCATGGTCGCTTGCACATCCTAAAGAAGCAAACATCAGTAAGCTCTACTTATTACCACAAATAACATGTTTCCGACTTACTGAAAAAATTACTTGAGGCATGTTAGATTTCAGCAGCACATGTTTGCCACTCATTGATATAGCATTATGTTAGAACTGATGAGTAATATATGACAAATGAATGTCAGACGTGACACTGGTTTGCACTCAAGCCAAGATCAGAAACTTACCAATATGTCATCCTCAGCAACTAATGTGCAGAGGCCCAGACTTGTTGCTACCTATTAAGAAACAAAATAAACAAAACCATATCAGTTGATATTTCATGGAAAAATCCAAAAATGTGGTAATCTTTTTTTATTAAGGGGGGTGCATTTATTAAAGGGGATCAGTACAATAAAAGACACTCACAGCCTGTCTGGCTTGTATGTTGGCTGATCCATCTGCCAGGATGTTTTTGAAGATCGGTTTCAGCGTCTTGAACACCTCCTCGCTCTCAATTCCTGAGCCCAGCTGGATGCACAGCAAACAGGCTAAAGAAGCTGCTGCTCGCTGCTCCTCACCTTTGCCTAACACGAGGAAGAAGAAAAAAGCCAAATGATTTATGAGCACGAAGACAAACATGCGCTTAGTTTAAAGCATTGGAAAACCTGCCATCTCATTGACAGCAACACGTTTTTAGTACCTTTCTTGAGGCAGCGTTCAATACTGTCTGTGATGGTCATCCTTCTCTCTGAGATGAACTCATACAGGATGCGTGTAGCCATTGCTGTCTTAAGCCCATCTAGTGCCCCCTGTCTCGTCTTAGCACTGAGGAAAAATAAATATATATCAATCACCATAAAAGTGATAACCATTATACCATGAAGCCATTTATCAGAAAATACTGGCAACCCTCAGTACTACCCCTCAGCCTCCTAGTAGACACAACTATGATATCAATTACAAATAATACAAAACCCTGTTCTTGTGTTATCAGAGTTACAAGATTATCAGAAAACTCTGACATCAACGTCGAGGGTAATAACTATAAGTTATAAGTCTATAGCAGGTTTTTTCAGGATGCATGTGGCCAGTTTCAGCAGATGTATTCAACCAGCCATCACACAGCAGTTTCTCAAAGACGTTGCCCTTTCAGGTAAACAAGTTGAGGTCAATTAGCTTGTTGATTTAATTTTTTTTATTTATATATAATCTTAAGGTAATAACAAAAATATTTGTAAAAAAAAACCTATACAAAAAGTTAAGAATGTGACTTCACCCATTTACTTTTATATAAAAATGTTGTTTGACAAGTGAAAAGAATATCAGCTGAATAGATATAACAGATTTAGCAGCTTCTGGCACTTCTGGGGAATCCCTTCTATAATAATCACCCCACTGAGGAAGCCAATGGTGACAGGGCCTTTTTGGGATGAAGTCTATTTTTAAATTGACAAGCCTGCAAACTCCAATAAAAACTTCCTGCACTGGACTCACTGTTGCATACAACTCAAGTTACCCCGCGTTTTTAAAACTACATTTGAAATTTCTTGATACATGTTCATCATCCAGGTAAGGAAATCCCAAGTGTCCCACATAGCTTTTCCAGTGGGAGGAATGTTTTGTCACTTCAGAGTGAAGTACTTTTTGGGGTGTATTTGAAACATCAACCCTGTACCTTTGTTAAACTGGCAAGACAACATAGCAACGCTGCATAAAAGGGGAAAGCATTTCTAAATGGTGCAAGTGTTACCTAAAACTCTTGCTCTGACAGGATTAAGTAACTACATTGTTGATCTCTTGTAAAACTGGATCCAAGACAGAGGCAATATAGATCAGATAACATTTTGGTCATTTTACCTCTTATCTACTGTGCTATCTATGAACCCCTTCAGTTTATACTGGAAATCCTCCTGGGCTGAATCCTCATTGGTCTCGCCACCTTAAAAACAAAAAAGCATTTAAGGAGGTCGTAAACAGACTTGTTTGATGTGTTTAAAGAACACACACGTTCAAACAGAGTACAGTCAGGGGTACACACAAACCTACCTTCATCTGCTACACTGGTGGCGTCACTGAAGCTGCTGCAATGACTGAGGGTCTCAATGGAGGCATCCTCATCACTAAAAGGCTGCACAGCCCCATGCTGGCCCCCTGAAAAACAAAACAAAGACACATAAGCACGGGCAATCAAATGTAATTTATTAACACAGAGCCGTAGGTCATTGTGAGTCAATTGTGTAATCCAAGCGTCAGGCAGGTAAGGCAGCATACACTGTACTTATCTAATCAGCTGCCTGTCCGTTGCTATTGGCCTTTTCATTATCTCATCCAAAAATAAATATGCACCACGTTGTCAAAGTGTGCTGCCTGTGTCAACAAAATGTTCAGGTTGGAGGGGCACAGGCACATCAAAAATGACCTGAAACAACATTGTATGGGTAACCGGTATGGCCCGGCAACCGCAGCAACTGTCCAGCAAGAGGCAAACACAGTTTGGGTACAGCCGAAAAATACAGGAGTATCACGTCTAGTATTATGTCACTGAGGCATAGGAGGAAGTAGATTGTTTTACTAAGCAAAGTCCACATCAGACAAGTTACTATCAGACAATTTATTATCCACATAGTAGGGACAACGTGGCTGAAACGGAACAGAGCGAAACACGATGTATTGGAAAATGTTCTGGTTACTATAATAGCTCTAGAGGGTGGGATGGGCAAAACATTCACAGCTAAAAGAGGCTGCTAAAATCTTGGGTGAGATCTTTACGAAACCTTATAAACAAACAAGGGTTTAATTTAATCCCACTTAAGGTGAACTCTGCTACTGCAAAAACTGGACAAACTTCCAACCCCACCCAGACTCAACAGGCTTCTCTGCCTTGACCTGAATTTACCTCTGGTAGACAGGTTTAGGTGAGCGTACGACGGCAGGAACCCGCCGCTTTTAGAACACAATGTGAAAAATACTTCCGTTATTCATAACAATCAGACCTAAAAAAATATTAGCTGAAAATAAAATATCCGTCTTTAAACTGATTAAAAATAGCTATTTAAGATCTGTGTGTTGACGTGGACTGTTTTCCCCACACGACAGCTGATTTCTGAAAACCGGGTGCCGCCTCCTTCCTCCCTCCGAGTCCAAAATGTCGGACTTGTGCCTCAAAAACAAATATATGCAGTATGTTTTAAAAAAAAAATGACCCTTCCTCAGTGACATAATATGATACTCAGGCTTCAAAACTGCTAATCGGGTATCAATATCATTTTCCCACATAAGGCTAAAGATTAATCGAGGTCAAAGAATTCTAGTTTCCTGTGGTTTGCGTTATATACACTTTCACAAAAATCAAACGTATTGCTTTATAACATTTATGATGGTTATAATCGAATTCAAGGAAGAAAAAGCTTGGGTGTTTTACTCCTTCAAACGTTTATTTTTACTAAGCAACCACATGTGTCTCGCGTTGAAAGGGAGTGGGCATGAAGCTAGCCCTCGTTAGCTTGTGAAGTACAACAATTATTCAGGGCTTTTGTTGAGTAGCTCATGTTATACTATAATGTTGTGCTTTAAAGGCCCTTTACAGTAGCTTTCATATGACAGTATCAATACTATGATAGTACACTTTTTCATTAGCAGTGTTGCTTTGTGTGAGTACAGCTAGCTACGTTTTGTGTTTTGACCTAGGCCAGCCTCTACCTTTTGTAGTCCGTACTGTAAACACCTTCAGCTCCATTCGATGAACAAAGAACACGGAAAGAACTACAATTACCATCAACAAATACACAAGGCCGTAGCATAGCAGCCGCTAGTTTACTTACCCCTATTCTTTTTCTTGTTCCTCGGCATTTTCGTGCAGACAACTAGAAAATTTTAACCAAAAATCAGCCAATACACGACCAGCCTTTATTGTATTGTCTGGTAAAATGAAAATATTCCCTTGGCACAGTGGATAAAAAGAAATCGAAAGCGATCTTGGAGATAGACTGTGGGCCGAGACGATACATTTTCCCTCATAAACCAGGGCTACGTGAGTACAGCGCGGTTCTCAGTATTTATACCGGCGGACATGTCACGAGGAGTTTTCCCGGCTTCGCTGGCCAATCCTGGAACAGGAAAGAGTGTCGCATGTGTTCGCGCGTGATGCAGTGACAGAAAGAGGGGAACTGTGAGTCCTGTTCTGTTATTTTGGGGAAAAACAATGTCTGTGTATACAAATTTGATACATTCTCCAAGACAAACCACGAAATCAAACGGCGTTTACGTTTACACAAAGTGTGATAACACCACATTAGACTGGTTACGTAAGTTTTAAAGTCGCAAGGTAGGAGGAGGAGGTGGAGATGGCTTTCAGCTCTGGTTGATTGGGACCCACAATAGCCCATCGTACAAGCTAAATAATAGTGAATAAATTCCACTGCAAGAAAAAACACATATTGTCTGACATAAAACATGTTATCACACAAGACAGTGATAATGTTCCACTGTGAGACTGCAAGTGTGCGTGTCTTGCAGTTGATCACATTATTATAGAGCTGTTGATGAGATCATGTTATGTATCTGTGATGAGACAAATATTGTCATTAGAGAATTGTGATGCAAAATGTTTCACTCGGATGCATTCATGTTTTTTATATAAAGTGGATTTGAAACTGTGCCTGTCTAGAAAGTTGAACAGTTATCGTCTACTTGACAGGGATGTGAAAGAGACTATCTTGGCTTTTCCCCTTTTAGTAGACAGGGACATCTGAGATACTTCTAGAAACCGAGCACTGCTTCAAAATTGTTGCATTCGTTTCAAAAGTGCACGAAGTAACACTGCTAGAGCCAATTAATTCTAGCTAGTTTTACACTGCTTCTGCATTTAGTGGCAGTTGCAATAGATGTCTAAAGAAAGACTGCACATTGTCAACTTTCTGCAGTTAAAAGTTAAAATGCTTAATCAGCCAAATATGAACCATTCCTAAATCTTGCACTCACTTGCCTCTTTGACAAATATAACTTGGGATTTTGTTTCATGTCACACTCACATGCCAAATATTAACTTTATTCATTTTACATCTTTGCCTCTAAAAGCACAAACACAATAATAATGCAGTAACTACATTCCAAATCCAGCAATCAGCATTTTACTCCTAGTCAAATCACAGTATAGGGCTATTAGTTGTTCCTGCTATTGACTCCTTCTGGAGCTCCATGTATGCAGATTTGTTAATATTTGTTGCGCAGGATTGGTTCAACATAAAATGCCTATTTTTTTTTAAGCTGTCAAATTATTCAGACAGGTGCCGCTTGTACTTTTATAGCACTGTGCAAAAGTCTTGACCACCCGTTATTTCTTTATATCGTGCTTCCAGTTTTTAGTTTGTTTATTGAACCAAATAGCAAATAGTATCTTTGAACCAACAAGGTGATACCCAAAGTGCTATTAGCTGAAAACTTTGCATATCTTGGCACAGTGTGCAGTCTGACCTTCAAAAATCTGAGAAAACTGAACAAGTGGAGGGAAAAAATAGAAGTGTGAGGATCTAAAAAACACATTCAGTCGATGAAGAGTATTTGAAAGTCGTGTTCTTAAGAAATAAATTAAAACTTCAGTTTTCAGGAGGACATGGTCCCAAACACACTGACAGTGCAGTAAAAGCATACCTGTAACACTATCAGTCATGGATTGGCCTCCCCAAATCCAGAACAGAACCAAAGGCAGTCAACAACTAAAAAGCAGCTTTGAATGTCTTTCAAGAAGACTGGAGAACTACTTAAAGAAATTAAAAGAAATCTTACCTAAGAGAGTTCAGACTGTGTTAAGTTAGAATAAAGGTGATAATACCAAATATTGACCTTTAAGCTTGTTAGAGTTCATGTTTGGGCGTTATACACTGCAGTACGCATGTATTTACATGTATGTTTGCACAGTTCAATAAATCGCTAAACCTTTTTTTCTATTTCCCCAGCAAATTATAAAGAAATGAAGGGTGACTCAAGACTTGCACTGTGTTGTATTTTTAGCTAGTCAAATTTCAAAAACCGTATACAGGGTATTGGATACAATGTAATAGCCTGCGGTTTTTAGTGTATCCAATACACTGAGAACCACAGGCAATTGCAACATGCCTAAAAGCCTAATAATATTAGGCTGTTAGGCTATTAGGCATGTTGTGTTGTAATGCCTAATATCTTAATAAATATCTTTCAAATTACATAACCGTGAGCTTAGGTTGGCAGCTTTCCTTCTTTTCATTATTGAATTCTCTAGCTTTACCTTGAAACGACAGAAATAGGTCTTTCTTACACAAGTGGAAAATCTCACAGCTGCACCCTTCTTGCTGTTCCCACCGTGCTGTTGTTAGCAGCGTTTCATTTTTATGTTTGTTATGTTTGAATACAAACCTGCAGACTTTGAGTTTTCATGTGCCTGGTGTTTGACTATTGGAAGGCTTCCAGAGCTGCTTCCCTAACACGCACTCTTACACACTGGTCATAATCCTCATTTATTTCCTTTTTCAGTTCATTAATAAGCTGACTGTTCATAATGTTGCTGCCTGATGATGAATGGGGATAGGTTTGGGGTGTGTAGAATGTTGTCGTGTTTACTGTTGAATGTTGTCATTTTCTAATTTTGTAGTTGTGATAAGCATTTGTGTAAAAGTCGAAGTTAAAGTCTATTTAACATATTTTTAGTGTGCTTAAAATGGAACAACTTTAAATATGTACATGCAAGGTAGGTACATTATGTATAGAAAGACTTTTAAAAAAGAAAGAACACCTCTTGTGGTGTCTTTTAATCTTTGAATTCTCCTGTTTTCAGTCCCATAGGTGTGTAACAAATTCCTAGCCATGCAGTCTGCCTTTACAAACAGTTGCATGTGAATGGGTTGTTCTAAATGAATTCTAAAGAACTCATCGAAAAAAGGTGTTGGTCATTAACATCACAGGGACCAACGGGTGAAACCTCTGTGAGACAATGCCTCACTATCATGTGTGCTTGACTTGAAACTCCAAAGAAGGGAACACAACACTGCACTGTAGGTGGCTGATAAGCGACGATGTAAATCAGCACCTCTGTTTAACGATGGTCGTTCACAGTGGACATGGGAAGCCTCCTTTACTCCCCTCCCAAACAGTCATCACAATCCAAAAAGGTTTTCACACCTCAGTTCATGCAATGACTCACATGATCAATAGTGGGTTAACAACTTTTGAGAATACCTGCAAAGGAGACAACCCCCTCCCTGGAGGTTTACTTGGAGCTTCCCCATCAGCACAAAAACTGTGCCCCAGGAGCTTCGTGCCAAGGGTTTTTATGGCATTTACACCTTTTAATGAATAAACAATTATTTGAATTGCTTTTCTGAACATCTTCCAAAAAGACACATGAGAAAAACAACATACAAACTGTCACAGTGTGTGGAACCAGACTGTGTGGAGTGAGGAGGACCCACGTGCTGACACAAAAAAGAACAAAACTTAAGCTTAACAAAAAACAAGCTGTTTATTCAAGGCCAGTGAAACAGTACAAAACAAAAGGGCAAGGGTGAAATTAAGCTATAACCTAAACTGGGTGATCTAACGCCAACATAAAAAACCTGGAACATGAACATGGAAACCTGGCATTGAAAACCTGGAATGTGAAGCCTTGACATGAATATATGAAATCCCTGGAAACATGACATGAACATAGCAACAAGCAGGCTAAACAGACGACCGGACAAGGAATGAATGAAAACACAGAGACTAAATACACACAGGAGGTGATCAGGGGAAGTGGAAACACTCATACGAATGAACATAATGACGCCACAGGGGAAGTGAAACTGAACACAATGAACATGGGACACCAGACCTCTTCAAAATAAAACAGGAAACATAACGAGATTCAGACATGGCAACGCAAGCCTGATGTGATAGGCTGTATCCCAATTCAGGGTCTGCAGCCTTAAAGTACGCCCTTGTGGACCTTAACGGTCCACAAGGGCCGCGTACTCAAAGACCGCTAAGGCCGGAAGTGCGAGGCTTGTGAAATGGGACGGTCTAGCCTCCGTGGCGCTGCCCAGGTTGCCTAGCAACCATGCTACTAACAGCTGGAAACGTTTCATACAGCATTGTTTGACAGAAATGAAGGAGAAAATCTTTTGTTCATTTGTTTGTTTGTTTCTACATGAGCTTTGATCATTCTCTGTAAGATTAAGCTCAGCTATTGAACGGCGTATATTTTAAAGTAAAGGCTTTAAAACCAAGTTAGTACAAACGTCACTAATGTCACATAACTTTGCAGACATGTGGCCAACAGTAATGTTTTAATGTTCTTCGTTATTAAACATTTGCACATAAATAAGTGACATAATATTCAGTACTTAAAATTTACTCTTCGGCCGCCCCTCATCCGCCGTTTTTTTTCGGCAAAATTATCCACACCCACCGCTGCGCTATGCATTCTGGGATATGTTGGGCCAAGAAGTCTACACCGTCACATCCTTCAAATTCAGGGAAATGAAGGACGCATTTGAGGGCCGCATTTCGAGCAGCCTTCGAATTGGGACAGCCTTCGTCGCGTCGCTGTGACGTAATCGGCCTTAAAATGCGGCCTTTATGGCTGCAGACCCTGAATTGGAATACAGCCATAGAAGGGGTAAAGACACAAGGGGAACCTAATAAACAATGAACTATAACAGGGTGATCTAGGCAAACCAGAATGAGCTTAAGATAACTAAATGATCTTAAACATAAATCATGAACCATCAAAATATATTCAAATTCAAAGCGCTGGGTCAAATGACCCAGGACCATGACACAAACATGTATAGAATACAGCTGTGTCCACATCTCGCAGAAACACCTTTAGCAGCAACAACTTCAAGTAATCATTTTCTGCATAACCTTACAAGTCTCTAACATCATTGTGAAGGAATTTTGGCTTTCCCTTCTTTGCTTCAGTTCATTGAGGTTTGAGCATTCAGGTTTGCAGGCACAGCTCTCTTAAGGTCCTGCCACAGCATTTCAATCCAGTTGAGTCTATTGCAACAGTCAGAGTTTTGTCTTTTCTTTTTCAGGCATTCTGTTATAGGTTTGCTGCTGTGCTTATGATCATTGTCCTGCTCCATGACCCAATTTCAGCCATGCTTTAGTATCTGTCATACACATAGCTTCACATTTGACTCTAGAGTACCTTTGTATACAGAGGAGCTTGTGGATGACTCAGTGACTGCAAGATTCCCAGGTCCTGTGGATAGCAAACAAGCCCAAACCATTACCCCTTCACCAGTTGTTATGAAGTGTTTGTGCTGATATGCTGTGTTTGGTTTTCTCCAAATGTAGCACTGCACATTATGGCCAAACATCTTCACTTTGATCTGTCCAAAAGACGTTGTTCCAGAAGTTTTGTGGTTTGCCCAGATGCAGCTTTGTAAATCTCCTGGTAGCCATTCCACATTTCAAATAGGACTGTCGTGAAGTTTTACATTTGACGTGCTAACCGAATGCTGTCGAGTTATTATTTATATGCATTTGATTAGCAGCACTTGGTTGCTGCTTCCTATTCTTACTTACTATGAAAACAGTCGGGTTGTACTCTAGCATTTTTACAGGTTTTGCTGTTTACATTGCAATGCGACCCACGTAAACATGTTTTCTATTCTAACTTTATATTTTGAGTCTGAACATAATGCAGACACGGAGGAAAACATTATGTAAAATTTATATCAAAATGAGCACAATCAAAGAGGCAAGCAAGCGAGACCAGGGCAATATCATTGATGTCTGTGTCCTAATGCTCCACTTCAGAAGTCAAAAAAAGTTCACACTCTTTAAAAAAAATCATTACTAATTCAACTTAGCTTCATTTTATGTTTTTCCCCTACATATGCAATGCCTCCAGTGGGGCTTACCCCACAGTTTGAGAACCACTGCTCTGTGATCAGTTCTTCTTTGTAAGCATATGGATCAAATCCACTAAGAGTAATAAGAGAGATTAGCATCCACTGCCATAATACTATACTTTGTATACTTTCTTATACTTTTTATTCATTTAAGCTTCATATTCGCAGTCGTAAAGTGGGTTATTAATTAGCTGGACATTGTATGGCTGAATCTGACATGTCTATGTGTGTGTGAGAACCTGCATTTTAGATGGAGAACACTAAACACTCACAGATTGTCCCACATAGCTTTTCCAGTGGGAGAAATGTTTTGTCACTTCAGAGTGAAGTACTTTTTGGGGTGTATTTGAAACATCAACCCTGTACCTTTGTTAAACTGGCAAGACAACATAGCAACGCTGCATAAAAGGGGAAAGCATTTCTAAATGGTGCAAGTGTTACCTAAAACTCTTGCTCTGACAGGATTAAGTAACTACATTGTTGATCTCTTGTAAAACTGGATCCAAGACAGAGGCAATATAGATCAGATAACATTTTGGTCATTTTACCTCTTATCTACTGTGCTATCTATGAACCCCTTCAGTTTATACTGGAAATCCTGCTGGGCTGAATCCTCATTGGTCTCGCCACCTTAAAAACAAAAAAACATTTAAGGAGGTCGTAAACAGACTTGTTTGATGTGTTTAAAGAACACACACGTTCAAACAGAGTACAGTCAGGGGTACACACAAACCTACCTTCATCTGCTACACTGGTGGCGTCACTGAAGCTGCTGCAATGACTGAGGGTCTCAATGGAGGCATCCTCATCACTAAAAGGCTGCACAGCCCCATGCTGGCCCCCTGAAAAACAAAACAAAGACACATAAGCACGGGCAATCAAATGTAATTCATTAACACAGAGCCGTAGGTCATTGTGAGTCAATTGTGTAATCCAAGCGTCAGGCAGGTAAGGCAGCATACACTGTACTTATCTAATCAGCTGCCTGTCCGTTGCTATTGGCCTTTTCATTATCTCATCCAAAAATAAATATGCACCACGTTGTCAAAGTGTGCTGCCTGTGTCGACAAAATGTTCAGGTTGGAGGGGCACAGGCACATCAAAAATGACTAAACACTCACAGATTGCTGAGCCAACTAAACTAATGTCATGGATGTTTTACTGCCTAGCAGGAGAGCACCTAATATATTTCATCTTCCACATCTTCCTAAAAGCAGTTTTTTAGTCTTCTGATGATGCCATATGTGGGAGAAAATTTGTCTGGCACAGCATTTGTCATTGGCTGTAGCTTGCAGCTGCATCAAATGCAATTAGAGAGAAAAGAACAAAGCTCCCAGTCATTTTTAAGTTATGTTTGTCCACAAGCATTTTCTAAGTTGTTTCTTAACATCAGGAAAAAATTCGAGACATATATCACTTCCCTTTTTCCTTTCAACTTTAAAGCATTTTTTCACACTTTCTATACAAGTACTTTGTAATGATAGTGCTCTGATGTGACCCAGAATGCACAGTTCAGACAAGGTAATGGCTGCGTTCATACATTATAATCTGTATGAAACATTTAGTCTTTCGATTTTAATAATGTGTTTGAGTAGGACAGGTCATTTACAGTGTATTGCGGAGGGACCAAGCAGGGGCCTTTTGAAGACACTGTGTGTTCAACAAAAAGCTGACTTACTTTATACGTCAGTTTATGCATGGAGTAATGTGAGTGAGGTCTTGAATATTTAAGGTGGCAGACACTTTTTATCCTTAAGATGGCCCAGAATAAAATGCACTCCCTTCCATGTAGCCCTTAGGCCCTGGTGTACAAACACCACTGCTTTTCTGTTTGCAGCATCAAGCTTGAATAATTGATGAGTGTTGCTGGGGTGTGCTAAGTGGACACAGTAACACAGAATGCAAAGTTAAACAGGAAACACAGGCCATCTGCCTTTTTTATTTTTAATTCTGTCCTCTCTGGAAGCTTTTGCAATCAGAATTGTGATCTAAATTCAGTGTGGTGCCAAAAACATTCTGCTTTTGCAGGAACAGCTTTATAGAATCTCTATAAGCTCATCTTATTGTTCAGGTGAATCTTTTATCTGTTTATTTATTCATTTCTATTTGTGTTATTTCAGTTAGAGCTAGCAGAAAGGGCTTAAAAAAAGCTCAATTTCTCTTAAAAAATACATTAAACCTCTCAAGCCAAAAGTATTGACAGAGAAAACTGGTAATAACATATAATTAGCATATTCTTTCTGATTAAGCAAAAAATAAAATAAATAAATAAAAAATGAGTGTTTTGAATCATTACAGTTGCATCGCTCAGTTAAAACAGATGCATTGAAAGTAAAGGTTCCCTGTAATGATAACAGACTTTGGCACTAGGGGGAGCCACACTGTTTGAAATTCAAAAGCTACTCACTCCAACTTAGCAACTGATATTCCCAGAGTTGTTGTTGTTGTTGTTGTTGTTGTTGTTGTTGTTTTTTCAAATACATAATTTATAGACATTGAAAAAGCATTTGCTGCTGAGCTGTGTATTGCTTTAAATGCTTAACAGGCTGGAGTGTGCAACGATAAAGTTAAATATCCAGTCATAGTGGGGGGAAAAACTTGCCTCTCACATTAGTCCTCTGTTGGGAGAAATGAAAAAAACAGATGTTGTTTTGAAAGTTGGAAATGGCTTAGGAAAGCCAAAGAAGTGGATGTAGGAAAGAGATAAAAATCACCTGCCAGAAGCTAAGTGTAGCAGGAAGGGAGAGAGAGAAAAAAAATAACAGAGCAGCCCAGTCCAACCACACTCAGCATGCCTGGCATGTAGCATCAATGGGCACAAGCCCTGACCAAGCTAATGCCACAGGAATACAAATCATGACCAAAATAACAGATAGCAGGGAGCAGCAGAGGGAGACAGCTAATTCATGTAGATAATAGAAGTGAAAAAAATGTCTGAATATTAATTTCAATGGCAATCCTACTGTTTTTTTAAATAATTCATGAAAGTTATAGCCTGGAGCGTCGAGCTGAGGCCGCATGGGTTAAAGTCTGATGGGGAGAGAAGCAAGTTAGGAAATGATCTCAGCTTTCTAAGTTGATGAAAGCACACCGTCAAAAGCTGAGCAGAGGTGATGTTTCAAAGACTGCGAGCAATTTCCTTTGAAATTTAGCAGCGTGCTTTCGCTTCCTGTACTGGTCATTTATTGTAAAAAAATGTGCTATAACCAGAAACAAGTGGCATTGTGTTAAATTGGCTCTTGGTGGTTATACTTCCTCAAGCTCTGACAACACGTGAGTTATTACCAAGCCAGAAAAATGTCAAACACTACTTTATTTTGAATTTCTTATTGTGTACACTATAATATATATATTTTCCTGAATTGAAGTTGCTAATTGAATTTTAGATAAATTTGTTAATTCTGCATGTGTTCCTTTGCATTTTTTTCATTATTCTGTGCAGGGATCGTGCTACATTTAATTTACCATATCCGACTTACTGCATGTTTGAGTGGTTGAAATGATAAAGCAATGTAACTTGGTGTATCCTGTGTGAAAAATGGCACTGGACGCCACTTGCCATGATTAAAATTCGTATGAGTTATCAAATATCCAGCCCCCGTTCGGGAGTGAAAACAGCTGCTTTGTTGACAGAGAGCCGGAGAATCCTCTAAGTAGAGCATCCAACTCCTAATTACAGAATGTTAGTCATTGGCTCAAGCCCATATTATTTCCCCTCATTTTCTTATTTTAAGAGGATTTTCCACTTTATCAGACAGCTTACTATGACAGCAAGGCCACGCTTCTGTCATTGCGATTAACCCCACCAACCATGCACATGTGTGTTACTGGCTCGTATTAGGCGACTTCAATCTAAATTCATTACCTTTTTAAGAGGTCTCCAGAGATATGGAAGGAGAGATAGAGAGAGACAGACTCGCAGAGAGAAAGAGGGGGTGTGGGCAGGGTCTTTGTTCTGAAGCTGAGGTGTGCCGCACCCACAGCAGAATCCTTAACATGGATTTTTAATTGATCAAAGAGAGCAAAACAGAAGCAGTTGGGGCAAAGGTCGGCCAGAAACACCTGTATGCTAAACTTTGCTCTGCCTGTCTTTTAATAGAAATGTGTAACATGGCTCAATCATTAGCCTAGTAATGAAATCCTTATAGATAAACAAATCCACAATGTAACATCACTGTCACTGACAGGTGACATAAATAACACTGATCATCTTATTGTCACACAGAGTTCTATGGGAAACCCTGTGCAGAAGTATATTGATACATACCACAGTCTAATTAATACTCAGAGTCATGGGCAATCAAGGATCATTCATACATGTGGGGAGTGAAGCCTGGTCCGTGTGGTCCGATTCAACAGACGAGCTGCTGTCGCTCAAATTGCCAAAGTTCATTTTGGTTCTGATAGGAAGATGTCAGAATAAACAGTGCATCAAAGTTTGTTGTGTGTGGGGCTATACAACTGCAGACCGGTCAAGACACCCATGCTGACCCATGTCCACTGCCAAAAAGCTCCAACGATGGAGACGTCAGCAACAGAACTGGAATATGGGGCAATGTAAGGAGATGACCTGGTCTGATGAGTCGTGTCACTTACCTGGGGAAGGCCTGGCGCCAGGATGCACTATGGAGGCAGTGTGATACTTTGGACAATATTGTGCTCGGAAACATTGCATCTTGCCATCCATGTGGATGTTACTTTCACATGTACGACCAACCTTAGCATTGTTGCAGAACATACAATACAATACAGTTTTATTTATATAGCACATTTAAAAACCCAAAGGCACACCAAAGTGCTTCACAGTAATATGGAGAGTCAGCATAAGTCAATAACAGAGTACAAATCGGGCACTAGCACAGACAGGATAGAGGCACTAACAGACCAGAAGAGTTAGATAAATACAAAATCTGCTAAGAAAACAAAAACAGTAGTAAAATCAATAATAAATAATACATTTAATAAAATTTTATAAAATATTTAAAAGTTTAAAATTTAAAAGATTTAAAAGGGTGTTAACTGGTCAGGAAAGCCAAGTTAAATAGATATGCTTTCAATCTTGATTTAAAGGATTGGATAGAGTCCAAGGCTCAAATAGAAGCAGGGAGGCTATTCCAAAGGTTGGGTGCAGCTGAAGCTAAGGCACAATCGACTCTGGTCTTCGGTTTAAACTTAGGTTGGGCCAGGAGTAATTGACCTGATGATCTTAATGCACGACAAGGAGTGTACAGATTGAGGAGGTCAGTGAGGTAGCTGGGCGCAATGTTATTCAAGATTTTAAAAGTGAGTAGCAAGATTTTAAACTCAATGCGATATTTGATTGGTAACCCGTGTAGATCAACAAGAGCCGGAGTAATAGGGTCAAATTTTCTAGTTCCAGTAAGAAGGCGATGTATGTACATGTACACCTTTTCATGGAAACGATATTCCCTGATGGCTGCGGTATCTTTGAGCAGTATAATGTGCTGTGCCACAGAGCAAGAATGGTTTAGGAATGGTTTAAGGTGTTGACTTGGCCTCCAAATTCCACTCCATGCTTCTGTGGGATCCATGGAGACCCCACTTCACAACTTAAAGGACTTAGGAATATGTTACAAACATCTCAGTACTACAGCACACCTTCAGGAGTCTAGTGGCATCCATGCATCGATGGGTCATTATCATACCATATTAGACAGGTGCTCGTGATATCATGCCTGATCAGTGTATGTAAATGATGGGCAAGTTCTGTTGCGAAGCCTCCATCTCTGTGTTTTCTAACCAAATATGACGTGCAAGGGGCAGATCTGACTGAGAAAGTGATGACAATTGCTAACAGGTAACTTGTCAATCAAAAGGCAAAACCTGTTTTATTCTCCTTTTTGTAGGTGATCATGATTTCATTTTATTTTATTCAGTAAGACTTGAAACTCACAACTGAAACTTCAATGTTTACTGAAGTCAAAGCAAAGAAAATGTTTTTTTCATAGGCATGTCCTCTGCAAGCACTTCCACATTAGCTTTCCTTTTCAGTCCCAGACATTGTATCTGTCAGAACAAGGCAGAAAGGCCTCCAACCCACCCAGATTCAGCCTCACACCAAGGCCTCGTTCTGCAGCCCACAGAGTTCCACTACCAATGCTTAGAGGTCCTTAGCCCATGCAAAAGCCAGGATATCCATTCAAGTTCCCAGTGTACTGCAAACTAAGTGTTGAGCTTTAGGTTACTTCTTGCTGAAACTACGATATATTCAATTTGCTTTTTAATCTGAATAGAAATCTGCAGTGAAAGCATTTTGCAGTTCACATATGGCTTATCTGAGTCGTGGAAGAAATCCATTAAGGTCCCCCAGCACAAGCACTTGTTTGAGCATGCACACGTACACAAAGCTGATAAGGTAATGTCATTGTCATCTGGCCATCTGACTAAGTAGATTAAAAACACATTTAGGCTGGTTGTGACTCCCCCTCGCTCTTTGGTTTGTCCTCACTACACGCAACCTTCTGTGCCATTTCAACACTTGCAGTTGTGTCCTCGATCGTTGACATTCAGATATATTTTTACCTGTTGTAAACCCTGTTCTTTGAATAAATCCTATATTTATGCTATATTATAGGATTGCTAGAATGAAACAGAAAAGCCATAGACAACTTGTTCAATTCCATTTCCTCTGAAAAGCCCCCGTCTTGTTTTGGGAATTTCCACTCTTCTCTCTCTTCCTTAGCTGTGAGAGCGGTTATGGAAAAAGCTGGGAGGATTGGGCTTTTCTAGAGATTCCGTTCAGCATTGTGTCAGGAGAATGTTCGGTGATGAGCTGGAAGCTGCTATAACAAGCTTAAATAAAAAATCTTCCCCAGCTACCTATTCTATATGTCTCGTGTTAATTCTCACTTGAATTGTGATTGCCAGCAATTAAATGCCAAAGGGATAAAAAAAAACAACTATTAATTAAATAGATATATTATTTATTCATAAGACATATACTACAGGCAGCTAGATTCTGTATGTCTGGGCAGAGAGCAGCTTTCCAGACAGTGGAACAAGAGGACGTTATACCCAGGGGCTGTCAAAGCTGGCAAATCTGTTTGGGGATTTCTCTCTCTGTCTTGCCACAGTGGGTGAGTCCGCTGCATTGTTACATTTCCCTCCTGTATCTCTCTATCTTGTGCATCCATTCTTTTCACTCTCGCATTCATACATACACAAAAACCATGCGCATCTCTCGTCTCTCTTCACTTCCTCTCTCTCTGTATTTACACTGTCTTCATTTTGGTATTCCCAACTATGCACCTGTGGGATTGCAAAGGCCCTGCAATATCTAGACTGATATTTACCCATATTGCACTTTCTGCACCTTTAGAGCTGGAAAATATCAAAGCCCTCTTGGATCTATATTTTGTGCAACAATTTTAAAAAGGGGTAAACTGTAAGTAGGCAGAAAGAAATCCTTTCTGTTAAATCAGCACAAAGACCCAGCACATCCATTTCATCATATATATATGTAACATATATAAACATATAACTACAGTTTATGTTTGTGTGTTCATATGTTTGTATCACTGAGATATACCAATATAAGATTTTTGTCATGAAAAAACAATAAAATAACATAATGAAGATATATTGTAGCTCTTAAATACTTATCTGAGTGTCCTGTCGAAAGCTCGACCAATATATTGGCCGATATTAGCAATTTCCTAATATAGTGATTGCAGTATTTATAAACGATAGCAGATAAATGAAAATTTAAAAAGTAAAGAACAAGGAGAAACACCCTCCAAACATGTTATGAGTGTAGATGTTACATAATTTGTCTACTAAATGACACTCTGCAACTTCCCTAGAATATCACAAACACAACAAAACAAGGACTAAATGGCTGCACAAAATGAAGGTTTGGGAAGTCATATATCGGTACCAGTCCTGCCTCAGCTACACTATATGTTCTTGTTAATAACAGATTTCACAGGTCACTTTATACAGTATATCCACTTTGATGTACTTAAATATAATGTAAATAACCTAGATTCTCGGTGCTCTTAGTATTTAATTGTAAGCATGGAGCTTCGAAGATGTGGTCATCTGCAAGCCAGATAGGCTTTGCCTTGAAGAATTTAGGGTTGTTGAAGATTGGCACAAGTTAGGGATTAAAAATCACAATCTATATATACTTCTTCTACGGAACCTGAAACAGAAACATTGTATGTCAGGCCAGAAGTTAACTTTAATCAGTAACTGCATACAAAAATGTTGGCAGAGTTAAGGACACAAAGAGACAACACTTCAAAAAGGGACCAGACGGAGACCCAGCCTCAGTATGGGGCCAAGTTCCTTTGGCTGTGCTGTGTCCAGGAAGTTGGTTGGGAAACTTTGCTCTGTCATCTGGTGTCCAGTAGTAAAGTTTCTGTTCTCATTTCAGACTTCTCCTTTTGGCAGCGTTATCAACTTGGATACACACAGATAATAGTCTCGAGCATCCTCATCTACTTCTGAGGCAGAGGCCCTTACAGATAAGAAAAAAAAAACCAAAAACCTGTGCTGTGTGACTGTGTGTGTATGTGAGCCACAAAAGGTTGCAAGGATGCAGTCAGGCAGATGTTCTCGGAGTTGCCTGGCAACCCCGTAGCCACAAAGAAGAGGGAAGTGTGGTGCTGGTTATGACGCTTTATGTAACCACAGGGATGAGTGTTTGAGGATAAAGAATGAAAGAATTCATTCCCACAACTTCTCCTTATAGTACCTCGGAAAATACTGCTAAGAAACTTAGTTTGTTAAAAAATGCTGAATTGTATGCTTTGTGCCTGCATTTGCCATTTACTGAAGCAGTGCTAACCAAAAACTATAATAGATCTTGCTTTATACACTCACTGTTTCCACAAATGATATAACTTCACATCCTCTATATGGGTAAACTATCCTTTACTATTATTGATGTTTTCTATTCTGTAGGTCAGGACCAACTGTGCACTGCAGGACGACACGCAGCGAAGCCACAAGAACCTCCGGTGAACCTGTGGTCGGGAGATTCTTCTCTCCCCCACCTACCTGCATCAAGAGCCCGAAACTTAGGGTAAACACAGCCTCTGGATAATCTGAGCTACATTTCCAGGAAGCTGTGTGAAAGATTACAACTATGGGGTAGAAGAGAAAGACAAAAGTGTGGGAATATTAGCAGGATGAGCGAAAAGTGAGAGAATGGGAAGAGATGGTGGGCAGCAGCAGCATGCTCCAATTCCTTCACTCACTTTTACCTCTGCAGATGGACACCTGTGATGTACTGAAATTAGCATAGCTCCTTATATCTAAATAGTGAGTGATTGAGCAGAAATAAAAAGATATTAAGCGTGTTGCACTATGAGATATTTATGTTCTGTATGGTAGTACTTTTTTTGTTGTTGAAAAAATACAACCTAAGACAGGGGTGTCGAACTCCAGGCCTCGAGGGCCGGTGTCCCTGCAGGTTTTAGATCTCACCCTGGGTCATCACACCTGAATCAAAAGAGTTCATTACCAGGCCTCTGGAGAACTGCAAGACATGTTGAGGAGGTCATTTAGCCGTTTAAATCAGCTGTGTTGGATCAAGGACGCATCTAAAACCTGCAGGACACCGGCCCTCGAGGCCTGGAGTTCAACACCTGTGACCTAAGACAACCTGTGTATAAATATTTAATCTGTTAAAAATGTTTTTCTGACTCGCCTATTCTTAATGCGGCTGTCCACACAGACGGCTTAATTTTGCAGCCATTTATTTTTTAAAACCAATCTCGATTTCTCAGATTTTTCTGATTCGAATAAACAGAGCTCACCAATCAGATCACTGCATTTGGTAACAACTGCCCAGTAGCTCAAAACGTGCATCTGTCCTGAATAGACAAATAGCAAAATAATACCACATAAACTCCGATGGACAGCTAGATGATCCTCCAGGGTTAATTGTCTCTATTAAATTATTTCTCTGTCTCCTCAGATGTGGTCCAGAACAAGAGCTCAAACTAGCCTGCTAACTGAAATATGTGGAGTCTGGGGCAAACCATGAAATTCTCCGTGCTGCTGCCTTCTCCTAAGAATTGCATGAACCCAGAATCTCCCTTTCTTCCTCATCTTGTTTAGAAACATCAGGACCAGCTCATCTTCATTTGATGTCTGCATTTTTTTTGTTTGTTTGTTTGTTTGTTTTTTACACAACAACTTTGGATCTGAATAAGATTTTTTCACAACATGCTCAACTTCCAATGGCCTTAAACACACAAGCTCTGTGTCATGATTGGAATGTCATGAGCGCAAATGGAATAATTACAAAAAATTATTCAAGTCAGTTAAGAAAAGCTATCTGATGAAAGTAAGTTGTAAAAAGTAATCGAGGAATAATAATAATAATAATAATAATAATAATAATAATCCATCCATCCATCGTCATCCGCTTTATCCGGGGCCGGGTCGCGGGGGCAGCAGCCTAAGCAAAGAGGCCCAGCCCTCCCTCTCCCCAGCCACCTCCTCGAGCTTATCCGGGGGAACACCAAGGCATTCCCAGGCCAGCCGAGAGATATAATCTCTCCAGCGTGTCCTGGGTCTGCCCCGGGGCCTCCTCCCGGTGGGACATGCCTGGAACACCTCACCCAGGAGGCGCCCAGGGGGCATCCTTGTCAGATGCCCGAACCACCTCAGCTGGCTCCTTTCGATGTGGAGCAGCAGCTGCTCTACTCTGAGCCCCTCCCGGATGGCCGAACTTCTCACCCTATCTCTAAGGGAGAGGCCAGCCACCCTTCGGAGGAAGCTCATTTCTGCCGCTTGTATCTGCGATCTCGTTCTTTCGGTCACTACCTACAACTCGTGGCCATAGGTGAGGGTAGGGACGTAGATCGACTGGTAAATTGAGAGTTTCGCTTTTACACTCAGCTCCCTCTTCACCACGACGGACCGGTGCAGCGTCTGCATTACTGCAGCTGCAGCCCCAATCCGTCTGTCAATCTCCGGCTCCCTTCTCCCATCACTCGCGAACAAGACCCCGAGATACTTGAACTCCTCCACTTGGGGCAGGAACTCATCCCCCACCCGAAGTGGGCACTCCACCCTTTTCCGGCTGAGAACCATGGCCTCAGATTTGGAGGTGCTGATCCTCATTCCCGCTGCTTCACACTCGGCTGCGAACCGTTCCAGTGCGAGCTGGAGGCCCTCACCCGATGAAGCCAACAGAACCACATCATCTGCAAAAATCAGAGATGAGATTCTGAGGCCACCAAAGCGAAAGCCCTCCGCCACTTGGCTGCGCCTAGAAATCCTGTCCATAAAAATTATGAACAGAACCGGAGACAAAGGGCAGCCCTGGCGGAGCCCATCACCCACCGGGAACGAGTCCGACTTTTTGCCGGCAATGCGAACCAAGCTCTTGCAACGGTTGTATAGGGATCGAATGGCCCGTAGCAATGGGCCAGACACCCCATATTCCCGCAACACCTCCCACAGGACACCCCGAGGGACACGGTCGAATGCCTTCTCCAAGTCCACAAAACACATGTAGACTGGTTGGGCAAACTCCCATGCACCCTCAAGTATCCTGGAGAGGATAAAGAGCTGGTCCAGTGTTCCGCGACCAGGACGAAAACCGCATTGTTCCTCCTGTATCCGAGGTTCGACTAGCGGACGAACTCTATAATAATAATAATAATAATAATAATAATAATAAAAATTACCCCTTTTCTTAGTTTTTACTATTTTCCATGAGCTTAAATGTAGCATACCAGTCAAAAACTTACATAAAAGATGTCATGTTCTGGACTATATTATACAGTTGTGGACTATGCCTTTTTGTAGCATTGGTTTTAGCATTTTAGCTGTTGCTGTTTTTTTAGAACAAGACAAGACAGTGTTTGGACTAGAGGATAGAGTGCTAAGTTATCAGCTAATACTGTCATCGTTCTGCGTCGTTAGACCCAGCGTTTTATGTTTCAGGTTAATTCTTGTTTTTAGGGTTTTGTATTTAATGTTTTCTATACCTACCTGTGTCCTCACCCAGTGCTCTGTTCATGTCTCTGAGTTTGTGTTTGTGAATTTCCTATTTTACTTTGAAGGTCTGTGTCTCTCGTGTCTAGTTAGGTTCAGCTGTGCGTCCCTCCTATGTGTCTATTCCTGATTACCTTGTGTATTTATAATGTGTGTCTACCTCTGCTCGTCGTCGGTTCATCTGTGTATCTCCGTGTCTCTCTGCCCAACATCCTCAGTCTGTCTTTTTCCCCGTATACTGTGGTTTCAGGTTTGGTTTCTAGTTTTCTCAATTTTGTGTATTTCTAAGTTACGTTCTCGCCATCCCCGCTTCTGTTTCTCATCATTCACTGTAAATAAAACTCACTCGCATCACTGCCTTGGTCTGAGTCTTGGGTCCTTCTTTAGACCACACGACTGCTGCCACAGCCATGACAAAAACTGGTGAACTTGGTTTGCAAGGCATATCCAAATGAACCTAACTAACTAACATATCAATTACTTTTGGAATATTACCTTCATTAAAACTGATGCACAGACTTCTTGGGCAGGCTGTTCCCACATAGGAAGTCATATGATTTCTCTGGTAACTGCAATGACACTAAAACCAGAATTGGTATTTCAAAAATCATGTAGGTCTATTAAATTAAAACCCTATCATCATATTTCATCATGTCACAAAGATTAAAACAATAGTCATGTTCTTCTTAATTTTTTTTTTCTACAATAATTAAACTATTCAGACATTGTTTAGTAGGAAATTCTTTTTTTTTTTTTTTTTTGGCCTGTCCCGTTTGGCTCTTTTGCCATCAGAATTGTTGTCTAAAGGCAAAGAAAGATGCCCAACGGATTTACTTTACCAAACTGACCATCCCAGCCTTGCCGTAATGGTCCATTTGATTCACCTTTTATTGTTTATTTTATTTTCACTTACTGAATACGGGACAGACTTGACTGGGGGAAAGAAGGGGAGAAAGAAAGAGGGAAAGAGAAACAGCTGAGAAGAGGGACGGGGGAGAAGGGCAAAAAACAAAAACCAACAGAACGGGCAGAGAAAAAAAAAATGCATATATCAATCACCTGGATCACCTGCTGAGAAAGAAAAAAGAAAGCAAGCAGAAGAGAACAAGAGTAATAGAATAAACAACATCACAATGATATATGGGAATATGACAGTAAATACTAAATGTTAAACATTATTGTGCAGCACATAAGATCAACAGAACACAGTGTGCTTTGAGGTAGGAGCCAAAAAGGGTGTAGTTTGTGGGTGTGATCACCCGTGTGTACACCTCTGAGCATGGACGCGCTTGTTTTTTGTTTTTTAAAAGGTTCCTTCATGTAATAATCTGCTAGAGGGTGTGGGGGGGCCACAGCCCCGTCCTCCAGGGCGTGAAGCAGGTGTGGAGGAGATCAAAACTCCAGACATCCAGAGGCCCCCAGAACACAAGAGACCAAGGAAGACCAACAGAGGGGCAGCTGCGCCACTGTCCCGGAAAGAGCTGAGGAGAGTCCCAGATGAGGGCTCACTCAGCAGCCGCGGAGCAGAAGCCAGGGGGAGTTGCAGTGACGCGCCCGTGAGCTCCGCCGGCAGCCAGCTGCGCCTGAGTGACCGAGCCCCAGGCCGAGAGGCCGGGGGCACCCCACCTCCGAAGTGGCCCGAGCGAGCCCCAGGCTCCAGGCCCCGATAAGCGGCCGCCAAGGAGTGAGCCGGTGTGTACCTGGACGCCCATCCCCGGACACAAAGAACCACCAACGCACCGATGTCTGAGGAGCCTCCTCTGCACCCTGGTGACATACCCCTACTCCAAGGCCCTGCATGTGTGGGTGGTTGTGGTGGAGCGGGAAGAGGGAGGCAGCTGGAGATGGGGAGGGAAGGAAGGGAGGGGCAAGTGACCCCTCCCTGGGGCCAGCTCCCCCGCTGACCCCAGTAGGCACCCCCATACTCCGCGACCCGCCAGGGAAAGGGGGCCCAGGCCCATCCAGACCGGGCCCAGTGCAGCAGCGCCGCCCGGCCCCACAGAGCCCGTTTAGTAGGAAATTCTAATGAAAGCAGAAGACAAAAAGGACAAAGAGGAAGGACATTCATTTTCTCCAGGTGCAGAAGTGGATCAGTGAAGTACCACACACACTAGTGCAGCTGACTGAGAGCGCACAATAGACTCAACACATTTCTATTTGTTTTACAATTTTCGAGAAGGGCCTGCTTTAAAATAGCTGCACAACCTGATGAATGACCTATATTTGGTTTCAGAGAGGTTTCATGAGGGGTACTTCCCAAAGTCTGACCTGTATATGCTCATCCACTCAGCGTCCTCCTCAGTCAAGTTGGTCACCACAGTTTCTACACAAGCACTAAACTGCCTTGAATCCAATAATTAAAGTAGTTTGTAAATCTGTTGATTCACAGGTTTCACCTCAATATTGTATGTTGTATAGCAATAAAATATGCTCTAGCTGGGTGTGGGTGGTCATCTTCAATTGTTTATACACGCAGAAGCAGATTTTTTCTTGCCAAAACATTAGGAGAATTAATGCTGAACTAAGCTGAAGGTTTAGAGCAAGTTGTTCAATAATCAGAAGGTTGTTTAATCCCTGGCTTCGCTAGACTGCATCTCCTGAATGTCCTTGAGCAATACAGAAACCCCCAAATTCTGTGTAAAGTAGTCGAGCCTAGAGCTGTGAATGTTACGGTTCTGGGTCAGTGTTGACCCAGCATTTTGAGTTTCTTATATTTTGGTTTATTTTTGCATTATGGATTGTTTTCTGATGTTCTGGTGCTTTTGTTTATTATTATTATCATTATAGATCTGTTTCTGTTATTCTTGGTGAGAGCTTTCTGCCATCCTGCGCTCTGAGGACTGGGTGCCAGATAAAGAGGGTTAAAGTGTATTTATCCGAAGGTGAAGGACTAGTGCACTGAATACACAAATGAGAGACAGAGCCAAAAAAAAACAGTCATGGGGGAAGGATTTGGGGGTCAAGTGAGTCAAGCTGTGGGTGGGGATTTGGATAATGATAGAAATATAGAAATATAGTAATGGTTGTGTGCAGAATTTAAATGAGTTTGTGCGGCGGTGCAATGCACGGATTGACTCTGAATTATTACCACTCTATGCTCACTGAGGCTGATAGGCCAATGGGCACTCTGTAATTGAGAGAGACAGAAACAAAGAAAGAAGGGAGAAAACACTAAAAGGTGCAGAAGTATGGCTTTAAATTATATATTATCATTTTTTTAAAGTTAATGAATTGTAACTTACTACTCCTTTGATGGACAGTGTGTAGTCACATTTAATAGCAGAGAATCATGTAGTGTCTCAATGGGCGAGACTTGTACAAAGGCTGCAAACTAAAAGAGATTATTTTAACAGTAACCGAATAAAGCTAATGAAAATATTTAAGCGTGTCATTATCCATCGCTTTTACTTTGCAGCATTTCTTACAGAACTGCCTCTCTCTTTCAGAGAGATGTTGTGTTTTTCCTGTGCATGTATACGTGTGGTTTAGATCTCTAGCAGAGCAGATGAGTAAGGCTGTGGGCAGAAGCAGGGCACAGGGCCTCCTGTGTCGTAACACCATCACTAGCGCTGCTGCCCTCAGCTACAAACACACTTTCAGAATTCAGACAGCATCCAATACTGTGTCTACTTGTTTACTGTTATCAGTGTAAAGCCTGGTGTATCTAAAAATGAGACATTGTTTAATAAATATACACTTTTTTTTTTTTAAAGGTTAGTAGTGTAAGAGTGTCTGCAGACACTCTTACACTACTAACCAAGTGGTGGTAAAACTGTGAAAAGTGCAACAGAGGCCATTCACCTTTAGCATAAAAGCTGCACCTCCTTAAATGTGTTGGTTGCAGATTGTGTTGGTTGTCTAACAATTGTTGTACAATTCCGTTGATAAAATTATCATTCAGTTAAACTTATTATTGCTCTTCTCTTGCTTCTGAGTCAGGAACATGATTCAAAGAGACACCAGCTCACGGACTCGTTCTGTGTGGCCCACAGGCTAATACTCAGGGTGCTTTTAGGCTTTAGACTTGTTTCTGTTAGGAGTAAACAGGCGGCTCTGTCTTTTCTCACCTGGATACTTTGTTGGATGCCAGGCTGCTATCAGATAAAGGAAACTCCATAAAACAGCAATGGCACAGAGTCAGCATGACTCCCCTGGAACTGTGCAATCTATTTCTGCCTTTATCTGCATGCTCAAATCCAAGGTGCTGCTTTTCTGTCTTGGTCTCACACGATCTGTCTGTCTGTGTTGTGTTTTCCTTCCTGTTCTTATAGTATTGATTCTGATTTCAGCACACACTGAGTGTTGCTTCCTGGTGTGGCAGCTAGGTGTTTGTTTATCTGTCAGCAAGCCCCCCTGCGGCCCTACTTATGCAATAGAAAAAGACAAAATATCAATGCTTGTAGCTTGTTGACATTATAGTGAGGTGGCACATTGTAACTAGTCTAAATTCTAAAAAGATACAATTGAATTCCCTCTATAAACTGTTGATAAATCATTTTAGTAAAAACATTTGTCATTTAAATTACACTGAATCTAAATGTTAACATTGTAACATTTTGCACTCACTGTAAAAATGCATCTTTTGCAGAAAGCGATCAGTCCAATCCACCCTTCGCCCTGCCTCATGTATAATAAAGCCTTAACACTCTGCTGGGAATTTGCCAGGGAATTCATAATTTTCCAGCTTTCTCTTCCTCCAAGGAGCTTTTACCACAATTCCACACCAGTAATATATGCAGCCAGCGAAGAGATCAAAGTTGCATAGATCATATTTTGGTGTGTTTCATATATACGAGTGCGCGTTAGCTGCTAACAGGCATGTAACTTCAAAAGCACCTGAGGCTTGAGGGCATGGAATACAGGTCCTGATGTCAGATACCTCCACAGTGTGTGCCGCCTTCACATAATGGGTGCATAGCATGAAGGTGAATCACTGAATGTGATGCCTCAAAGCTGTCAGTTTGTGAGTTCTTACCTTAAATAAATACAATTCTGCATAGTACTGTTAGCACACTGTGAGAGGGGGTTGTTGGTTTGTCAGGGTCAAATCTTTGTCATGGGGGGGAGGGCGTGTCTGCACAATGAAAATGTTACTGTATGTTAGATTATATGAAAACTAGGTTCAATCTACTAGTACCCTGTATTTAATGAATATTGTAGGCAATCCATAAAAGATGGATGACAATCAATTGGAGTGTGGGTTTGCATTTTGAAGCACTTGCATTTTAACTTTATGGCAAATGATATCTTTTTTTGGAGCCAAAACTAATTAGGTGAGAGGGTTTGTGCCAAATTATAAGCTAACACTAGCAAGCTTGGTTAACAGTGACTATTTATTTGCAATCCAATTAATTTCACAAGTAAAATGAGCTCATTTCACTGCACAGTCTTCCTGGATGGGTTGGAAGGGCTGTTAGCACAGTTTAACTGCACAGCAAACCATAGCAGGCTCTGCAAGGCAGCAGCACCTCAACTATGGTTGAAAGGATCAGTTTTGGTGATTCAAATTAGCTAAATTGAATCCTAGCACACAGTTAGTGGCTTGAAAAACTTGAAAGGTCTGAGAAGAGAGAAGGGTTTGCTTCAAAACGTCCCCTAGGAGGGATTCAAGTGGTATCCTAGTCAGATGCTCGAACCACCTCATTTGGCTGCTTTCAGCGTGAAGGAGTAGCAGCTCTACTCTGAGCCCCTTGTAGCTGTAATTGTCAGTGTATGCACATTGTTATACAAATGCATGTATGGCTTTACTTTGATTGCCTAAATCAAACTCTTATTACTGCTGATGGTTTAATACCAAGGTCCCATTATGACTCACTGTACCATTACCTGAAACAGAGTTGCACCGCACTCTTTTTATTGATTTGGTGCTCACGTTACAGCTCTACGTGCCTTGTTTGGTTAATAATAAAGTGAGCTGACCAGTCACTGAGAAATTGTGGCAATCATTTAAGGCGTGCTGTTGAGACATGCAGCAGACTGATTCAAGAGACCGAGCCAAAGGGCTTTTAAAGGTTATGCCATCATTTGTGACAGCCGGAGAAGAAAAAGAATATCCACAGGGACTCAGCTCTGTCTGACAGGCCAGAGATGATGAAGGGAGACAGAGAGACACAAAGAAAGCGAGGTGACTGTGTTGGAGTGAAATAAGGTCTAATAAAGGCATTGATTGCGAGCATAAAAGGACTTGTTTATTGTTTTGTTTTTTATCTCTTGGAATAAAGGTTGGACTGTCAACAGTGTCTGAACAAGTGAGTTTAAGTCCAGAGGGGAAAAATGTTATGCTTTAAATAAATAATAAAAAAATAACACAAACACCCGAGATATAAATCGAAAGCTTGCTCTCCAAACAACACTGTAGTGGAGCTTGTTGGACACAATCTCTTTCCCTCTCCCTCCGAGGGATGGGCAATGGCGAGAACAGAACACGATTGCTCTGTTTGGATTAAATGTACACTACAGGAAGCGATAAATTATATCCATGGGAACACAGCCGCTGTTTCTTTCCCACTGTACACTTCTCAAACTGCCAGCTTGTCTTTCTGTCACTCACCTAATCTCTAATACATCAATGATCCACCGAGAAACTGCTATCATTCCTGGTTTTACCTTGTCTAGTAGGCGCAGCAGTGAGTACGTGAAGCGTAAAACACTGCAGTGCATGCTCTGGCTGCAGAAGACATCTGACAGTCAAGGTTAAAGGGCCGCAAATCAAACCACGAGGGCACACAGGCGCAGAGTCAGAAGCCCAGGCAAACCTGATATCCAGCTGCCCTGACATTTGGAAGGCTTTTTGATGTGGGATGCGGAGCTGAGCCATGTTTGTTGTTTTTCTGCCTCTGCATTGCTGCAAATCTGTCCATTGGGCTCTTTCTCTTACTGCCTCTCACTGCTCGTCTCTCTTCACTTTGTCATCATTTTCTCTCTCTGCCTTTTTCTTGTTTTACTTACCCTTCTTATCCTTGCTTTTCATATGCCTCGCAATGGCAAGGCAAGGCAAGGCAAGGCAAGTTTATTTGTATAGCACAATTCAACAACAAGGTGATTCAAAGTGCTTTACAGAGACATTAGAAACAAGAACAAATAAAAAGCATGATTTAAAATTGAATAAAACAAGCAAATAAACGAACTAACTAATTAACAAACAAACAAACAAACAAACAACAGTATATAAAATCAAAACAGATAAAATCAGAACAGTAGATAAAATCAGTAGTTAAATGTAAGTTTTGAAATTTAAGCTTAAAGTGTGGATTTGGTGCTTTATTCAAATGCAGCTGAGAACAGGTGAGTCTTCAACCTGGATTTAAATAAACTGAGTGTTTCAGCTGATCTGAGGCTTTCTGGGAGTTTGTTCCAGATATAAGGAGCATAAAAGCTGAATGCAGCTTCTCCGTGTCTGGTTCTGACTCTGGGAACTGATAAAAGACCGGATCCAGATGACCTGAGGGATCTGGATGGTTCATACTGGGTCAGGAGGTCATTGATGTATTTTGGTCCTAAACCATTCAGAGCTTTATAGGCCAGCATCAGAACTTTAAAGTCTATCCTCTGACGGACAGGCAGCCAGTGTAAGGACCTCAGAGCTGGACTGATGTGGTCCACTTTTTTGGTCTTAGTGAGGACTCGAGCAGCAGAGTTCTGAATGAGCTGTAGTTGTCTGACTGATTTTTTAGGTAGACCTGTAAAGATGCTGTTACAGTAATCAAGCCTACTAAAGATGAATGCATGGACTAGTTTTTCCAGGTCCTGTTGAGACATCAGATCTTTTATCCTTGATATATTCTTGAGGTGATAGTAAGCTGACTTTGTTATTGTCTTAATGTGTTTTTCTAAGTTTAGGTCTGCATCCATCACTACACCCAAATTTCTCGCCTGGTTTGTGGTTTTTAGATGTATAGATTGAAGTTCTCTGGTGACCTGTAATCGTTTTTCTTTGGCGCCAAAGACTATTACTTCAGTTTTGTTTTGTTTTGCTTGAAATGCTCTGTGTTGCAGTTGCATGCATGTGCATATCTCTTAAATGCAGGGCTCTTTGCAGTGAATGGAGCAGCAGTTCACAAGCCCCCCTCCCAAACCACCACCATCACCTCACTGTCAGACTGTTATCAGAGTAAAGCCTGGTGTGTCTCCCACTGTGCCAGAAGGCGCAGACCTTTCCACCACCAGCTTTCATCTGTGCCTTAATGCAACAGCACTGAAAGCAGATATCCACACACCGAGACGCACACATGCACACACATGTCATTTGCCAGGGTTCTTTGACTGTGTCACCCTAATTGCGCATCCCTACTCTCTCCTACTTATAACCTTGGTTTCCTGTTTGATGCTCAAAATGTTGTCAAGAAAACGAATGAACAGCAAATCTGAATGAATATTGACATTTAAGTAATCTTCTATTGTATTAACGAGTCCTGAGTCAGGTGATATTTGCTCAGAAAGCTGGAAAATATATACAGTATGGTGCAAAAGTGTTGTGGCACGCCTCGTTTCTTTATATTTTATTAAGAAAACAAGACTGATTGTGTTCCACTATGTGTGGTATTTCTAGGTATGCTTTTGCTACATTGGCATAGTGTTTAGGATCATTGTCATGCTGAAAAAGGAAGCTGTTGCCATTCAGATGTTTTACAGATGGTTTTGCATGGTGGGTCAAAATCTGACGGCTTTTCTGTGTTCATAATTTTTGCCCTACCTCAGTCTTTTTTTTTTCCTTTCCTTAGAAATTACTCTTGACAGTCACCCTTCCAGTGAGACCATTTCTGCTGAGGCAAACAGTAGATGGATCAACTGAAGGGCCAGATGCATGTTTCAGGTCCAGTGTCAGGTCTTTGGTGGATTTTTTTGTTAAAACCATGACTTTCAGATGCTGTTCATCTGCTGAATATGTTATTTTAGGTTCTGATGTTTCTCCTTTTGTCTTCCACTTGTCCAGTTTCCTCAACTTTTTTTAAGGGCACACTGCACTCCATGCTGCCAGTAAGTGTCTGAAGAAGACATTTTTAAGGGTTTTTTAGAATAGAATAGAATAGATCTTTATTGTCACTGTTACAAAAAAAGTGAAACACAGTTTGGCATCTCTCCGTTGGCAGCATGTAGATTTTTATATTCACATTCTTTTAGGATAAGAGAAGAAGATAAAATAGACTTAAGTTTAAGAGGTACCTACACAGTTAGTGAAGTGCCCGTTGCCCGCTCTGCCGCCCTCACCACCCATTGCTGTTTTCTCTTGTCCTCCACAGTACAGCAGTTGAACCAGAGTGTACAGCAGTAGGTTAGAAGGCTCTCGATGGTGGATCGGTAGAAGTTAATTTCTACTTCCTCTCCATCAATGTAGAGGGTGGAGTGCTCAGATTGCTTTGTTCTCCTGAATTCAATTACCATCTCCTTGGTCTTGGCTGTGTTCAGATGTAGGTTGTTGTTGTCACACCATCACTTCAGATTACTGTTGTTGTCGATCAGTCCTATGATGGTAATGTTGTCAGCAAATTTTATAATGGTGTTACTGGTGTGAATTGGAGAACAATCATGGGTAAAACATGAGTATAAGAGTGGACTGAGGACACACCCCTGTGGAACGCCTGTGTTCAGATTGAGGGTGGAGGAGGTGTTCTCTCCCATCCTGACTTTCTGGGGTCTATCACTCAGGAAGTCTAATATCCAGGTGCACAATGAGCTGCTGAGTGCTAAGTGGCTTATGTGTTTTAACCAGTTTGTGGAGTTGAACTGTGTTAAAGATAGAGCTGAAGTCCACAAACAGCATTCTCACATAAGTGTTACTATTGTCCAGATGTGTGAGGGTTGTGTGAAGAGCTGTTATTATGACATCCTCTGCTGGCCTGTTTGCCTTGTATGCAAACAGGTATGGATCAAGGCCTGCAGGAAGGACAGCTTTGATGTGTAACATGATAAGTTTCTCAAAGCATTTGGCTATTATGGGTGTTAAAGCAGTGTTAGCTGTTTTCTGCTATATGTACAGCACTGGCTGAGTTAGGTGCCTCTTGTACGCTTGAATGATTCATGGATTCGTTTCAAGTCACTTAACACACAAAAATAATAGTTTTTTTAAAAAGACTTTCCAGTCCTTTCAAACCAATTGCTGGACTGAATATGAGTGAAAAATTAGCAAACATCCAAGGCAAAACCTTTAAAAGACCTTCAGAAAGCCTGGAGAACTATTGCTAGAGAATACTTTATAATAATGCATGAAAGTCTGAGTCTCTGAAAGCAAAACATGAAGAAATGAGGGGAATAAAGAGGAGATTCTTCATTTCACAGTGTGGATTATACAAAGAAAACTCTTTTATGATGCAGAAATAATGGTGATCATACATTGTTGATTTTGTTTTATAGTTTTAGTGGTTTCCCCCTTATTTAACATAAAATGGTACAGCAAAATGAGAACAAAGCAAAAAATCCACATGTGTGTAACATGTGCAAAATTCTGCATGAATTAAAAGCAAGATAAGAGCATGCTTTATGCTGTGTTAATTTCATTATCTCCATGGACCTGTAAATGATGACTTATGCATACAGCATGTGCCTGATAATGCTTCCCAAAGGCATTAAATCTTTGCTGTATCATGTCCTGCTGTCATTTGTAATTCTGTTGACTTATCTTTCCAGATCAGTCTTCCTGCTTCTGGTTTTGGTGATGAGTCCAAAGCCGCTCTGTAATACTGACTCATGCTCACACACTGCAGCATCAGGATGACCTAAATGTTAAGTCGCTGAGGCAATTTAAACCATGGATTCAAAACAAAACACTACAAGTGTTGTTCTTTACAAATTGTCAGTGTGTGAGGCTCTACCCTGTTATCTGTAGTGCCCTATGAAGCAGCCAGTCTCCACAGTCTGCCACATGAGCTCACGATTCTAATAAGATAATCATATAGCAATGGAAATCACAGATCTTTCTTGCCACCATAATATAATTAACCGATCCCTTGACCTCAGATTCTCTTGCCACCAAATGAAAAATCATGCGCTTTATCTATATATATAGATATATATAGATATAGATGGATAGATCAGCTCGATATTTATCACGCATAATCTTCACTCCTTTTTCTCCCACATGGACATATTCAGCCATGTTCTCACATTGCTTTGACACCCTTTGCGTTCTACATATTCACTGTGATCACATGTGATTTGATAATCTCCAAAATGTACGCAGAGTGATATGCAAATCAATTTTCAACTTCCACTTTATTTATTTATGGACCCCAGCTCGTTCTTCGTGTAGCAATGATTTGGGGTTTGTTTTGTTTTGTTTTTTAACCAGTGGTGACATGACTGCTTATTTTTAACTCCATTTAAGCACTGGCAGTTCCACTGTATAATTCCCAGCCATAGGGCTGAAAGCACTAAATGTAGGTGTCAGGGGCTACATTTAAACGTGTCAGCAGACTTTTATGTTATTAATCCTTGTAAATAAGCAGCTCTTGGTAATCACACCTCTCGTGACATTTTTATGCCCTGAGGGCCAAGTGCACGAGAAAAGCAGGAATTATCAGCTCACACGTGAGTGAATCTTATACACCGTCTCTTTATGCAGATCATAGGACGTAGGTGTTTTGCGGTTACGCTCAGTACAGCACGGACTGCTCCTCACACCAACACCCACGGACCAACCGGCTGTTAGAACAGCTTAACACCAACCACAAAAGAGCAAACAGCACTTAGCCCAGAAGATGCTCAGTCTGTCGCCAGCCTGTTGTTTTAGATATGACTAAGATTGATGACTAAGCAAAGAAACAAAAGATTAAAAAGTATTTGCCTTACGAAATAAGTACTTTTAACATGTTTTTGTTTTTTTTTTAAATATCGTGACAAATCTTTAATTTGAACAACTGTGAAAACAAGCGAATGAAAACAGTTTCGGTTTCTCACAGCGTGATTTTCTGTCAGTAGTTTAGCTGTCTGTTTTAGGGTTTTTTTATGCTGTCATTGCTTTAATTGGGTGTTAACTATTCACTTCTGCTTTCTATATTCCTAATAATCCAATTTTAGTAGCTATAATGTCATCTGTGTAGCAGTTCACTTTTCATTGGAAAGTCCGCTGCTCTTTCCTGAATAACAAACACACACAAAAAAGAAAAAAGTTGTGGATGGTAATGCAGAATTTTAATTTTGAAGTTTTATTTTGTAATCCTTAGTTGTCATGTAGCCTAGTTTTACTTCTGCCTTTATTCTCTTCCTTCCAATTTTCTCCAAAATCTCTCTCAATCAGCTACTCCTCTACATATACCTCCTGTAAAGCACTGCCCAGTTGTCAGATTGCATTTGAACTCTATGAAGTCATCCTTTTTTTATGCACTCTGTGATATCCTTTGCATACATTTTATTTATTTTTCGTTTTGCCCTCATCTGCAATGTTTGCCTTGACACCAGTATACATCTGTTTTATTGTCCATCCATGGATTCTCTTCTGCTTATCCTTATCAGGATCGTAGAAGCCTATTCCAGCTGTCATAAGACAAGAGCCAGTGTGATAGCCAGTCTATCTCACAGCTAACAGAGAGAGAGACAATCATCTGCACTCACATCTATTGAAAATTTAGAATCATAAGTTAACCTAACTCCACTAACTACATGTCTCTGGACTGCGGGAGCAAGCCAGAGAGATACACAAATACTGGGAGAACATGCAGACTCTGCGCAGAAAGTCCTCAGCCAGATGGTGGAGTCGAGCTCTGGACCTTTGTGCTGTGAGGCAACAGTGCTAACCACTGCACTGCCCTATAATCCTGTTATTCATCTATTAAAATGTCTTTTAATTTTAATGATACAAGAGTAAAGTGTCAGTTCTAAAATGCATTTGGTGAAATTTTGCTGTTTTAGCCAGCAAATTTTGCTTTGAATTTCTACTTTCTCAAAATCAATAAAGAGCAGGACAGAGGTGCTAGCATTAGCCTAACATCTAGTTTCTATAAAATATACCCCTACAACATGGGTATACCCCTTATCATTGTATTTAGTAAGCTATGCGGCTATTTAATGCCAACATTTGCACCTTCTTTGAAGCAGACAGGTACAGTTGAAATGAACGGCTAACAAAGCTATACTGCTCTCCAGACTCTCGTGGATGCAAAGAAATCTGTAGGCTGTGTTTAGTGACTGTTGTGCCAATAATACATAATGTGGATGCTGTCCACTCTGAAATGCTGTTATCCCATCTTAGCACTGAACCATTTCTTCATGATAAATGACTTAGAGACCACAAGTCTTCTGAGATCACTACAGTTTTGTGTAGTGATAGCACTTTAGCTGATTCTTTTCTCTTTCTCTTTTCTCTTGTGTTCTTTATCTAGTCATTTCTGGATCTGTAATGAAATACATTTTTCTCTCACTCAGTGAAGTGCATACATGTGTGCAAATATGCCATCAGCCAGTGAGATGAAATGCCTGATGTATGTGGGTCGGTGGGTGTGGGAAGGGGACACATTGCCAAGGATTGCTTTCAACTTGCTAAAAGATACAGCCATTTATGACAGCCATCTGTCCAACATGAAACTGTGTGTGTGTGTGTGTGTGTGTGTGTGTGTGTGTGTGTGTGTGTGTGTGTGTGTGTGTGTGTGTGCACTTCCAGGCACAATCAATTATGTTTTCGCTGGTGGGTGTTTGGGGTCCAGGTGGCTGTATACTGTAATATTGTGCCCACAGTGTGCAACAGCATGGGGGATGTGGGAGCCCAGCACAGCATTAGTCATAAAAACACAGGCACTGATGCCCTGCTGCTAACTGTAACCTAAGGAAATGTGATATACAATCTTTTAGTGTTATAACCTATAAACTGTTTTAAATATAACCTTGTAAACTATATCATAATTAAAACAAATACATATCTGATTGAACTTTAGAAAATTTAGCTATCACTACAGATATTTAAAATATTTACAAGCTTTTATATAAGCCTGCTTTGTTTGTTGGCAGCTATCACATGATAAATTTTGTGGGTGGCTGAAATGATTTGTCTTTTCAGTGGGTTTCGCAGGCAGTGACTAAAAAGATCATATACTGAAGGCTAAAGAAGATAACAGATGACGTTTGGTTAAGGAGGTCTGAGTTGCTCCTTTTTAACTCCACTTGTTGCTTTCTTGAAACAAGATCAGATCCCAAAGGCATGAAAGATCTCTCTGCTTTGAGAATACGTTGAAAACAGAAGCACTTTGGTGAGTAAGAAAGCAAAGATTTCCTTTCAAGGGTGAAATCAGGCATTAGTGGAATATAAAAAATAATTGGATCGTGCTCTTCTGTAGGGCTTCATGAGCTTTTTGATAGTAAATGTGTTGGGTGTATCAGAGAAGCAGTTAAAGTTGATAAGCGAGAACGTGGAGGGAAGCACTGCACTTCTGAGTCTTTTGATTCCCACGGTGAACACTTGCAGGTGACAGGATGCTATCCTGTATTACAGATTACGTTTCATTGCCTTTGAGTGCGGTTTTGCATATCAAACCCATGACAAATCGTCTATGGTGCTTTCCCTGTTGATGCTAAGGAGAAAGACGGAGGAGGTCTATTTTTACATCCAGCCAAAACACGGTTTGAAGTGAAGGCCCAGCGGAGAGGAGGGGTAAAAAAGCTGCACTGATGTGCTGCTGTCATCCAAAGACATGTGGGGCTGGAGATGCTGTTTTATCACTCATGTTGTTCAGATTGAGACTCAAGAATGGTGTCAGTTATATGGAAAACTCTTCTTTCAGTGAGGGTCTTGGCTCAAATGAGGCTGTTCCACCACTTGTCAGCAACTACTGGATAGTTTGTCATGGCATTTTTTTATAGACTGCCATGGTCCTGAGAGCAGGAATACCACTATCTTTAGTAATACTCGGTTTTACTGATGCTTCATCTACTATCACTATATGGCTAATGTTTATGAAATTTAATTAAATGGCCCAACTACTGATTGAAATTAGCAATTGGATTAATTTAGTTATTTAATTATTTTGCACACATGTGACCAAACCTTTCCACCAAATCCAATCATCAGGTTTTAATTTATTTAAGCTTAAGACCAAATATATCAGCTAAATGTTAGCATGTTAGCATTGTTTGCATTTGTTATATCACCAGTATCACGTTAGCATGCTAATGTTCATCACAAAATTGCTACTATGGCTTGAGTCCTGTCTTCCTCCTATCGCCCACATCTGGTCATTGCAGATAGCTGCCCCTTCCTAAGCCTGGTTCTGCTAGAGGCTTAACAGGAAAGTTAACAGGAAACAGGAAAGTTTTTTTTATTCCACTGTCGCCAAGTGCTTGCTCAAAGGGGGCAGTTTGATTGTTGGGGGTCTTCTTTGTATTACAGTAGTGCCTTTACCTTATAGCATAATGTACTTTGAGACGACTACTGTTGTGAGTTGACGCCATATATAGATAAGTCCTAAATCACAAAGTGTTCACCAGCAATGGGCTCTTCATGCCCAATTAAGGAACGTAGTGTTTTTTTACTTTATTTTCAATGATTGGTTGGTTTAGGTACCTAAACAACTTGGTAATAATCAGGAAAAAAATCATGGTTTGTGTTATAATGAATGCTATTTATTCCTGCTGTACTATTTATGTTTTATTCTGCCACAGTTGCTGTGGAGCACCCACAATTTTGTTGTACGTGTGCAATGACAATAAAGGGCTAATCTTCTTCTTCTGCTTCTACAGCATTTATCCTCACCACTGACACTTCTGGTTATTAACATTTAACGCCAAAGGTTTATGTTATATCTCAAGGGTGAAATGGGTTTCATATGTGGGGTGCGTACAGTGTTTAAGACAGTGCATATCTGTGTGTACATTCATGTACATATGCATCAGATGTTTATGTATTTAAGTGAATATTACTGAGCTGTTATGGACAAATTATAACCTAAGACATTATTGCACAGACAGTATAAGAAGAGCAAATGAGAGCTACACTAAATGTTCCCATACAGCAAATGTGCTGTGTAAGCAAATGAATTAAGACCAATATTTCTATATATAGATCCTTCGTCAGAAGTATTGGGTTGTGAAATCCAGTCTTCATATGGTACAATGTACAAAGAGGGGGATTTTTCTAGCCTATTTTCGTTGCTATATTTAGAGGCCTGTTTCTATTGGAGATGAGGATATTGCCCGCTGTTCACAAGCTGAAGGAGGCATATGTCACCCCCCACCCCTCCCCAAAATGAACACCACCACCTGACCTACACTTCCTGGTGTGAATTAAATCAAAGCTAAGGAGTGCTGAGAAAACTTGATAGGCAGTGGTCTCTTGAGATAAGCTAGTGTCATTTTTGCTTCAGCTGTCCTGCAAAGAAAACTGGCCTTGTGTAGTGTCACTTTTTGACATAAAGCAGTTGTAGTTACCCGGTGGTCTGAAGCACAAAGGAGGTTAGAAGGGAAAAAATAAGTGGAAACTTAAATAATCCAGGGCTGTCCCCAAATGAAACATGAAAGCTCTATACTATAGTTTTAAAATGCATTGCTGAGCACGTGATCTTTTATCCCCTTTGTTTACTACAACTTGTTGTGTTCCAAAAGCAAAGAAGTCTTGGCTGATCTCTCTTCTCTTCTCTTCTCTTCTCTTCTCTTCTCTTCTCTTCTCTTCTCTTCTCTTCTCTTCTCTTCTCTTCTCTTCAAGCATTTACTTTGATTTATGTGTCACAGATGCTAAGTTTATTTGGGGTCATGGGCCAGAGATGAAAAGTGATGGTGGTTGAGTGGCGGAAATGCTGAGCAATTTTCAGAACCCATCTGGGCTTGTAGAACTGTCTGTGGCAATGGCTGACTTGGTCTTCCATCTGTCATCTCCAGCCATATGTACTCCCGTGCTCTGCCCAGAACATGTGGGTCCCAATGAGATGAAAGTCAGAGAAAACAGGAAGAAATGTCATTATCTTGGGAAGAAACATGGGGGAAGTGGATTGGGAAGAGGAGAGGAGGCAAAACGAGCACCTGAGCAGACTGCTCGGGTGACTCGACCTGTCCTCAGTACACTGAAATAATCCTTTTAGAGTTCGGTCATTGAACAGATATTCTACTTGTAATCCTTCTCTCCATGTTTTGCCATCTTCCTCCAGCTGTTACCTTTGTCTGTGGGCTCACAGTGTCATATGGGTTGACACTGCAGACATTAAATGCACAGCAAATTCATTTTCATTATAATAATACACAAAATCACGCAGGTGCATCAAAGGCCCCTGAAGGTTCTTATCCATATCATATGCTATGAAGTGATCATGTTGCCTAACTACCCAATACAAATCTAATAAAATGACCAATTTGTTTGGTTTTCACACCTATAACACCTTAGTACAACATCATATCATTTTCACTTCATGACAGTAATATTTTATAATTTATAAAACGTGAATTACATATTCATGCATGATATATTATGATATCATCATAATCACCAACAACAAGCTAAAAAACCAAACATCATTGTCCTGCTGAAAGCTGAAGCTGCTGGAAATCAAATGCTTTTCAGATGGTATTGCATGGTGGATCAAAATCTATTCTGTTCCATCCATTTTGACAAGATCTCCAACATTATTGGCTGAGATGAGCCCTAAACAATGACAGCGCCTCCACCACACACCGTGTTCCCTTACAATCTGAGCCAAAGATTTCAAATTTGGATTCATCATTCTATCACTTCTTGTTTACCTTCCTTAAGAATGACTTCTTGGCAGCCACCCTACTACAAGGCAAGGCAAGGCAAGGCAAGTTTATTTGTATAGCACAATTCAACAACAAGGTGATTCAAAGTGCTTTACAGAGACATTAGAAACAAGAACAAATAAAAAGCATGATTTAAAATTGAATAAAACAAGCAAATAAACTAACTAACTAATTAACAAACAAACAAACAACAGTATATAAAATCAAAACAGATAAAATCAGAACAGTAGATAAAATCAGTAGTTAAATGTAAGTTTTGAAATTTAAGCTTAAAAGTGTGGATTTGGTGCTTTATTCAAATTCAGCTGAGAACAGGTGAGTCTTCAACCTGGATTTAAATAAACTGAGTGTTTCAGCTGATCTGAGGCTTTCTGGGAGTTTGTTCCAGATATAAGGAGCATAAAAGCTGAATGCAGCTTCTCCGTGTCTGGTTCTGACTCTGGGAACTGATAAAAGACCGGATCCAGATGACCTGAGGGATCTGGATGGTTCATACTGGGTCAGGAGGTCATTGATGTATTTTGGTCCTAAACCATTCAGAGCTTTATAGACCAGCATCAGAACTTTAAAGAGGACATTCTGATGAGGTTTCACTGAACAGTTGATGTGTAAGCTGAAGGGCCAGAGCCATCTTTCAGTTCCTCTTTCAGGCCTTTGCTTGATTTTTTTTCTCTCTATTTCTTAAAGACGTGACTTTCAGATAGATCGTTTTTTTTTTAGACCTGCCACTTCTTCTTTTGTTCTCTTTTTGTCCAGTTTTCCTCCATTTTTTCCTCAGCGCTGCACACCATGTCAAGACATACATTTCCAGCTTATAGCTCTTTGGGAATTTCCTTGTTGGTACAAAAATGCTATATCATGCCTGTATAACAGCATATAACTGTGTTGTCTTTGGCATTTTTATAGCTTCAGCTATAGAAATTAGAAAAAAAATATGTTTTTTTGTGATTTTAAAGTTACAATTTAAAATTGCCTCTTTGTTATGTTTGTTATGTAGTCCGTTATGTGTATAACAACACTGGTTAATGCCTTTCCATACACCCATAATAATCCCATAACACAATAGTGCCCTGCAGACTGTTCACAAAGCTCAGGGATCTGGGACTTAACAGCCGTCTGTGTGCATGGGTGTTGGACTTCCTCACTGGCAGAACTCAGGTGGTGAAGGTGGGTAGATGCGCCTCTAACAGCATCACCATCAACACAGGAGCACCTCAGGGATGTGTCCTCTCGCCACTGCTCTACTCCCGCTACACTTCAGACTGTGTGGCCACCCATGGCTCCAACACCATTGTGAAGTTTGCTAACGACACAGTGGTGTTGGGTGCCATCTCCAACAACGATGAGGCGGCCTACATGGATGAAGTGAAGAATCTGGTATCATGGCGCCAGGACAACCACCTCCAGCTGAACGTCGGCAAGACCAAGGAGCTGGTGGTGGACTTCAGAAGGAGTCAGCACAGAGACTACAAGCCCATTATCATCAATGGAGCTCCAGTGGAGAGGGTGCAGTCCTTCAAGTATCTTGGTGTCCACATCTCCTCAGACCTGACATGGGCTGCCCACATTCAGGTCCAGACCAAAAAGTCTAGGCAGCGCCTGTATCACCTACGACAACTGAGGAAGTTCAGGGTCTCTCCAAAGATCCTCAGGATTTTCTATACAGGCGCTGTGGAGAGCATCCTCACACAGAACATGACATCGTGGTTTGGGAACAGCTGTGTGAAGGACCAAAAAGCTCTCCAGAGAGTGATCCGTACAGCAGAACGCTGCTGCAGGATTGCGCTCCCCCTGCTTCAGGACACCTACACCAGGAGATGCCGGACTAGAGCAGCGCAGATACTGAAGGACCCGTCCCATCCCGGCAACAAACTGTTCCAACTTCTGCAATCTGGTAGAAGGTTCCGCATCATCCGGGCAAGGACAGAGAGACTCAAGAGGAGCTTCTATCCCCAAGCCACCCGGGCCCTAAACACACACACCTGCCCTCTTACATCATCTATAATTGACTGAGACAGGACTCTCTTCCAGACACTCTAAACCAAGGCACAATGTACATTCCAAATTCCTTTAATTTTAAATATGTTTATATTGTCTATTCTGTAAAATAGTCAGATGTCTATTCATATTAATGTACAGAATTCACCTGCTTGCTGCTACTACCGCACATTCACCCAATGTATATACTATATATTAGGGGTGCAACGATACACAAAATTCACGGTTCGGTTCGGTTCGATACTTTGGTGTCACGGTTCGATATTTTTTCGACACAAAAAAATGTTCATGCATTTTTAATTTGTCATTTATTAAAATTATAAATATATATTTTAACTCAAAAGTACAGTTTTTAAATTTAACCCTAACCCTTGTGCGTGTTTTTTATTTTGACAGCGAATGCGCACCTGCGGACCACTTATGTGCAGCCCTGGTTATTTAGCTCGTCATATTGCAGCCACAGAAATTCTTTTGTCCATGAAACCATGAAGCTGCACTTTCTTTTTGCCTTATAGTCTGATTTGTCATAACTTCTCCGTTTTGTGGTAAGCTTTTCTTTGGCTGTCACTTCTTCACCCTGACCTGTCTTATTTGGCTCAGCAGAACTGAAATGCTTTTACACACGCACTCACATAAGCTCAGCGATTCTCTGCGCGATCAACCTCTCACATGTTTAAGCTTGCTGCGGGAGATTTCACTTGTCATGTTTGCATAGTAAGCTAACGATTAATAAGACGATGTCAGAGGAATTGGTGCGCAAATTATCATCACTCACAGATCAGTGCTGTCGCTCTCTATACACAGTTCGCACGATTGCAAAGTGAAAGCAAAAAAACAAGCGCAAATTCAAACGCGATTTCAATATGTCACATATTGACAGTGGCTCACCGATGCCAATGACATAATTACCCAGCTACATTTCCGAAAGAATGCAAAAGCATTGACATATATTTTCCTTCCTACAATAGCCCGACGGGCAGGGAAGAGATAGATTTTGGTAGCCCGACTGAAAAAATCGCTAGCTTCGGGACGTCGGGCTAGCGATATTGCAAGCCCTGTATCTGATTGAGGAATCACTCATCTTTGGAAAAGAGAGTTTATTACAGAGAAATGGCTCTTTCCAAAATAAAAGCTATACTATCCGCTTCTTCTGGGCTATATTCTCAGCAGCATAAGGAGAATCATGTGCTAACAGCGGTCTAAATGACTCGGCTAAAGTTAGTAGCATGCTTGCTTTTTTTTGTCTGCTTCCACTTGTCTTTGCACTAGGATGATGTCGGCGTAAATGTGCAGTCATATTCGTTGTGTTCCCACTAGTGCATTCAGGTTAATCTCGTTGAAATGACCTTAACGCCACAACACGGCAAATCTCCGTTAACGAGCTACCGCCGATCGCTCCGTGCATGGGGCTAGACGGCCAACATGTTAACGAGCTAACTGCGCTAACACACTAGTTCACACCAATGTAATTGAGCATTGCATGGCACATCCAACATACTGTTTTACTTTAGTCCATGACTCGCTTACCTTCAGGGTCATACGTCACATGAAAACCAAAATAATTCCAAACGCCAGATCTGAATGAGGTTCAATTTGCCTGTTGCAAGGAGAGCTTAACTTCTGTCTCGCTAGCTTGCCCTGCGCTCTTCCTTCTGACTATGCTGTCTGTGTTGAGCGCTCAGTGGATCTGCGCTGGACAGTGCAGCCTAGGCGGAGTAGTCGAACACAGATTCACTGAGCGCTCAACACAGACAGCATCGTCAGAAGGAAAATTGATAAAATAAATTACAAATGTTGTATTGTTCGATACATATGCATACCGAACCGAAAGCACTGTATCGAACGGTTCAATATCGATACGAATATCGTTGCACCCCTACTATATATATATATATATATATATATATATATATATATATATATATATATATATATATATATATGTTCTTCCTCTACCCCCCCCCCCCCCATTTTTGCACATGTCGAGGAGCGTGTCAGGCTACATTTCACTGTGTGTTATACTTGTATAACTATGCATGTAACAAATAAAGAACCTTGAACCTTGAACACCCATTTTCTTCTGCTTATCCTTTTCAGGATGCCAAAAGCCCTCATTACTCTGAAAATTGTCAAGGAAGGACTGAAAATGAGTGAAAAAGCAGCCAATGTCCAAAGAAAAACCTTGGAACACATCCACAAATCCTGGTTACCAATTGGTCAAAACCGCTTTAAAAATTAAAAGTCTGGCTGCTTGGAAGTAAAATATTGAGGAATGAAGGGGGGCCTCAATCCTATTAACGTCAAGTTGCAAATGGTTGGCAAAAAGAGAAAGGTATATGTTTTACAGAAACACTGACTAATAAAAGTCTATTTTTTTTATTTTTTTTATTTCAATCAGTTCCTATTTGGTTGCTTGTTGTCCACGTTATGTTTTCCTTTTGTCTTGTCATATTTTTAACTGTTATCACAACACTGGCAAAGGTGCACGAGTTTGAGTATTGCTTCAGTGATGTAGAATATAGTCCATTTTCCACTACATAAAAAAGCACACACTAGCTCCAGTGTCCTGTCCTCTCAGGGGGGTGAATCCATGGGGTCCTCCACGGCTTATGATTTATTCATATATGGAGTAACATTCCAACAGTCTCCCTACAAAACCTTTCTTATACCCACAGCCCCCCAACTCTCCATTCAGAAATATACTAGAGTATAGGCATAAAGCACTGCAATGTGGAAAATTAATCCAGGTTTATTGGCATTTATGTTAGATGCTGTATGTGAGAGCAAAAGGCCAAGCAAAAAAAGGGAGTGCACCGGATCATGGTAAAAACAGTAGCCGAATTTCACCTCCAAAGCCAGCACCGAGCCTCAGGTTGCTTGCTTTTCCACAGCACATCCATTCATAATTTACCATATAACCTACAAAGGTGGATGGGTACGTGGACGTGCAAAGTAGTGGTGAGACAAGGAGGGGAGAGAAGCACATTTGACACTTCAAAGCATTTTAATGCACCGTTTGCAGCATGAGAAATGAACGTGCATTAGAATGGCTTTTTAAAAAAAGTCCTTTGTACTTGAACACAACGCAAGCTGACACAACACAGGCAGGTGATTAGTCCAGAATAAAAGAAAAGGGAAAGCAGTGTGTGAGATGAGCATGGGTCTCATAAAAACAGACACTCACACTGACTGACACATACACATACACTCCTCTTTTCTCTCATGCATGTTGAACTCTTTCTTTTTGGCAGTGGAACTCCCTCCAGTTTTGCGCTTCCTCCTCAAAGACTCTCATGTATTTTTCATGCAGTAGAAGCCTTGTGTGTCCGGGAGGGCTCTCCACTGTTGCAAGGTCATGTTCTACACCAATATCCTGATATTATTGGTCTGTAATGTCTCCATGGATGACTGTAAATCAGTGCTTACATGTCTTGATGCTCTGGCGACCGTCATGGCTACCCTGAAATAAAACTAAACCTACATCTTTCCAGCTAATACTCACCAGAAAGTCCCAAAAACAGAATAATACCGTCATGTGTCGAAGATGCTGTAGATAAAGGGACCTTCAATGACGTCGCTGGGTACCTACTACAAGTCCCACAATGCGTCACTCGGCTTTTTCGCTTTGCTGGCGATGTTGTTGCGTTCAGGTACTACTCGGGGGTTTTTTCGTTAGACATTTAAATCTCAGCCCCCACATAATAACTAGTAGATGGAATGAATCCTCAACTTAGTGTGTGTGTGTGTGTGTGTGTGTGTGGTGGGGGCTCAGGGAAACATATTTAAATGATATTATGTGTAGGCTAACAGCCCTGAAGTAATATTTTAAAAAACTAACAGTTTGTATTGTCTATGAAAAATAAGCTAACATTACTCCTACTGCTTTTTATGCTAGTTGGTAACCGTAGCTCGTTGAGTCGTCATTTTTTAACTATAAAACAAACTAATGTTAAAACAAGTTAACAGTGCCACATACTTAGCAATGAATGTGTTATTGCTCTGTTAGTAGGATTGACAAATAACTAGCTCCAACCCCGATTGAACCCATTGCCGTGACAGTTTTGAACAGGGCATTGGGCTACAAATACAGCCTGCTAAAGCTTAATCATTCTAAAAAGTATGAAAATGCTGGTATTTAAATACGAACAGCGTTCATTTTCTCCAAATCTTCCGACCATAACAAACAATAATTTCGCAGGGGGCTCCAAAGTGCTCTGACCTCTCCGGGTGTCACATTTCCCACAGAACCTAAAGGCAACGCGTCTCCGTACCACTACGAGCAGCAGCGGCAGCAGCAGCAGCGGCGGCTGAGGCGCTTTCTCTTGCTGTAACCTAAACAATGACTCCTACTACAGAGCGGAGGAAAGCACGCCAGTAGAATGCGTTACACGGAACCCAAACCTTGCTTTTCGCTGCTATTCCGACCACTCACTTAAACTTACCGACAGTAAACATGTGGATACCTACAGAACACGAGAAATACGGCGTCGGTAAGTTTAATTTGCCTTCATATTCCTCTAAAAAAATAAACTGCTTTCACTCGCGTTCAGCTGTAAGGGCATGTGTTAATGTGCGCACGGGAGGTGGTGAAGTGGCTGTACTTGGATGCTGATTCCCGGCGCAGTTAGAGACCGAATGACTGTGTTTTTATCACGAGGCGAGCGCTCTCTTTCAAACAACCCAGTGATGGGAGCTTGGATTTCATCTCACTGCCACATTGCAAAGCATAAGGTTGCCCGCTTCACCCCCTCCTCTTCTTCCCCCTCCTCCTTCTCCTCCTGATTTGCCAAATGCCACATTTTTGATATTTTTAAGTCTTGCTCGCGCTTTGCCCTATTTTCCCATTTTCATTATGAGGATGTGAACTGGCGAGCTATTTTGACTTCACTACTGCTGTGTGTTCGCTCAGGCTCTGTCTGTTTCAGTGGTGGTGGTGGGGGGAATCAGCTGCTTCACAGCCAGTCGCTATATGTCTGTCTGTGTGTGCTTTGCCCAGCATCTAGAAATTCTTCGAAAGAAAGCCGAACGGGGGGTTAAAATTATTGTTATTATTATTGTTGATGCTTTTTCTACCACGGAGATTGTCCCAGACCTTGAGAAGTCCTGGAAATGTGTGCAGCCTGTCGTACAGTGCGCATTGTTCAGACTGTCGGAGGGGGGGCTCTTGGATCAAACAGTGAAGTGAGACAAACAAGCGACAGCAAAGCAAACGAAGCCAAATGTGGCAAAGGAAAGAAAACCCCACACAGACTTTTCCCTGTTGGTGTGGCAGGAATTTTCGTCTTGTGCCTGGATTCAAACGCAAAAAGAAAAAAAAAATCCAGAGGGTGAGGGTGGTGGTGGGGCATCTTATTGAGATGCGGCCGCTGAGAGGCGGCTTAAATGTCTCATAATAATATTCCCTAGAGATATTGTACTGTCCTCTGTGTGTGTGTGTTGCTCTGGTTGAGTCTGTGTAAAAGGGAGCCAACGATCATTTGAGCTTTTTTTTTTTTTTTTTTTTTTGCAACTAAAGCAAGCCAACCCATTCAAAGTAATAAAACTGTGATCTGTTAAGCACAGGTACTCAGTGTGTTCATATCATGCCTTCTTTCCTTGGTTCTCAATGTTGTCTGAGGTGTTCAGAAATCCCACTGTGGGTGCTATGGGTGCTTTTTGCCACCTGGACTTGAAATCAGTGAAGCACAGCGAACCAGAAACTGGCCTTTGACCTCTCCATGTCACACGTTTGTGATCTGGTCACCTGAGTGCTCTACTAGTTTCCCTTCCCTGCCCTCATAAGTGCTAAATATCTGACCTTCCTCACTCTGCAGTTACATTGTAATGTGTTTAATCACGTGCAGGGTAGAGTGTCCAGAACCATTAGCCTGCATCATTTTATTTTTTTTAAACTTTTTTATACCACATAATAGATTTATTCCATTTAGCTACTTAAACCCATTCCATGCTGTCAAAGTTCACTTGGCTGGATAAATGGAGGGCATTTATTTTGAAAGCTAAATACTCACTATTGTATTGTCCCTCCGCTGCTAGAGGGCATCCTGTTAATTGGATTAAGGTTTTTGATCCCCCCCCCCCCCCCCCACCCACCCACACACACCCTCTTCCTCGATAACTCCCAATAAGACCCCATTAATTGGCTGAGATTTATTTTCTAAGACTTGTTTTGGCAGAGGCACTCTTCTGTGTGGCCTGATCCTTTTCAAGGAAGGAACTGTGCTGATTTCCTGTTGTGAAATTCAGGTTTGAAGAGCCAGACACACACGCACACAAGAAAGGTTGACACAGATTGCTTTTAGTTATGATAATTGCAGCTTCAGCAGGTTAAGCGGTCGCAGTCAGAGATTCGGGCAGGTTGATTTGTTTTTAGTCTCTCTATTGATCCGCTCGAACCAACAGAATGAGTGATATCCCCTCCAGACACTGACAGACTTTAGAGAAACTATTGAGCAACAAAGAGGGGGTTTAAAAGAGGTTTTTCCTTGCATTGTTGGAAGGAAATATGTGTTTATATTGGTTCACAACTGTCACAGTCAAAGGTGGGATGGAAGGCTGACCTTTTATAGGGATGGTGACAGGAATAGCTGCGTAACAAAAGAGAAAGATATAGAAGAAAGAACTTTGCTTACAGGCGCATACTGGGTGTGAATGTTGGGGGTGTTAGATAGGGTTGCCACACTATGAGAATTTCACTTTCTGTAACATATAGTGACCCTTAGAGGAGTGAAAGAAGAAGGGCGGCTGTTTTCCTTTATTTCCAGCTCCGTATTTTTATTCTTGGAGTCTACTGGAGAAGCCTTTTGTGACTGACAACTCAGAGTAATTCTTATTTACTTTCCTCTGGGCCTTGCTGCAGTGAATCCATTGCCTGGGTAAAAAAGCTCCCTTCTCCCTCCTGTTAAACCAGCATTCTTCTGATTGGTTTCCTTCTGTAAAAACAAGTGTTTTAACAACAGGTGGGTGGGGCTTTTGTGCTAACAGAGCTGCGTGGGTGATGTGACCATATTAGGGAAATCCTCTCTCGTTGACCTCATATAGAGAAAAGAGTGGAAAAAAACTGTCTGAGGAGCTGAGGCATTTCTAAGGCTTTTAGACTATATATACTTCTTGTAGCTTAGTGTCTTTGCTGCATTGTTTTTACAAATAACAGAGAATATATGAAATCAGCTGGTCTTCACATCGATCACTTATTTTGCGGGGCAAAAGGATAACTTGATGCTTATCTTACGGCAAAATAGCCTCATTTGTGAAGTGGCCATTGATGCCCACCTGGAATCACTGTCCAAATTATTCATGCCAGGAGGAACATCTGGTGCTTTACACAGGTCTTCCCAAAACACTGCCTGAAGTGCCATTGCTCTAAGTCGCACCTCACTAGGATTAACGTCATGTTTTCACATCTGGTCTTTGTTTTCAACCACACTCCCCTAGCACCTTTCTTGAACACTGTTGCTGTTGGAATTGCTGTGATATCTCGATATCTAAACAGGAAGGTCCCTGCGTTAGGCATTTTTTAATGCGACCTCCTCCTCCAAGTGCTTTCAGTGAACATTTTCTCCCCGTTTGACAGGGTAGGCTGGCTAACTAAAAGGGCTCGGAATTCCTTGGATCTTTGTGGGAAGATTTGATCTCGGGCCAAATTGAGATGAGATCAGAATGTCTCGCCATCTAATTGGAAGGTTGACGCTTTTGATGTCGATTTGCCTTACAAGCTGAGCGGGGCCCGGGGAAGATGGGGGGACACTGCCGTTCATGAAATATGAATGGACTCTCGGCGAGTTGATGTTAAGGTGCCCATTAGCCCACCAGCGGGATGATTACTGGTTTTTAACCTGAAGCTAGAAGGTTGGAAGATTGATGAGACGATGTTAATGTATGATTTCTAAATGGACTTGCTGGGGCTGGGATGGGGAAACACTAAACTGAACAAAGAGGAAAAATCTCTTTATATATGGAAGTCAGAGATCTCAGCACAGAGATGGCACAGGTTCCTGGTAAACAGGATGAGATTGCCATTGAAAGAAATAAGAGGTGGTGTGACATTATGGCGTTGATTTAAGCTAAACCGAATATTTGATGACAGACTTACCCAAGGAAGTCTGTCCGACGCTCCATAAGCAGATGAAGAGTAATCTGTCACGAATGTCGCCCAGGACAAACACACTTTGACTCAGTCGCTGAATAGACAGAGCGAGGGAAAGAGAGAGCACTGGAGGCTGCATTGTGTCATGTTTAGCGAGAGCAGACGTCATGTTAATTCTCAGACAGAGTGAGGCCTTTCTCCTCATTAAGGCCCTCTGATACAACCAATCAAGCGTGTCATTGCTCATCACAATTTGGATACATAATTAAACCATTTTAACGAGCTGCTTCGGATCTGTTTGTGCAAGTTGAATTCTCTACCAGAGGTTGATTGGCGAAGCTCGATTTAGCGTGCATCCTTTGTTTGAGTGCTGTGGCACAAAAACAGCCAGGAGATGCAGAGAGAAAGGCGCAGTGATCTGACTGAATGTTTCTGCTCGAGGCCCAGCTGAGATGGAGGGGCGACGCTGGGCCTGGGGGGTTTTCCTCTCCCGTGGCTGACATCGCTTGTTTCCTCCCTCGGGAGGATGTTGCTGTAGTTGATTGGGGTGGTTGGAGGAGGTGCGGTGTGAAGCGATGGGTGGTTGAGGGCGCTGGCGCGTGTCAGGGGTGGACTCATTGTCGGAGCGGCCGGGATGCCCTGTTACCCCCAGATTCAACACCCTCCCATCACCACAAGGGGATTAGCAGGTTGTTTTGGAGGGGGCCCTGAGGCCCATTCCACCATTATACCCATGATTTCTTAATGCAAGCAAGCCCCAGGGCGATGTATGGGTGACGGTGGGGGGAGGTGTAAGCCAACCAGCTTGTAATTGCTTGCTTGCCCGCTGCCTCGCCTCCATCTGCAGAGATAGCACCCCTTCCCCTGTAAACACACAAATTTGCACACGTACTCGTCCAAGACAATCATTTAGCACACGAGGAGACCATGGGAGGCTCCCTAGTGATTTGAACATATGTACAAAATAAAACAAAAAGAGTTAAAAATCCAGACACAATCTGTTCTCTGGTGTGCACGATGCAAAGGGTAAATAAATCTACATGGACATGTGGCGCATGACGGAATCAATGAGCTTTTTATTCATCACCAATCTGGGAGCCCATCGGCTATCGTCTAATGAGTTAGCCTCTGGGGACAACCGCCAGCATTTCAGGGCTTCCAGTGTAGCGAGGACATTTACGGTTAACAGATATCTAGGCCATGACTTCCACCATACTGTGGTCAGAAGTTGCTAAAATGTGACTGATCAGTACTGTTCACACTGCAGGCAGAAACCAGACAGCTTCCGGTAACAAAATCATCTCCTATACCAGCAGATTGCACATATTTGAATGCAGATTTATGCATACAGAGACGGAAAAAGAAATCCTCACCTATTTACCTAGATAATAGCCACTGTAACACAAACATAGACCAGGATGTGAGAAATGCCACCACTGATTCTTCCTGTGTATTTTTCAATTAAACCTTGCTGTATTTGTAATGGAGTCCCCATTAAACCACAAAGCAGTCTTTTTGTTTCTACTCTGCAACGCCGAACACAGGAAACAGAGACGTTTCTTTGATCTCTGTTCTGTGTTCTAGAAGTGACAAGATTTTACCTCCTTTTGGCTTTTCTTCATCATACACACAGAGTGGGGGAGATACTCTTGCGAATCCCACTGGTGTGGGTGACAAGCCAGTGTGCTGTAATTGTCCATATCCATGTACAGTGATGAGAGAGGTAGCTGAAGGAGGTGGTGGTGGTGGTGGTGGGGTAGCTCTCATGGATTTCCACTCCACTGACAGTCTGGGATACTTAAAGGGATGATGCTTCTAAAGAGATGATGCTTTTGCTTAGAGGTGGTCAAGCGATTTCTTTTTAACCAGAGCACACATGGTCATCATAATGGCTATTACTTATACTGGCACTTAATTCATCAACTTGTCTGTGGACTAATATTCTTTATACTATAATATAATAATGCAGTAATAATGTAAAATTGTCTACATCTTTCTCTTACAATTGATTTATGTTGACTGTTTTCTTCACCCCATTTAGATATATGGTAACAGTGCTTGTCTTTGACTACTTGTGTGATATTTGAAATGCAAAAAATCAGACATCTGTCAAGTAAAAACAACATCTGCTAATAGATTTTCTTTGTTTTAGAAGAAGCTATTATTATTATTATTATTATTATTATTATTATTATTATTATTGTATTAAGATAAAAGCATCACGGTTGGCTGGGAAATACTCTGCCTTTCCAGCAGGCCTGATGCGGTTCTCCTTCCTTGATATCAATTCGTGATCCCTGTGTGAGTGAGGTTAATAGGATATGTCCTATTAGAAATTCAGCAGCCTAACTGATCAGCAGCCCTCCTGCAGGAGAGGCAACATGGGGAGGGTGTGTGTGTTTGTATCATCTGTGTGGGCTGAGGCGGAAAAAAAAAAAAGACTGACATACCATTTTCATAAACGAAGGGTGTCGGCTTGTGACAATCATAGTGATTGGCAGGTGAGAAGAGCTGTTTATGCATCAAAAGACACTCGTTTTATTTTTATTTTTTTTAATGCTCATTTGCTGCAGAAAAAGCATCGCCTGGACTTGACTAGCATGAGCAATCTGTGTCCTGTGGCTGTAATCCAGGCTTGCATGTATTGACTGTAAAGGAAGTGTACATTGATTTGTGAGTGTTAGTGTGGCCGCCCCGACGCATTATAATGCCCACAAGGCTTCCGTTTTCAAATAAACCTTGGGTAACTGGTAGCTGCTTGTGCTGCCCCTCAAGTTACTAAAAACCACTCGCTTTATTATTAATGCGTTAATAAAATCGCAGTCGCGGTCTGCCCGGGTTAAATCTCATATCTTTAAATGTGTTATTGATCGCTAATAAAGTGTCATGGTATGCTTAAAGGACTTTAGAAAAACAGAGCTAATGGGTGTGGGTTGCTGTCTTTACTTATACCCTGTTAATTATCCAGTGGGTAGGTGGGTGGGTGTGTGTGTCTCGTAGGTGTACAGCCACAGGAGGGTCACACAGAGTGTTTTGGTCCAGTACTCATTTTCCCAAGTCTGCCCCTTTTTTTCTCTATTTACTTTACTTTGGAATGGCGTCTGGTAGAGTTGTTTTTGGACTTGCGAGTTGCTGTCATCACTTGGATAAAATAATGAAATTAAATGATTTAAAAAGAGCTATTTTGTATTACTATTGAGCTGCAGTATATTACAGATGGAATAACACAAGGACTGATGAACCGTCCAGCTTAGGTTGTCAAGGACACTATTAGGAGTTTATCAGCACAGCGTCCGTCAGGATTAGTGTTGTGGAGTGAGACAGTGACGGGGAGGTGAAAGGTCTTCAGGCTGAAAGCTGTTGAACGTCATTACATGACCTTGACTGGGCGTTCATGCGCACTTCCCAAACCTCGCTGGGTTTATCTGTCCCCTCTCTCGCTCCTCTTGCCATTTTCTTGTATTGCCTTAATTAAATGGAAGTGCTTCTGGGTGTCTGTCTGTATTGAATTGAAGTCGTTTCAATGCCTATTTTCCCTCTTTGTATCTATTTCTCTGTTGCCATCCCTGCAGTCTCCTGCTCATTCCTGCAGAGTGAGTTGTTTTCAGAGACAGCAGATTGCGCCGCGATGACCCTTATCTCATTTTCTGCTTCTTTTTTTTTTTTTTTAACTTGCTCACTCATTCCTTTGCAGTCTGGCTTCCTTTTTTCTCTCACTTCACTCTGTCTATTTCACCTTTATCTCTCTTCCATATGAATCCGCTCTCGCCTGTCCCAGATATCGCCAGCTACTGTGTGCTCCTCTGTGCTCCTCTGTGTCTTGTACATTTGGTGTTACATACATATTTGTGGGCTTATGTGTGTAATTTTTCGTATGGAGCTTTGTGTTTGTTGGTGCATGGTTGCAGCAGCCGCCTCTGTGGACTGGAACTCTGAATATGATAAATCAGTATGAGTGTCCCTCAGGCTTTGCAGTAGAGCGGATGCTACGGCGGATGCTACACATCTTTTGTGGTGCTACATGCTTGTCTCTCCATCAAATCCTCTTAAACATGTTCCCCGTTCATCGAAGCGTAAAAAGAAAAGCATTGAAAAGGCTGCAAACTGCTCTTTTTGAAGTTGTCAAAGCAAAATGTACAAATCTTTATGGTTGCACTTGTAGAGAGATCAAAGGACATTACCCCGATTGATGGCTGCTGCTGTGCATATAAACTTATCAGGTGACTGCTCGCTAAATCCCTCACCTCATCAGCGGTTGCCCTAACATAGCAACTGTAGCTAGGCACAGCAGACCTGTCAATCTTTGGATTGCTTTAACATGTAACTTAGTAGTTCAGTGGGTGGCTTTTTTATGTCTTGTCTTTACAAAAGGACAACAGTTTAAAAAAAAAATATGTAGGCAATGGATCTCGGGGAACTTTATAGTTTAGCAGCTCCATCTAAATGTGTTACAGAATTCACAGTGCAGATTCACAGTATGAAAGTGCTAATTAAAGAGGCCCGATTCTAGCCACACAGGAAGACACATTCATGTGTAATGAAATTCTAACCCAAATTTCTTCTGTAGACCTTTTATTTTGGTAGCACAAATACACAGACATTAATAAACATCTGACATGAGCTTTTCTCAGAGGACGTAGCAAAAAAAAAAAGTGAGCTTATTTAATACGCATGTTGCATACCCCCCAGATTCAGGATGAATCTCTGCCCGAGTTCATTCTGAGTGTAATGTATTTACAGTAGCAGGTAGACAGATGGTAAGTTCATGTTTCCCTGACTTTGGTTTCTGTCCCATTAAGCCTGTTCTCTTTATGTCCTTGGTACCTGTTCCTGTTTTTGTTTTTTTTTGTTTGTTCTTTTGGGGGGGGGCTTATATTTAGTGTACATGCTTCAGTTTCATGGTTGGCCATGAAAATGCACACCTACTCCCAAGTAAGGTCATACCAGCAGTGCATATTGGCTGTGGGGTCAAGAGCTGTGGCAGTGGCATTGATCAGTATAGAGCCCTCTGTGCCCTCTGTGAGATTGAACTGCTTTCCCCTCATCGCCGTTCCCTCCTCTGTCTTTGGAAAGATCACACTGGGAGGATCAGCTGCTGCTGTCACTGATTTCTGGCCAGCCCTCTCCGACTTCACTTTCTCTTAGATGTCTCATTAACCTGCTCAATGTATCTGTTTGTGCTGGTGTTGGGTGTGTGCGCACACCCTTCTCAGGTTGAATCAGTGCATGTACAGATTCTACGTTTGCTCTTTGTCCCCTTTGAAGGTGGTGTGTGTGTGTGTGCGTGCAAGCAGTCTGTTTCTTGCTCTGGGTGCGCCGTCAAGATGACGGCCCGGCTCGCCTGTGCATGTCAACCTGCTGCATGCGACGCGCTGGCTGGCCACCCGTCCGTCCTCATCACCTCTACTCTATCAGCTCACTTCCTCTCCCTCTGCTTGCACACAGAAAAGCTACTTTTAATGTCAGGTTAACTTTCTAAAGGGCTTTTCATTGCAGCCCATCGACGCTCATTTACCCACTTTTTTTTTTTTTTTGTCAGTTTGAAGACTCAAGTGTTTGAGTTGATTGCAATTGATTTTTTTTCTTCATTTTCCAGCACAGTTCTCTTTAGCTGATTGAAATAACTTCATTCTATCGAAGCAGAAGGTGGATATTGTATTTCGGGAATGGTTTTTCAGCCAGAAAGATGTCAAAGAAGAAAACTCCTTACTCTCCGAGGGGTTGCGAGTTTGAAATGAGATAAACTCCAGCTCTCGGTGACAAAGCTACCAAAAAACAGGATTATTTCAGAAGTGACTAGTTCTTCTGAATTCCAAAATTAATTGTGTGGGTGTTGTAGAGTGTTATTGCCTCAGAGGGTCTGTTTAATTCATCAGGTTGACTAAACTACCAACTGCGACCCAGTTCACTTTTCTTTTCTGTCTCTTCTTTTCAGTCCTCTTCAGGGACTGTTACTATTTGGAGTGTTTATCCAGCTAAGAGGAAAGCCTTCAAACCACGCTGAAGGAGAAAATGTGTTTTCGGTTAAACACTCGTTTTGAATGAATAAACCCCTCCCCCTAAAAAAACCCAAACAACCAAAAAACCAAAAACAAACAAACCCCCAAAAACATTAGAATTACTGGATCATTTGAAGTTTTTTTTTTCAGTCTGGGGGGAGAAGACCAAGAGTCTTCATTCTTCCTGCCTCTCATCATTGATTGAATGAGGCCTTTTCAGTATTCCTCCAGCAGCACTGAAGATTGGCATTGTGGTGCATTGTAGGATTGATCTGCTTTCCTTGTGTTCCTTTTCTGGAAGTTACATAGAGGATTCCTTCTCTTGATTCATTCGGCTGAGTTTTTCTTCTCCCGTTATTTAAGCAAGACCTGAAGGGGGCATTTGATGTCCTTTAAGTTAAGTTAGTAGTTTTGAAATTGGCTTGCTGGAAGCAGAGAAGATGGATACAGACTAATTCTCCCAATAGTGTATGCATTTTGAGCCATATTAAAGAAGAAAGTGTGACGTGTTGGTAATCATTTAGTCGGTTAATAGGATTGATGCCATTCTAATTAATTGACTTAGCTTGGCATAAAGACAGGAAAGGTACCAAAATCTTCCCACCAGCAGATCTAAAGCTCTGTAAGGAAAAGCTCACATGTTGTTTCCTCTTGCTCTCAATCATTATTGTGAGATTAAGTCCAGCCAAAGACGCAATCATGTGAATTCCCTTCTTAAAGCCTTATTTTTCGTAAGTTGATAAATTCCTCTTTTGTAATTTCCTAAAGTAACACACCTCCACGTCCAGTTAGAGCCCCTCTGGTAAAAACAGCATGCAGAGATCTGTGAGCTGAAAGAATCCTGAATATCCGTGTTCCCAGCACACAGAATCCAATCTTCTGTTTTTTAATAGTCGTAACTGTGTAACACTGGGAAACTTTAGGCCTGTTGTCTTGTTCGACTTACACAATCGCATTTTTCACCTGTGTGATGTAAGCTTTTTGTGTCATGACACAATGTGTATGCTAGGTTAGGCAAAACACTCAAAAAGACACCTTTCTAAACAATTGTTTTCAACAGATTTAACTGGTAATTTATTTTATTTTTTTATTTTTTTAACATTTTGTTTTCAACATCCCAAAGGACACTGAACTTGCAGCTGTTGTGCTCTTCAAATTCATTTCAATAGGGACTTGTCTGGGTTATCGCAAAATAAAATCAGGAAGTAGTTACTGCTGAGTAACAAGATTAGCTTATATGGGCTTGGGTTAGAGAAGTGTTTGTGATTCAGATTGTAAGTCGTGATTTATCCCCAAAAGATTGTTCATATGATCTGACCAAATCGCCAACCCCTGCATACACTGTATGACTAGAAGTGCTGGGCGACCTACACCTCACACCTAGAGGAGCTACCCAGCCATGGAAACCCATGCCATGAAGCTCCTGGAGCACAGTTTTAGTGCTGATGTTAATGTCAGAGGCTTGGCGACTTTAATGCACTATGTCCCATTCTTTCATAAATGCTTGTAGAGGCGCTAGGTGTTTCATTTTTATTCATTGCAGCCATGGGACTGAAAACACATTAATTCAGAGATTAATAGGTGTGGCCGAGTGTTTTTGCCCATTAAGTGTATTAAGATGTATATGATTGGTTCCCAACAGGCCCAGAGTAGAATGTCCTTTGTAATGTGTTTTACCTTGATCAAGGTCACAAGCCAAACCTCTCTGCAATATAGCACTGAAACCAGGCATCATGGTCGCTCCAGGCTGTGGTATCAGCTTCTTTTCCTCCCGCAAAGCTTTACCAAAAAAAGACATCCAGCCAAGGCGGGGCTGGCTCGAAGGGCCACTGTGTGCCACAAGCCTGACCTCACTCCCAAGCATCCACCTGGCGTCTTTATTTTCCTCCTTCCACCACTTGCACCCTCAGGGGAGGGAGGGCTGAGAACTAAAAGTAGCAAGTGACCCTGCTAAAAGCGGTTGAAATGGATCCCCTATTGTGTGGGTGTGATGCGGGGGTGGGTGGGGGGCGCAAAGGAAACCTCCCCACTGTGGGAGCCTTTGTGAGTCGGACTCAGAAAGGATGACGGCGCCGGATGGACACCTCAGGCAGCTGGCTCAGTGCGGAGCAAAGGAGGTGACATGACAGAAAGAGTAATTGTTTGTATGTACACTGGCAATGTACACAACACGAGCACAAATTGTGATCCTACAGCACCTCCTTTTGTGAAGCCCCTGGGTGTTCTTGCTGGCAAGCAGTTTTTGTTAAAAGCAGGCATTGAAGCCATGGAAATGGTGCAGATAGATGTGATATTTATACAGCTATTTATTGGTAAAAATCATAATTACTATAAATTGTTTTGCTGGTGTCTTTATTGCTGGTTATGTCAGTTGTGGTGTTCTCTTACTCCTGTAGTCCTTACCCCTCTGCTCCTAATGGCTCAATAATGGAGGTGTCTTTTGGGCTATGCATCCCTACCCTATTTATCCAGACCCGAATGAGCTGTCAGTGGTCCCAATTTGAGCAGAATGGTCATCACAGGACTCAGTATCATCTTCCACTCTTTGAGAGCTTTGAGCTTTTTTTGAAGAAAGATGCTTTTATGTTGTTTCATTAGTCAAACTTGAAAGAGTAAAAAAAAAAAAGGATAATCTTGACATCAGTGAGTTATGTCTCTCGTCTTTGAAACATGAATCCTATCCTCTTTGTTTACACACCTCTCAGCACCTCAGGAGCTCGCTGATGCACGGCTACAGCAGAGGAGCGAGGTGTATTTGTTTTCCAACGCCATCAAAAAAGAAACTTACCGTAATCGGAGCAAAGCACATTCTTCACAGCCACAATACATGTGCTTAGCTGAGCAGATGCCCGACTTCAAGCAGGACTGAGCATTGTCTTCCTGCCTTTCTCACTTCACTCATACCGGCCTGGGCATTCTGCTGTGCTTTTGCTGCTGACATAATGAGTATAGGAATGCTAAAAATACCGCCGCACAAATAGAGCGTGTTGCGCTGCACACAACATATGTTGTAGTATGGCTGCCGATGCTGTCTCCTGAAGCACGAAAAAGAAGGACGTCGTGGCTTGTGATCGTGATCAAATGTTCAGCTGTTTCCTTTTGAACAGGCTTTTGATCAGTGGACGGCAACCTGCGAGACACGCATAAATAAATCATAACCCATTCAAAATTCAGCTCAGGTTAAGCTCCAGTGTTTACAGGTACAGGAGTGCACCCAATTGGATATTTTGCAACACAGTGCAGCTGCATCTACTTCAGCTTGTTTTCAGTCCAGAGGTTACTCTGCTAATGGTGCTGACTGAATGGGCTGAGGCCAAGCCATTGATTTTTAGGGGAATGTTTCCAGGCATCATCAGTGGTGATGTGTCACACCCCCGCCCCGGACCCTCATCTGGACTGCAGCCATAATCCTCTTTGCACAGGCTGTCCTAATGTAGCAGCAACCTTACCATCCCTACCTCCTAGTACTAGGAGCTGGGCAGCAGTGGCTGGCTGTGACTGTGGTCGAAACGGTAGACGCACAACAGCAGGCATGGATGTAAAAATAATGTAGGCATATAACAATAAATCAATTTGTTGGATAATTTAGTTTCTCTTTGGAGATGTAATTCCCAAATTTAGGCTTTTGGCTTAAAAATATTAAATTTGTTTTGCTGGTATCTGTGATTTCATGTTTGCTTACAGTAGAGATGGAATATGGATATTAAAAAATAACAGTCAATGTTTTAATCCCATATAAATCCTCAGGCCTCAGTCACATGGGCCACAGACCAGTTGGCACCCCCCTGGAAACCTCCGGCCACTTGGGGAAAAATGTGTTTTCCTCATATATTTGGTGAGTAGGTGCTGAAGGGTTGCTGGCTGTCACCATGTGAGATCAGTCATAAGGAAGGTGATGTACCGATTGCGTTCTTCGTAAGATTAGCAGACAATTTGCATGAAAGATGCTCATTTGTCTGAAAATACTTGCTAACTAACCACTTAGTGGTTGTGAACCATGAAAAAGCATGACACATAAATGGAAACCATTCACCTTGAAAGTAAAAGCTGGGCCTTAATGCTGAAACCTACGTGTTTCAAAAGGGACAACCTTTATTTTTGAAGGCAAGTGGTCTCTAGTGTGACTAGCTATTAGCAAGTAGTTGGCAGGTTTTTGCAGATAAGTCAGTGTCTTTCATGCAAACTGCAGTAATCTGCTAGCGAAGCAACCAAGACAAATGCAAAGGGGGAATTTGACAAACCCTAGGAGCAAGCAAGTAACGCATATGGGGATTCAGCTGTGGTAATGTGATTATACTGTAGATCGATTAGTCAGCTTTTGTCATTGATCACACTACGTATAACCACTTGAGTCTCACCCGGGCCTTACACCAGGTGCTCTTCATGCTTGAGCATGCAGCAGTGGGTGGAGTTGGAAATCATAAACCACATATTCAAATGCAACCCACAACTCTGAACTTTTCTAGATGTCACAGACAAATATGCTTGTGAGAATGTAAATGTCCAGTAGATCAGATAGTAGGCAGCTTGTAAAAAAAGTCTGTGTGCATGTACTTTTTGATATTAGAGCTCAGTTTTACAATTTATAGTAAGTTGCTTTGCATAACTCTTGGCTATGGGGAATGAACCGTGTTTTGGAAACTACTGCTCTAAACTGTTTTTTTGTTTTTTTTTAATATGTCCCATGTATGATCTGCCAGGCTTTACCAGGCACCAGGAGAATGTGAGGCGAAAGGCAGATACGGGTAAACTGTGGAGAGTCAGGCACAGAAAATAAGACGGAGAATGCGATGGTTGATGGGCTGTCAGTTTTCGGTCCGCATGGAGTTCTTCCTCAGAGTTGAGCTGCCAAGGCTGGCGGAGCACAGTCCCAGTGTGTCCCTATCTGCCCCTTTGTGTTTAAGGAACTCTCTCTGTAGCTCATTAGAATCTTTATACTTTCTCCCCCTGAGGAGTGCCAGGCGCCGAATGGGCGCACAAATGAGGCTACCTTTCTACTTTGTATAATTGTGTTCAACCACAACTGTGGGAGGAGAAAAACAAAGATGAGATTAATCACTGTAGCCTCGTCCCTCCCCGTTCTCTCATCCCTCATCTGCCTTCCATTTCAGGGCTCCTGCCGACTTTTTAACTAGTTTCATTTAATTACCGACAGCTTTGGAGGGCGCACACGACTGCTGTTGACCTAAATCAGAAAAGTGGGACATATTTTTCCCCCATTGCCCCCTCCAACTTTCTTACTCTACTCTATTGATTTTTTTGCCTGCGTGGACCGCATGCACAAGCAAATTGGCTGAGCACAGCCATCAGTTTGACACCCTCACTCTCTGTCTCTCAGCTTGTCTCTGTCTTTACCGCTGCTTCTGAATTAGCTGGCTTCCATGGTCAGACTTCCCTCTACTACCAATTTATTCTGGAGGATGTGTAGGGGAATTGGGATTCTCATCCATTTTTGGGGTCCCTGACAGGTTGAGAGAAATTGGAGAGCGGCCTCTTTTGTTCGCGCCGATGTAGTCGCAGTAATGGACAAGATTAGGGCAAAGTGTGAAGCAGCTCCTCGAGTTAAAGCGAAAAAATTCAAAGCAGGCACAAGGGATTTTCTTGTGTGACAGTTGAGTATTGGTTAATTATTTCGAACAGCGCAAGGTGGCTCGAGACTCTCTCCACAGCCCTCCTCCTGTGCCTCTCAGTCGCCGTAGCTCTCGGCTTGTGTGATTTCCTACGTGGCTTGCTTTGACAAACAACAGCACCGATTCAGTCTCATTACCGCAAGTTGGATTCATTAAAGAAATCACTCCATACTATGGCCGTTTTGTCCCTTTTCTCTGTGTTTTTCTTTCTTTCTTTTTTTCCAAATCTAACCGAGGCCAAAGTTTCCCAACCTCCAGGAATAATCCTCCTTGATCCACCAATGGCATGCAGCACACAGGAAAATAGTCCTGACGACAGCTGAACCTCTTAGCCCCGCAGGAATGTTTGACCACGTGCGGCCACACAGACACACACATAAGCTCACCATACACATAGGCCATACATTCAACGTTGAATCGCAGTGCAGAGCCAAACAGAGCGTCTCTCCATCTTCAATAGCAATTTTGTTTTTTCAGTTCTCAGCTCTGAATGACGGTGAAGACAAATTTGAGGAACTAGTTACTACTTTTAGAGTTTTTTTTTTTTTTTTTCGTGAGGTCTATACTTCCTGAAAGCCCCATGTGAGGCGACTAAAGCAGAGAAAAAGGGAAGGAAACCCATTTCCTATAAAAGGCCATTTGACACACATACAGATTCCCTTCCCAAGAAAGTGTTATAGTAAACATATAAGAACTTTTATTTATCGCTCTGCCCCATATTTCTTTTTGCTGGCGTGTCTATTTGCTTGTGCGCGCGTTTGTGTGTGTGTTATCGATCTAAGTTGTTGCAGATGTCAGTGCAGAATCCAACCCTCATCTTGCAGTTTTCAGCGTGAGCCTCTCTTCGTTGGAAAAAATGACAGTCGGGGCTAATATAGAAATGGAGTCAAGTCATTCATTCCCCGCATTGTGTGGCTCACGGAAAAGCAGAATGCACATCACATGAAAACACTTTATTTTTACTCTGATGCGCGGGCTGGATGACAGATGCCTCGCTCGTCATATTTCTTGGTTCAGTTGCTCCTCACCGCTGTCGCTATCTTGTCATTGTTAGTTCAGCTCCATTGTAGTCTCACCACCTCAAATGGCTGCCTCGGCTCTTTTTCTACCCCGCTGAGCTTTACGGGGTCTTGTGGCAAAGCTTCTAAACTTTCGCTCGTGTTAGGAATTGGCAGTTCCCCGTAGAGCGCACTGTACTTACAAGCGCAACTGTTGAATGCCTCTTTGTGTAGAGGCCTTTGGGGTTGTAAACTGTAACAGCTTTTTGGAGACTGTTACTCTGTCAGAGAAATAGTTCTCAACTTTTGGCAGTAACATACTTCCCATACAGCAGATTAGATGTTGTTTTATTTGATCAGCAGTTATGACTTCCCCATAATCCCTATTGTTCCTCGTGGTTCCCTTTTGAATGAAATATTTGTTGATCATTTTAAATTGCTTGTGCTGTGTTGCTGCGAGTCCATGGATGTGATATATTTTGACATTAATAGGTGTATTAGGGTTTGTGCTCCGGAGCTCCTTCAGTAATGAATATTCAAGGCTTCGGTCACTGGCATCTGGCTGTCGCGATTTTTTTTGGGGCCATATTTATGATTAAAATGATCAGATGGAGGAAATTAGGTCTCACACAACATATCCTGGGCGCTAACTTGGCCTATGGTACAAGTGGAAAGAGAGGGACAGATGTGAGTTCTGGTCACAAATTAGCAGCTGTAGTTGTTTCTATTTTTGTGGGAGTGGGTGTTGAAAGGCTCTAAAAGTGTCTAAATCCAGCTAAATTTTGAATAATTGTGTAAACAGTGTGATTACTGTGTGCTGTGAGTGAGAAGGATGTTAACCAAAGGAAGTAAAAGAACTACACAAATCTCACACCATTTACTGTGGCCTTGAATCTGAGACATTTTCTACTTATGACTGATCATACTCCCTTTCTAATCCACCATTAGCCATTAATAAACCTTCCTCGTCTCGTCCACGTTTTACCAGCATGACCAGTGCACACTTGATAGCCATTAGTAACGTAGGTTGCATATTCCCCTTACTGTGTAGGTAGTTGGCAAAACATCACCATACTTTGCTCTGTTAAATGGCTTGTTCTCTTACAGTCACATGAACTTTTGGATTGATCCTTTTTGTTTGATATATGAACTAATGCCACAGATGATTTGTTTTGGTTGTATAAATATTTGCATAAAAATACATAATTATTGTGTAAAATATGTTAAAAGAAAAGTTTAAGAAGCAGTGAACCCGTTTACTCATGAAAATTTTAAGTCTAGGGGAGGAGCAGCTAGTTCAAAGAGGTTTCTATAAAGAGATCTAAAGAGATTTCTAGTTTCATATTGGATTTTTTTCCCTCCCCTTTTGAAAGGTTTTTGATTTCACAATTTTTAATCCATTCATTCATCCATTTTATCATTCATCCATTCATTCATCTGAGTCCGGGTCATGGGGCCAGCAGTCTAAGCAGAGAAGTCCAAACCTTTCTAACCTTGCCCACCTTAGAAACAGAAGCAATCCCAACCTGGCCTAAAGCATATATAGGATATTTCATTTTCAGCCTTTTTATTTTCTTTCTTACTTTTTGGTAAATAATGTGCAACATCGAAGGCAGAACGAATAAATCCATCCATCATGTTTCCTGACTTCCATCTTTTCGAAAAATCTGACATTGCTGCACTGCTAAATAAAAAAAATAATTTTGTGTCTAGATGTATGCATAAAGGATATGACCAACTATGTTGAAGGCAACAGAAGTTTATTTATAAGCATCACTTCCTCATATTTTTTTTAATCCTGGGATGAGCCTGGATTGGTATGACACATCACGGGGGTGGGTTTCATCTTACTTCACCTGCAGCATCATTTTTGTTGGAAAAACACTCCGATATTAGCACATTTTTATAGCACTGGAATCACTATTTGCATAGGCATAGTTTTGGTGGGTAACATAATTCACATTACAATTTTAGTGATCGTAGTTCACGTCTTCAAAATTAAAATTCAAAGTAAGAGTCTAAAACTCAATATTTTTAATGGCATAAGGCAGAGACATGCTGTCTGTCCAGTGTCACACTAGTCTGAACACTGATTGTTCATGCTCATACCTGCTTTCTACCACCCCTATCATTAAACTACCCATCCTTCACGCATCCCCTGCGTTTCCTTCATTTCCCTGGTCTCCATTTGATTTGGCTGCACGTCCTGCTTCACAGGATTTCCTTAAAGTTGTTAGCTTAGCTCCTCTTTTGCCCGTATTAAGGGAAGCTGACATATTCAGAGCTCTTATTGAGAAGCAGTGACTGGATAGCTGGCTGGCTGGCTTAGCTGATAATAAGGCATGCTCCAGTGGCTTGTATTTGTGTAGCACCTGCCATCTGTGTGTCCTTGAGTGGATCCTCCAAGCGCGCGTGTGTGTGTGTGTTTCAGAGTTATACCACGCTGCCACTTCCTGTGAAGTGTCTTCAAATGCCCTGGCTGTGTTCTGAGGCTATGACCGTCTGTCACTGCATGGGTGTGTTTGAGCCAGCACGCCGTATGCACGCATGCACGCATTTTGCCCGTGTGACTGTGCAGTCAGCACTTCTTCTCATGTCTTGACTGCACGCAGTGAATCTGAGCACACGTCTTTCAAAACCTGCACCCTGTGGCCCCATCACTTGAACGCATGAAGCCGACACTGTGGTCTTTTCATCCACTCCCGTGCTTTTCACACACTCCCCACTGACTCAGATCTCTCACTGATGCTTCAGTCCTCTCTCCCCCCTCTCTTATACAGTTTCTCTGTCTCTACTTGTCACTGAGCTCTTTGTTTTATGTCTCGTGAGGAGAGCTGAATGAGGACTGCTGGGCCAGGATGTGAAGTGAACGTATAGAGTAATGGCTACACAGAATTGAAATGCTAGTCTGTCTCTAAATTTTTGTTCTGTGTTTTTCTTTTTGTTTTATTTGTGTGTGTGCATTTTTAAAATCATGTTTGCAGTGAACTAGACTAAATAAAAATCTTGGCGGTTGGGTAGACATGGAAACAAGTACCATAATTGCTTGAATTGTCTCCAACTCTATGATTAGCTGCAGCCCTATCATCAACATTCTCATCTTTCCCTCCGTCTAACATCGTTTGTCTGTCTCTTTTTCTTTGCATGCCAGTTAGTGCATCTTCTAGAAGGCTTAGCATTCAGTGGTAGCAGCATGGGGTAATTTCTCCATGACTGACTGATATTCTGCTTCCAAAGGATGTGCATGGTCAGCCTGAACACTAATGGGAAACTTACGAACGGTAATGAGATAAAAAAATGGCTTCAAAAGTTAAAGCCAATATTAACCCAACTGACATTTGTCTTCAGGGTCCTCCTTCCTTTGATTCTAGTCTTCTCAATCTTTGATTTCTCTGCATGTGTGTGTGTGTGTGTGTGTGTGCGTGTTTGTGTGTGTGTGAGCTGAGCTTTGTTAATCAGATGAAGGAGAACCCTTCCTGTCCATAGTAATTTCTTGATTCTGTTGACCTTAAGCGTACTTTAACACCTGGCGCCATCTGTACAGATCCATATTTTAGGTGCATTTCAGATGCCACACATATACAAGGGTATATGTCTGTGAAAAGGTCAGGCTGTGGTTTTTCACAGAAATGAAACAGTGAAATCTGTTTTTAGTTCCTGGCTGCCCTTGTTGTTATAGCTCTAGTGAACTTGAGAACATTACTTGCTCATATTCTTCCCACATTTTTAGTACATTTATCAGTGATTACAGTATTGATTACAGCCTCTCTTATATATACAGTCGTAGCTACCAAGGACATAGACTTTCTGGTAATTTCAAAAGGTATATTTAGTCACTTTGCTACTAGCACAGAACATACTGTCTGTCAAACAGTTTGACAGACACTCACCATGCAACACCATCTGGAAAACACCTGATTAGCAACAGCTTCATTTTATAACATGATCACAAATCACAAATAGCGTAAAAACATACCTGGATAGGAAAACACAATGGAACACTATCAGCCATCTGGCACACATTAGTGAAGTAGTATGGGATAATCTTGACAGAGAACAGAACTAAACTCAGCCGTCAAGAAGCCTGAAGAACTACTTCTGAAGACTGCTCTGTTTTCCCCTTATATACTGTATATCTCTGTATGTTTGTATGTTTAAATATTGCTCCATGTATTTCCTATTTTCCTATCAAAATATAAAGAAAAGCTGTGGCTCAAGACTTTTGCACAATACTGTACATGTGTTAGATTTGAGTTATTTTGGTGTCTAGAATGGGTGTGGCAGGAAAAATGTTACTGTCTTGGAGTGGTTCACAAAGTGCTTTATTTATCTTCATTTTGAATATTAGAGCTGTGACTCCAAGAGTGCAGTGGGTTTTTGGGTCAGTGATTCTTTGAAAAGGTCATCAGGTCATTTGACGGGAATCTGCCACTATTTAGTGCCGGGACGTAGGGATAGAGCCATACTACCGAGAGGAATAGCAATAACAATAACTTTAATTTTAGCTCAGAGGTGGTGTTTGTGTGCGTTGTGGCAGCTGGAAGTTCATTCGTTGTCTGAGAGCTTTTGTGTCATGGCTTTCAACCTACAATTTTGTCTTGCTGGTGGCGATGTTGTGGCGGCATGCTTCCTTAACAACAAATCGCTGTTCAAAACAAGACGCATCTGCGTGCAATAAAAAGTTGTTCCCGGGCTACTGTCGTGAAACAAACCAGCAGGTTTAACTAAGAAGAAAACCTCCATATGGTTGCTCATGGCTCACTGAATATTCAAAGACTCCGGGTTATCCCCTCTCACCAAGCTAACAACATGCCTTTGCGGATGTATGCTCATATTGTTGTGCTTGTCACCAGTCCTATATGTGCAATCTCATGCATGTGTACATGCTGAGATGTTACACGTATTAAGAACAACATGCTTTTCATCAGGGCAGGGTGGGGAAATATTTCCTAATGAGGTGACAAGCACCAGCTGTCCACTATGAAAAGGCAGTATCAAATGGTATGATACCAGCACTTTAACACTTTGATGCATGCTGAGTCTACAAATGGGAGGTATTATTCAAACCGTGCCTCACAAGTTTGTAGAAGATGTGTGATATGTACAAAAAACTGTGCACACCTGGAGACCTGACAGGTTTCCAGGTGTGCATGACTGCAGTGGAGTATAGTCAAAGCCTTAATCACTAACTTCACGAAAAAATTGATGTACATCAGTGTGCAGGGCAAATTTTTTTTTTTTTTTTGGTCAAATTAGCAACAAGGTGCTGGATGATTAATTATCTACAGTTACATTTGTTCATAAGTTCTAGTTGTGGAAGATAATAACCTTGTTATAAGTCACAACTTTATGCACACCAATAATTGTATATAGGCTTTAATATACCTTGTATAATTTGTATCTCTACAGTTGCCTGTTGTTTATTTTCATATTCATATTTCCATATTGTTCTGTTTAATTTTACTTTATTACATTTCTTTGGTTTGTTTTTGTTTCAGTTGCACACTGTCTGTTGGGGGAACTGCGATTCTCTCTTTCCTTTACATATTGCGGAATTGACTATAAAGTTGACTTTGACTTTACAGTCTGACGATCTCCTTGCTTTCCATGTTCTTAAGCCCGTGGCTAAGTCTGCATGTTGATGTGTCCTTGAGCAAGACACTGAATCCTAAGCTGCTCTCAATACATCTGTCAGCATTTGATAAACAAAGTGTTGCATATAAAGAATCTGTGGATGAATATCTGAGTGCCAGTGGATGAATGTGGTTTGTAGAGTAAAACCCTTTAAGACTGGGAAGGTGCTAGAAATGCCCGTCTTACCTGACGGTGTATTTTAAATGACCACAAAAGCGACAGTTGCCTTTAAATTGATTTGCACAATCGGTTTATCAAGCTTGGAGAGAACATAGAGGCGTCTTATTAAGAAACCGAGATATGAGGGAACGGGTTACCAGACCATCACAGGAGTAACATATAAAGAACCTCACTCTTCTACTCTACAGTCAGTTTAGAGTCACTACCTGTATGGGTCCTTGCCATCTCCTTATTACGGCTAATATTATATATAACGTTGGAATCCATTCTTTGTTAGTGTGTTTCATTCATTTTGACAGGTTCTTTGTGCTAATTTGGTTTCCACACTCAAATGCAGAAATGTGCATAGTAGTGAGATATAATCTGAAAACATTCTTAAAAGTTCTCAAGTGCTTTTTTTTTCTTTTTCTGCCTCGCTGTGATTGATTTAACCTTGCTTTTGTCCCCCCTTCTTTCCTCCCCGGGCTCCATGGTCAGCGTGTAAGTGTTTGAGAACCGACAGGGAGGATCTCCTTTCCCCTCAAGCTGACACACGGGCAAACAATGCTAAGTGAGATCCACTATAAAGTCTGACTGGCTGCTTATCTCCTCAGCCTCCCTCTTCGATTCACTCACCCTCCCTCTTTTAGTTTCTCCTTCTCATCCAGTCTCTTCATTGTTTTGTTTCTCTTTAAGCCGTTCTGTTCGTCAGCCTCGCCGTCCTTCACCTTTTCTCCCTTTCTGTCTGCTTTTGCAGAAACTGCATCTTTATTTTTTATTTTTTTGCTTCCCAGTCAGCACAAATCCCACCAGTGTCTGCACATCATCGGGCTTGAGGGCTGTGGCTTCAGGCAACTCTCTCATTTTAAATCTCTTGACAGAGAGATAACACATACACGCACACAAAAAAAAATCTAAACTAAGCCAAGCTGGTGGTTGTAGCAGCTCCACTTCTCACATCAATTTGATTTCAAATCACCTTGAGGCAGCACTTTCCTTTTTTTTTTTATAAAAGCCACACCTTCATTTTTGGTTTTTTTGTTGATGTTTTTTGGGGGCGGACAACTCACTCACGCGGCAGGATAACACCACAGATGCTGTTTTGGGTGGATTTTGTTTCATCACGTTTTCATCATCGTTTCATCATCCTCAGTGTGGACCTGACTGCTCTCTGGGTTGCCATGGCCCGGAGCAAACGAAAGCAGGCTGTGGGTGTGTTTTTTATTTTAATTTTAATTTTATTTTCTGAGCGTGGGCTGAGGGTATTTTTGCTGATGTCACGTCATCAAGATGTGATGTCAGATGCTAAACCCATAACCTGCCAAATATGTTACATTTGTACATGTGTGAAGATGTGCGTCTGTTAAGGTCAAAAACTGCCACGTGCTGTGCGGGGTCTGCCAACTCTTATGCTCACTTATGCTTCCTGTGTGTGTGTGTGTGTGTGTGTGTGTGTGTGTGTGGGTGTGTGTACGTGTGTTTAAACATGCGTTTGCCACTGCATCAGGAGTGCATAATTTGCTGTAATTTGATTCAAGAGAGCCTGAAATGCAGATAGAGGTCAGCCACGCCTCCTCTTCCTTGAAAGAGAGCAATGAAGGTGGGGAGAGGCAGAAAGGAAGTGGAGAGGTTGCAGTTGAGTCAAAAAGGGAGAGGGTGGTTGACGCAGTAGGTTTCATTTGGCACTCCCACTTTTAACGGTCACACCTGAAGAAAGAAAGCGGATGCTTCTCTCTTCCTTTTTCCTACCCTGTCTGCTTGCTGAGTGCTTGCTCACGGGTAATTGTTGGGGTTCTCCCTGCATTACCTTACAATGTGAAGTGCCCCCGTCCAGACTCACTTTTAGTAATGTTGTTGTGAATTGGGGCTATATAAATAAAGCTGAATTGAATTTTGTTAGTGGTAGCTGCAGCAGAGACTTCACTCATCTATCTCTGTTCCTCGCACAATCCCTCCTCTCTGTCGTTCCCCCGCAGTGTCTTTGTCTTGCTTCATCGTTTTCATCTCTTACTTCTCCCATCAGCCTTTCCACACAAACTTAATTTCCCTGTGATCCCCGAACACATTTTAGCTCTTCTTTCCCCTTTTTCCATCCTTCTCTCTGCGGGGCGAATCGACGTGTAGGCAGTGGTGTCGGCAGGCTTCACCTGCTGCTGAAAATTCTCCTCTAAAGCTGTGGCTTCATGCATATTTACACGCGGGCTGTTTGGAGAGAGAGAGTAGATGCTTTTATTTGCATGTGTGGTTTCATGTGGGTTAAATGATAATTTAGCAATTCTATATTTGTAGAGGGTGGGGTTTTTTTTAATTTCAATTTAGAGACAAAGACAGCTTGAAGACAAATGAAAAGAGAGGTTATGACAGTTTACTGCCTGTTGTAAAGAATCACATTTTACAACTTTGTCGTTAAGCTTCGAGCCCGCTGTCCTCGCCTGAGCTGCGTTGCCAGTTTTCCTTTGGGATAACTAATATTCTACTCCCCAGTGTGGTTAAAATAGTAAGGCTGAATTGTGGACTTGTTATCTTAAGTGGCACCAACTGTACAGATCCGTGACCTAAGTTGCAATTAAGCGGATGTGGATATGATATAGCAGTGAACATTTTGTCCTCCTAGAAAAGCTAGAAAAGTGGGCAAGCTTACGTTTGACAAGGACTAAATTGTGATGTTAGACGACTGGGCCAGAGAATCTCCAAAGCTGCAGCTTTTGTGGGGTGTTCCTGGTCTGAAGTGGTCAGGATCTATCAAAAGTGGTCCAAGAAAGGAACAGTGGGCAGCCAAGGCTGATAGACATGGAGGAGCGAAAGCTGGCTTGTGTGTTCTGATTTAACAGATGAGCCTCTGTAGCTCAAAGGGCTGAAAAATGTAATGCTGGTTCTGATAGAAAGGTGTCAGAAAACACAGGGCATCACAGTTTGTCTGTATTTGGGGCTGCATAGCCGCAGACCAGTCACAGTGCCCATGCTGAGCATTAGAACTGGACCATGGAAGAAGGGGATCATGGATGATCGGGTGTGTTGTGTTGCCAATCTGGGGAACACATGGCACCAGGAAGGAATATGGGGAGAAAGGTGAGCCAGTGGAGGCAGTGGGATGCTTTGGGCAATGCTCTGCTGGGAAACCATGGGTCCTGCCATCTATGTGCATGATACTTTAACACGTACCACATACCTAAGCATTGCAATAGACCACGGGTGGGGAACTCCAGGTCTCAAGGACTGGTGTCCTGCAGGTTTTAGATATCACCCTGGTTCAACACACTTGAATCAAATGATTAGTTCATTACCAGGCCTCTGGAGGACGTGAAGACATGTTTAAATCAGCTGTGTTGGCTCAAGGACACATCTAAAACCTGCAGGACACCAGTCCTTGAGGCCTGGAGTTCCCCCACCCCGCTGTAAACCCTGTACACCCTTTAATGGAATCTGTATCCCCTGATGGCTGTGGCCCCTATTAGCAGGATGCCACACAGTAAAAATCGTATAGGATGGTTTCGGGATCACAGCGAGTTTGAGGTGTTGACTTGACCGCCAAATTCCCCAGACCTCAGTTTAGTCGAGAATCTGTGGGATGTGCTGGACAAACATGTCCAGTCTATGAAGGCTCCAACTTGCAACTTACAGGATTTGATGGATCTGTTGCTAATATCTCGGTGCAGATGCCACAGCACACCTTCACTGGTCTAATGATGTTCATGATGGGTCAGGGCTGTTTTAGCAGCAAAAAGGAGACCAACACAATATTAGGCAGGATGTGATATTCACTGGTATTCAGAAAAATCTAGCATTTCTATGTATTTTTGGATGTTTCAATAAATTGCTGTTTCTATTTCACATCTTCCAAGAAAAATTGCATTTTTTTGCACAGTACTGTATACAGAGAAGTGATATTTAGGCATCAGAGTGACTAGAAACAAGACTAATTATGTCATCATCCAATGGTAAATGGTAGAAAAGTGAGGGGAAATCACACATTTGTGCAGCTGAGATAAAGCTTTCCTAAATTATTTTAATGATCATCTCATTTCCACTTTGGCATCAGTGGGCTATCTAATGCATGCTCTTAGCCAGCTTTGAAGCCTCACACACAGATGCAGAGACACAGACACACACACAGAGTCAGATTAATGCCTGGGAATGAGGTGAGGTTTTAGCGCACTGACCCATTTCATTTTAATCTGAGTCATTTGTGATTTCTCCTGCTCAGGACAGATTGAATGTCACTTTGGTTGCTCCCTGCTTTCATGTCTGGGGCAAAAACTGGCATTACCTAAGGTGATGATCACACTGATGGGGGGGGGGGGGACACAAAAAAAGTGTTTTCAGCTTTTTCCTTGTTAAATATGCCTGTTTAATATGTGTAAATTGCCAAACGATGTTGTGCGTGTCTCTGTGATGGTGTGTTTACACGAGGCTGTTCTTTGCTAATCATGCTTGAAGCAATACAGAAGCAAAGCAGCAGGAGCTCTTACAAGTTTACAGACACCTTCTATTTTTAAGAAATGGCTGTATCTCTTTTCTGCTCAGCTTTATTTTTGAGTTCTTTCCTGCATGCATCAGATACTGTAAGCGCAACATTGTGCATTTATTCCACGTCATCGAGCTCCGAGCTGCACTGGCTTTTAAAGAAACCCCAACAAAAAACATAAAAAGTAATAGCATTCCTCAAACGAGTGCACTTTGAAAGCTCTGGCTCCAGCAGCGTAATCTGAGCAAAGGGTTATTGTTGCTAGTGAGTAGTATTGTGACAGCGGTTAGGTCGCTATCTCCAAATGCACAATGGCAGCGAAAGGAAACTGGTGTCCGGCAATGAGGTGAGGCTGAATGAAAGCCGTTCCTCCTGGGTGATTCTGCTGCCCTGGTTTTTGTCTGTGCTGCCTATCAGACCTCTACGTCTGCGTGCATTCGTGCGTGTGTGTGTGTTGTCCGTGGGTGCACAGCTGCCAAGTTGAATCCCATTCAATGTCTTCTCAATGCTGATACTTTCTGTTGTTGATTCCCCCTCCTTTAAAATGCACAGTGCCACTTCTCAGAATTTGAAGACATCTTTTTTTTTTTTTTTGCAGACTGTGCACATCCACAGCCTTTTCTCCCTGTCTCCCACTAAACCTGTCTGGCACCACTTTTACTGTCACACCGGTGCGAGTTGTGACTGCAACTACACTTCGTATAATCCTGTCGCCGTGTGTTGGAGTCTCCTTGAGCGTCGCTAACCATGGTTTCTCTTACGCTGCTTTTAATCCTTGATGTGTTGGACAAGCACAGCAAGAAGGGGATGCATTTGTAGCTTTTGAAAAATGTTGTTTTTTTTTTTTTTAATTGACCACATAGAAAGATAAATGCATGAGGTCTATGAGTTGGAACGCAGTGTGCAAGGATTTGGCTAAGGCGAAACATAGCTGAGCTGGTTCTGGTTTGAATTGGAATGTTTTAGTCACATTGCTGGAAATAAAGATTACTTTTGGTTTGGCAAACGCACTTCTGGATGTCTTAAATTGTTGGAGTGGACATGCAAAATGGCGAGCTTGCATCATGAGGAACTACAGGCGTTTATTGATGCAGCTGGCTTTCAGTTCTGTACTTTTCTAAACGTATTTGACGTGTAAGAAACAGGATGAAAACAAGCAGCGCTTCCCCATTTGTGATATGGTTATTCTCCCCTTCTTCAGCATCAACCCATTAACCTAATTAACAAAACAAAAAAAAGAATCATAGTATTTCCTCACAAATATGCCGTTGCATGTGTGTCTGTGCGGGATTCACAACACTCACATATATTCCCACACGAAAAATTAAATATTCATGACATTACATTTGGCAGTGGTGGAGACCGATTGACTGCCACCAGTTTGTGTGTTGTCAAATTAGCATATTAATGATATAAATGCTGTATAATTAACATGTGGGAGTGGATTATGCATGTGAATCGTTGTCGGATCAGTCAGAGAGAAGAAAGGGTCAGGCTAATTAGGTTAAAAAGCACATCAACGGGTGCTTTGAGTGAAATTTGCCATGAGATTTAGTGTAAACAGCTCGTAAAAGCTGTGGGCTCCGAGACAGGAAATAACTGTTTTTCTACTTTAATGGTAAAATCTCTGTAATGGAGCATCACACTTTATTGCAGACAGAATACATTTAAATTAAAGTGTTGCTTTTTAAAAAAAATAAACAAACTTGTAACTTGTGTAACTTGAGTGCTGGAGTTTCTGCTTGAGGCCCGTGGTGGTATTTGTTCTTCTAAGGAGCTTAAACAGAGTGACAGGAGAACCAAATGTAATGTGCTTTGACAGGCCTCGACTCCAAGTGGCAGCCTGAAACACGTGTAAGCTTAATCCAAGACAGTAGGCTTTCCAGGGATCTCAACTTACTCAGCAGAATGCACTTTCAAACTAGAAATGGAAACGGATATGAAAGGGCAAGGTGACGGTCCACAAAGGTGTGACAAGAACAGCTGCAAAGTGCACTGACGCTGAATCCAGCTGGTCCCTGCAGGATTAAGCATCATATTCCAGAAGTTCCTTCATTTAGGTTTTTGATGATGTTGGAGAGCGTTGTCTTCCTGGTCCGAAAGCTCACTTCATTTTCTTACTCTTCAAATCTATTAGTGAGTCTTGTTGCCCTATGGACAGGATCACTGTCACCCTAGGATAACTTGTATTAGCGTACAATAAAAAAAAACATTACTTGGGGAGTTAAAAAGGCTCAAAGGTATTTCAATAAATCAAAGATGAGGTTTTGACTTTGGTCGGGTGGAGGTGAGTTACACCTTTTTTTGACTAGGGCTAACCGAGAGACAAACAGCAGCTATTCATGCTCACATTCACACATTTAGAATCACCATACACATGGTTTTGGACTGTGGGAGGAAGCCAGAGTAGCCTGAGAGGACCCACGCAGCTAGAGGGAGAGCATGCAGAAGGCCACCAGTTATATAAGGTGATGGTGCTGAGCATCATGCTGCCCCTGTTTAAACTCTGCTTTTATAAAGCACTTTCTAAGTTTTGACTTTAGCAAACTTGGACTTTGACCTTATTCCAAGGTTATATCCAAATGACCTGGAAACCACCAGTCACAAAGGAAAATATTCTAACTGGTCAGAGTATTCTCTGAGTGGTTCCTCGAGGCTTATTGTCTCTGGGTGAAACTGATTACAAAGGTTTACACGGTGCTGCACCAAATATTTCCTTGTGATTGGTGCTTCGATCCTTGGCTGCTCCAGTCTGCTCCAGTCTGCATAGGAAAGTATCCTTGGGCAAAATGCTGAAAGTTGATCTCCATCGAGGTCGCCAACTGTTCTCTATGCCTGTGTGACTGGGGACGTAGGGGCGCGATATAGTTGACAGCTGCTGGCGACAGTTTTTCATGTTAGCACACCTGTCAATCAAAGTGGCCACAGGGGTCTAGTGGAGTCTACACCTCAACAGATCAGGGCTGTTTTAGCACCAAAAGGAAGGCTAACACAGTATTAGGCAGGTGGGCATACTGTTATGCCTGAGCCATGCTAGCTCTGTTAGGACCAAATAACACACTGGCTGCTCTTACTTTGGTTTCTATATCTGCTCTCTTTCCCCTTGTGTGTCTCCATCAGTACGGCTACCTGTCTGTCAGCCAGTCTTTTTCTGTCTCTGGTGTAAGCTGGCAATAAACTTGTTTTTTCATGGGTAAATGGCTCTTCCAGGCTGCCATCCTATTGTAATGTCTGGTTTAAGAAAGACAGTCTTTGCAAAAATAGCAGTGTCCCCACCATGACCCGGTGGACCAGTGTCACAGAGAATCAAACAGAGTATGTGTGCGTGTGTCAGAAAGTTTAAGACTTTGCCTTTTTGTGGCTGAAAAGCTAGTCATTGCAGGCCATCTGGAAACTGGATCTAACAGGTTCAGTTGACAGAAAGTGTGTGTGTGTGTGTGTGTGTGTGTGTGTGTGTGTGTGTGTGTGTTTGTTGATGCCAAATCTGAGCATCTGCAGGTCTGTTTTTTGTTCAGTTTATGCAATAGGATATTTGTGGACCAGTGGCATCCGCTTGGACGCGTGTGTGGCGTGTGCGTACATTGGACAGTTTATAGAGTTTTCCACTTGCTTTGAATGTTTTTGTGCTTTGTGGCAGCAGTGTGGTGGAACAGCCATTAATGGCATCTTTCCCCCATTTGTACTTACTGTTCTCTTCCTCTGGCGTAACGGAACATGTCCCACAATCCCAGCACATGGGATAAAAACAACAACAAAATCAATTCCCTCCAGAGTGAACACCTTCCCTGTCTCATCTCATCATTTGGCAGTTAGCCAGCCTGGACGGCTGACAGACAGGTAGTCGGACTGATGGCAGGCAGTTAGAGATGAACGGACAGACAAGCAGCTGGCTTGTGGATCGGCAGGTGGGAAGCTTTCATTTCACAGCAGAAAAAAAAAAGAAAAAATGGTGACTTGAAACTGAATAATTTAGCTTAATGCAGCTGGGAAAGTTACTTGGATAATTCATGTATTGGGCACACTTTGTGAGTGTAAGTGTGTTTGCTGTGATTCGTCTGTGTGTGCTTGTGTGTGTGCGCGCCTGAGTGATTGGGCTTTGAATGAATTACAAAAAGTAGAAACTATCAGGCATCTCCTCACGTGTGTGTGTGTGTGCGTGCGTGCGTGCGTGCGTGCGTGTGTGTTCGTGTGCTTTGAACGAATAACAAAGTCAGATGTGCACTTGTGACAAATCCCATGTAAAGAGCCTTTCTGAGGCTTGGGGAATAACAAAGAGTTGGCGATGCTTCAACATAAAATACGAAGGACACGCAGAAGCACACACGTGAACAGAGTTACAGACGGCCCAGAATTTTAATTTCGACTGCAGACTTGGTCTCAGTGTCAACGTGAGAGAGTGGGTGGATGAGTAATTCTGCTGAATCCTCTCTTCAGCAGTGGGCTATTCTCCTAGAGAAAGAGGAGGAAAAAAACACTCCACCCCTAAAAAGGAAAAAAAAAATATAACACCTCTGGCAGTCAGCCTCTGATTTGTAGCTTAGTTATTAGTAAAGTTCATGATGCTTTTTTTCTGATCATGAAAATATCCTTACAGCTGCAAGGAATAAGGAGGCTTTAATAGATTTTTGTCTCCCACTGCAAGAGGGCTATTAGTGCATCTTTTCAAAAAGAAAAATCAGAATATCATAAACAGTTACACCACAGTCGGTTTGCTTTGCATGCTTATTAATGTACTACTTGGGGGGGAAAAGTAAAATGAAATTATTGGGCCATAACCAGCGGGAAGCCAGCTTGAATTTTACTGAACGGCAATTGAATTTATCCTTAGCTGCAGCATCCCTGTGTGGTCTGCAGTCCATGAACTGTGACCACTGCGTCTTTGTACTCCTGTACAAGTGCTTGCTTCTTTAAATTGTCTTGGATTAAATATAATCCCTCTGCAACTAAGGGAATTCTCTCTGCGCTGTTTGGATGCTGCGTTCAGGTATACCGAATAAGCCCTGCAGCCAGAAGAAATGAAATTCTCGTCCTCGCTTGAGCTCAAGGCGGAAGCCTTTCTACATGGCAAGGACTCTTGTTATGTTTCCATTGGATATCCCAGTTTTACATGTGCGTGACCTTGTATGAATGGGTGTCTCTGTGAGCCTATGTCTACATGCATACGTTGCTGTTTGAATAGGCCGCTTGTGTAAATTTGCTGGCTGTGACTTTGCAGCATTAAGCTTGCACCCTGGTGGATCTGGCAACATTTGCAAGTCTGTGTTTGCATGAATATCAGTGTGAAGCGGCTGACATATTTTTGGGTACATGCAAGTTTAAGAGTGCGGGTTAATTCATTGTGCGTGTGTGTGTGTGTGTGTTTGGTTTCAGTGAGCGAGTCAGCAGGACTCTGCAATCATCTCTTAAAAATAGCACAGTATTGTCAGCTGAGACATTTTGCTGAAACACTCACAGTTACAAAGCAGCGCTTAGTTCTAATAGACCTTCAGCATCACTCTGTCCGTACCTACTTGACCTGCTATCCTTTTAGATGGCAGGCTTTCTCATGACATTTTCTCAAAACCTGTATTAAGACATCTCTCCAGTGTTTGATGTTGAAATGTCATTTTCCACACGCTACCAATTTAAGGGTAATTCCTGATTCCTACATGCAGGCACACGGGCATAGACAGATTGTGCCTTTCATGTGTAAAATTTGTCATATGGCTCTTAAATTGACTTTACTTCAACTATGATTGACTAGGGATGTCATGATACCAGAAGTTAAGTTATTGGTACCAAAAACAGCAGAATTATGCAATTGTTGATGTGTAGTTTGATACCACCGTTTACCAAAAGAAAAGGGAGGGGAAAAGCCTGAAACTTACTGCTGTTCAGTTAACAAGAGAGGGTGAAGCTATTCTGCAGCTGCACTAGTTACCACCTTCCATCTGTAGTTTTCACTGTGCTTGTGGGGATCTTTCTTTTTCAGCATGTAAGCGTAGACTAGAATAATTATAGTCAGGTCCAGAAGAATTGTAGCTTTGGCACAGACGAGGCCAAGTACTGTGGCATTTTTAGAATTTTGGTCTCGAATGGTATTGTAAGCATCAGTTCTGGTGACATGTCTGTCATAGACTGTATCTAAAAGATTGACAGAGCCATGGGGGTTTAAACCCTCAAGTTTGGCATTTTGGCAGATAATGTGTTAAATTTTTATCAAGACCATATTTAGAAAAGGCAGAGATCAGCTAATGCTCCTGCCTGCTATGTCATTAGGTTAGCAAGGTGCTGTCATCATTTACTGTCAGTTGTGATGCTAATTTGGGCTAGGAGAACACGCAAAAAATGGAATATAGTTGCTAGAGAAACATACCAAAGAAGGTGAAAAGTGCCATCTGTCACCCTGAATGTAGGTTATTTTAGCACCTGTGCTGTATGTGTGCTGGCTAGCAGTCAGTGCCGATTGAAAAGGAAGGCAAGAGCTTGGATTAATCACGACTGTTTAGGATTAAATAATAAGACGTAATCTGTAGATTGTTCTGCCTGTTCTTACGAAGCATTTCCTTGTTAACTCTCTGAGGTCGACGGACGCGCCGGCGCGTCAAAATCACATGACCAATTTAAAATGACACAGCAACAAGATGCAGTGACCCAGAGTCTTAATTTCAACTTGGGTCAAAAGTGCGGACTTCAAGCTATATAGCAGTTTTTAAATTGTGTGGATAGGCCATGTAAAACCAGAGTTATGGAAAAAAATACACGCAACATTTACAACGGGAAGAAATGGTAAAAACTGCGTTTTCTACGGACGGTGCTAGCAAACATATCTGATTGTTCTGTAAATAGTTTTAAATAGTTATATAAAAAACACCTGAGGCCTTGGCTGCATTTCTAGGTAGATAGTACCATATAACTTTATTGTTTGCAAAACATGTGCATAATTTTTAGAAATGTACAATTTCTATTTGCATTTCAAGTTATGAAAATGATTTGTTAAACATGTTTGTGGTTTTTACAGAAAAAAAATATAACTCTTTTCTACTCAGATTTTTGTCTGAATTTAGTTCAATTGTGCTAATATAGTATGTCAAAATGAAAAAACAACTCCAATTTCAGATATGAGGTTGTGCTGAAAATAATGATACCAAACAAGGCAAGATAAACAGCTTTTAAAGGAGAAATATAGAGGTAAAATCAAAAGTAGTCAAAAACGGCCAATTATACCTTGGACCCAAGAGGGTTAAATTAGAGTAAAATACTGGCAGCTAGATCTCGTCATAAGTAAACAGTTATTTTACAGTACAGCTACAGTATTATACAACAGCAGCTTCTTATTGAAAAATTACATTGCTTCATAGAATGCCAGCTTTACAGTATAATGCCTGTTATCATTGTTAATATCCAAAAACCACTTGAAAAACACCAAAACACTTTGTCTAGTTGACATTCCATTCATCTTATGAGCTACTGGCAGAAACAGAGTAAGGCTTTTGTCCTCAAAGGCGTCGCCATTTAAAGTGTTAAAAGTGTAAATGCACTTAGAAAGAACGGTGCATTTCTGTACGAAAGTCTTTTCTGTTTTTGCTATTGTGTGTGGAAAGTTTTTTCCTTAAAATACGAGTCATTGAAAATAAAAAAATAAAAAAAAACGTCCTCTGTGGAACAGAATGGATTTATGTAACTCTGTTTTGAGTGTTTGTGTTATGAGTTTGTGCAGAAATGGAGAGGTATTTCATAAGCTTTGATTTTATTTCACCTACACAGATTATTGATCGTATCTTCTCTCTCTCTGTTGTTTTCATTTTTTTTTTTTTTTTTAGTTGTCCCATTATTTTTTGTCTGTTTGTTTCCTACACTCTCTTTCTAACTCTACTCTTCTGCCTCTTTTGCTGCAGTGCTGGCCAGTTTCAGAGGGACCATCCAGCATGGCCTCCCGCTGGAAATTGGAGACACGGTGCAAATCCTGGAGAAATGTGAAGGTATGGTGCTCGTTTTATACACTTCCTATGTGGAGGCTACATTCAAATTAGCTGCTCGCTCTGCGAAAATTTAGAAAGGAAACGGATTTCCTTTCCTGAATTTGAAACTTGAGTAGTTAGGAACACTTCTGTTTTTTCATTCAACAGATAAATAAAAGCAGCCCTTTACCAAATCAACCATAAACAGTTAGTAGAGTCACGCACAGACTGTCATCCGAATATTTATAAATGCAACCACAAAGCTGTCCGGATACATGCACATTGTTTGGCATAAAAACCTACATGCATGTGGGTGTTTCAGTATGTGCCTACACTGAAAGCTCCCATGGGGGCAACATTACACTTGTTGCATGTCCTCTTGAGGGGTGTTGTGATGTGGTATGTGCACAAAATGAGCACCAAGTTGTCTGTGAAGAGGACCTGTGGAAATTCATGTTTGCTACTGTTTCCTGCACCACAAGCTGGCTGCTCCTCCTGCCTTCCTGCCCACACTGTCTGCTTTTCTCCTCTACATGAATTTTTTGTACTCTCTCTCTCTTTCTGTGGATGCTAATATGTTTTTAGTTGTTTTTTTTCTTTCAGCACTTTCCTTTCTGTCCTATCCCCATTTCAAATCCCAGAACAATGTCGAGTCATTTCACAGCAATGCTACGCTTTCATTAACACCAATAAGCAACCGTACACAAATATGTTTCTTCCGGAGCGTGCACTTGACACAAACTGTCACACTTCCTGTTTGGTGGACACACACGCAAACACACACACACATACTGAAAGACAGCAAGTCAGTCTATCTTGAAACTTGCCAGCCAGAGGGATGTGATATTGTGGTAATAGACCCAAAGGAAGTAGACAATAGCACAGCCAGTGGAATGCTTGGCCCAGAAGGGAAGAACTAAATCAAAATCCAGCCAGCAGCACAGAGGCTGAGAGGCAGACTGCTGACAGCAGAGGAGGCAGACTAATGGCCCTGCCTCATGGTGATACTGTTGACACTTCAAAACACAGGAGCTTACACACTGGACGTGTCTTTACTGAAATGCGGCTCCTGTCTGAAAATTCTCCGCCTCAGTAATTGATTTTTGACTTTGTCCTTCGATGGCTCTTTATTTTGTAAGTTACTGACAGCAGTGAGCGCACACTATATAAACTATGATTTTAAATGATGGTTTTCCACACTGCTCTTTCAGACGTCCCCCCACAACCTTGTCAGATAAGCTGTGCACCTTCCTAGACTTTGCCACTTAGCATGTCCCTAGCTTTTCATTTCACCTCAATTTGAACATTTTTTTGTTACTCTGTTCAAATAAAAGTGAATATTGATGTGAAATATCGTTAATTTCTTTTTTGTCTATTTTACCATTTTTAATGTTACTTTTAGATAGGAAATAGAAACCGTTTAGCATAAGATTTCGGTTAGCTTTAGTTGGGCTATCATTAGCTATATTTTTCAGGGTATTACGTTAAGCTATTTCATCCTTTTTTTTTCTTGCGCTAACTGTTAATTACAAACTATTTTAAAGTGCAGTAAACATTATCCTCTATCTTCAGACATATCATTTTTCTATAGCTATTATGACAATCTATTTAAAGGGTTAACCTTTATGTTAAGCTATCATGCTGAATCTCTGCTGATTTTAGCTTTTTACTCTTTCAGCTTTTTGCTAACTTGGCAAAATAGGTGACTGGAACACTGATGTTAACAACACATGGTTGTTGTGGTTTTAACACTGTTACAGAATTAGCATTGTATAGTCTGCTTATAGTATTAATTGTTGTGATATTAGCAACAATTACTAAAATTACTGAGTGACAGCGTTTGTAATTTAAAAAAAAAAATGTTAGCTTGGTTAATTCCTTGTCTTTATGTGCCCACCCTGAAATAATACTATGTTGTATGTTGGTATTACAGATTAAAAACATTAACCACTTAATACATACTAATCTGTTGCAGATGTATTTCCTGATTTGTTGATATTAAGCCTTGCAATGAACACAGCCTAACCTTTGCTAATAAACAAAGATAAAAATTACAACTCTATGAATTCCTGTAACAAATGAGGTAGAAAATACTGCCTAGGTTACAGATGCTTTGGCAAAACCAAATAATATAATATGATTATAATAATCTAATACATTTACATTTGAACTATTTAGTTAATGCTCTTATCTGGCAGGACTTAAAATGGTTGGAATGAGCTTAAATTGTCAGTCTGGAAAAGACCATCAGCTCAAAGCCTCTGCAAATTTGAATGTATTAGATTGTTTCTATCAGTGTTGGGATTTGCAAAAGCATCAAGTATGTACTAATTTGGCTTGAGCTGAGAGTAGAGTGTGAGCAAATGCTAAACCACAGTTTTTTTTTTCCCTGTCTTTGCTTTGTATTTTTTTTCTTCAACCTTTGTTATGACAAGGCAAACTGATATTTATAGTGCTTTTCAGCGGCTTTGTGTGTTGCAGGTTTCCTCCTGTATTCGGCTGTGCATTAACCTGTGGTCACTGCAAACACGGGTTGCTAAGAAATACATTCCTCTGTACCTCACTGCTTTTGAGTGGTGTGCCTTAACACATAAAATCTCAAAATCTATACCTGCAAAGTAACAAGGAAGCCGAGCAGTGTGTCAGATCATAGTCAGAAACGTCAAAACCACGAGCGTAAGTGCTGATAGGAAAAACATGTTTGCTTCTTGTGTGGCGAAATATAGATGAAATTTCTTAAGAATGTGGCCACTCTTAAGTTTGACTGGCAGTGATGGTGACTGGCTTTTAAAGGGCTTATTTGGCTTTTAAGAGACATGAATATCATGCATGCCAGTTTCGATAAAGATTAGAAAAGAGGGCGTCTGGTATAAGTATTGAAAAAACGGTGTTGCAGAGCACTTTGAGCCCAGATAGAACCAAAGAATCCAGTGCCTAACAAAGTATATGGAAAATGCTAGTTCACCTTCAGCCCATTATTTGTAATGGAGTGATACAGAAAAATGGTGAAAATATTCAGGGTTCTGTCCCCAGTCGCTGTGTGAGAATTCAAAACATTTTACCAAATGGTGCTCTGGTTGCTTTAGATTCCAGTCACAGAATACGAAGAAGAGAAGTTTTGTTGCTTTGCCTATAATGACAAGTTTATGAGGAAGCCTTTTCATTGACAATAATATTGTCAAAACTATACTGATAACCCGAGTATGCATTTTCACATGAAACTTAGTAAACCACAGGCTTAATGGCTTTGTTGTGAGATATTGTAAAAGGGAAGGGGACTATACAACTTCCTTCTTGCACATACATCTCTTTACTCTGCTCTTAATAGATATACAGTAATTCATTTTCTTTTCCACTTTCACTCTGCACTCCAGGAAAGACATAAAAATATAAATGTGTAATATTCACAGTAACGGCTGTAAAGTTAAAGTAGTGCTCTCTCTCTCTCTCTCTCTCTCTCTCTCTCTCTCTCTCTCTCTCTCTCTCTCTCTCTCTCTCTCTCTCTCTCCTCCCTCCAGGATGGTACAGAGGATTCATCCTGAAGAACCCAAATGTGAAGGTGAGCAAACCTTTCCATGATATTGTTTTTCTCGCCTTGTCTACTTATGCTCTCACTAAACCTGATTCCCTCTCTGTGTATTAGCTGGTGTCATGCATTGAATTGAAAGAGTCTCTTGGAACTGTCATTGTTAGCGAAAACTAGCACTTTCACTAGCTGAGATGACAGATGTAAGCAGGAACACCTGTCTTTTCGTCGTATGACTTGTCAGGTTCCCTACTTTGAAAATTGCTCTTTGCAGCCCTGCAAATAGTTTGGTGACACTATGTGATTTTCTCTAGTGCTCCACCCAACGTCAGAGTTATAATCAGCCAGACCTACTCAGACAAGTGGAAACACCTGTTTGTGTGCACACTTAAACAACAGCGGAGGAGAGGTTTCTCTTTCACTACGAACAGACATGCTGCTGATACACAAGTACACTGATGTTAGCCAGGAAATGTCTAGAAGTGTGCAAAAGTCTTGAGCTATAAAAATAATTTTAAAGGTGAACTTAAGCAATAGTTCTCCAGGATTTCTGAAGGTGCTGTTTTTTCACTGATTTTCACCTTCCAGTCCTTGTACCTAACCATCTTCAGAGGAATCGTTTTTTTGTTGAGCCACTCGTCACTAATCTATGAATCACTGAAACATAAAAAAGGCACCTAACCCAAGGGATGAATCAGTGTTGAGTCTGCAAATAACAAACAACTTAGCAACAAAACTGTATCTTTAGTCACTTGGTTGCTAACAGGCTGTAGTTGTCTAGGTTGTTGCTGTTTCTTTAGTTGAAGAAAAAGCCCAAGTGATTACTATGGAACTGTTAGCTGCATACTTGGCATTTCTTGACATGGTCAGGTGTTCTTAAAGAATTTGAGGAAACTGGAAAAAAGAAGAAGTGACAAGGCCTAAAAAAGGCTACAGCAGATGAACAGAACTGAAAGTCACGTCTCTAAGAACGAGGAAGAATTCCAGCAAAGATGTGACACAGGACCTGAGAGATGCGTCTGACCTTTCAATTGATCCAGCTACTCTTTGCTGAAGCCTCATCAGAAACAATCTCAGTGGAATGCAGTATACAGTAAATGCATGTAGTAATGCAGTAAAAACACACAATGGAACATCATTAGTCATGGATTGGACTCCTGGAGATCCCAGAGTGTGGGATCATGTTGACAGAAAATTATACAAAATGAAGCCAACATCCAACAACATCCCACCAATGTCCATCAGGAAGCTTGGAGAACTATTCCTGAAGACTACGTAAAGAAATGAAAAGAAAGCTTGACTAAGAGAGTTTAGGCCGTGTTGAAGACTAAAGGTGGCCATACCAAATATTGATTTTAAATATTTTGAAACAATAAGCTTTTTGATTTTTGCGTATATGCTGTATTTCCATATATATTTGGACATTTTACAATAAATCGCTGTACCTGTTACCCATTTTCCTTGCAATATATAAAGAAATCAGGGGTGGCTCAAGACTTTTGCACAGTAATGTATGAGAGAGAAACTCTGTTACAAATCATGACAAACATGATGGTCGTAGGATAAATGTCCCAACTATCCCCCAAAAATTTCTCTGTGTAAACCTAGCCGTTGCACTGATTAGATACAATGTAAGAGACAAACGTAACAGTCAAATAATCCTGAAATGAGCAAAGTCAGCAAACTTTGTAAGCATTAAAAAAAGAAAAGAAAAGAAAAGAAAAAAGGTGGGGGGTTGATTTTTATACATCATGTTTTACTGCCCTGCTAACTGTTAAATTAAGTTAATTTAGGTAATACTTGAAAATAACTGCCCGGTTAAGTACCTGGAGGTGTTTTAGGATGAGTGCTGAATGGCAAGACTTTTTTTCAGGAACTGGGCTGAAACAAACCTAGAGAAAGAGGAATATATAGTTTTTTTTAATACATGCCAAGAGATGATATCAAGATAACCCAGAACTTTGTTTCTCTATTTTAATTTAATCTACTTTTTTAAATTATTAAGTGCAATTGAATATAAATGAATCCAAATCTGACAAGATGTTAAATAACTTTCAGCCACCACCAATCGCATGAATGATCTACCATAAAACCACCTGTGCGCAGATTGTGGAAATTAGATTCATAAGTCATAATGATTCATTTTTTTATTACCACCACTTCCCAAAAAGTCAAAACCCAACTTGAGATATACTCAAACTATATCACTGGGGGCGATGACATCCCAACTTCCCAACAAAAGAAGAGTGGTGCGTGCAGTCAGTCTGATATTTTTTACGACTTTTAAAAACTCATGTGCAGAATAATATATTATAATAAGAGCCAACTGAGGAGTCAAGTGTGTGTTTGTGTTTTGCATTTACTGCATTACTACTTTGATCTTCCCCAAGTCAGTGGGGGCATCTTGCAGTTTATTAGCGTCAAACAGCACGTGCGCACACACAAACAGCTTTTTAAAACCTTTGCTTGTCTACTAAATGTCATTGCTGCTTGCCTTTATCCTTCTGTTCCCTCCATTTTCCTCTGTTTTTTCCACAAACACTCTTAACCCTGTATTGATTATGTGCGTTGTTTTCACATCCGCCGCTGTTAAATGCTAATTACAACGGGGAGCAAATGACTCTCGGAGCATTCTCATTAACCTGTTTATCTTCTTGACTAAAGGGGATTTTTCCATCCAGCTACATCCACTTAAAGAATGCCCACGTCAAGAACAAAGGGTAATGTTACATGTCTTTCCTTTGGTTTTCTTTCCATGTTTGTTCATATTGTGGTTTTATATTTAAGGTTACGTTATTTAATTCTCGTTCATGTGCTGATGTTTGTTTGTAGGCAATTCGAGACAGTCATCCCTGATGAAGACTCTGTCATCACAGAGATGACATCAACTCTGCGAGACTGGGGTGCCATGTGGAAGCAGCTCTATGTGGTAAGAACTCTTACACATAACCACACATGCACACTTTGCATCGATTTGTTGTCACTGCTGCTTAACTGAAACTGCAATGTTTGAGTTCATTTGGCCCTGGGTAATTCAGAAAGCCACAAACAGTCAAAGCTTCTTTTTTTTATATGCATTCATTAGTCGGATTGATTGTGTTTGTGGCCTATTAGACTATCTGGGGTGCTGATTAAATTGAGCTGATGAATACGTCTAGATCAAAGTGCATGCATTTGCAGCAAAAAGCAGCAGGACACTGAAGCTAATTTGCACAAATCCATTTTAAGCTCTTCTTGTCTTCTCTCTCTGGGTCGCTGTCTTCTTCTCAGTGTCGATTTGGTTCTCTAATGTGCGTTCCGTCACTTTTCATGTTTTCACTTATGTTTTTGGGTGGCAGCGTTGACACAACTGTATATTTTGATCTCCTTATCTGTGCCTTTCCTGCTGTCATCCTCATTCTGTCTTCAGCTGATTATGAATTTTCCTTTCATTCATTGCCTTTGACTGTTATTCTTCTCATTTCTTTTCCACCCCTCTTCTTTTCTCCCCTTTTCCAAACCTCCAGAAAAATGAGGGGGATTTGTTCCACCGGCTTTGGCACGTGATGAATGAAATCTTGGACCTGAGGAGGCAGGTGCTGGTTGGCCACCTCACTCATGACCGTTTGAGGGACGTCAAGCAGCACATCACAGCAAGATTGGATTGGGGCAACGAGTGAGTAGACTAAGGGCAGTGAGAAGGTTTACAATGTCCACATGTGGCTTATAGACATGTTTGCATTGTTCCTTTTCAAGAACCAATAATTCATTATTTAAACTGCTTCTACCACTGATGATTTTGATTTTAGGTGATTTAAAGGGGCTTGCTATGCTCATTTCCAACTTACCTTATTGTATCCTTATTCATCTTATAGTGGGTTTTTGTGAAGCTCCCTGGGTCACTCTGTGTCTGAAACAATCCAGTTTAGCTCCTTTAGCCCTTCCTGAAACCCAGCTTTCTCCTGATTGGCTGCCTCTCACAAACAGAAGGTTTGGAGAGCAAATGGATGGGGCTTCTGACATTCAAGAGTGAATTTATTTGGTTTACAGGGTTACATATACATACGATGACCTCATTATTTATAGCATAGGTCACATTTAATAGAAGCATCAGCAGAATTAAAGGAAAAAAGCTCCTCTCTAATAGTTCAAAGTACAAATTTCCACAGAGGGAACAGGGAGCTTATTTTATTAACTCAGCAGCCTTATCTGTGTTAAGGATGTGAAGCAAAAAAAATGGCAAGTGGGGTTTTTGGCCTAAATGAGGTTGTTGGGCATAGTTTCTGGTAAGGATGCCCTAATCCAATACAGATATGAATAACTCACTGGATATATTTCAATACTGATATAAATCCAGCATCAGTGGGCGTTCTTTTCCCATTTGTAAAATGACTAGATCCACAGTAGAAAATAATAATAAGTTAAGTTTAAGCCTTAAGTTTGACATTTTGGCTGTTATCTTATCTTGAAAGTGGATGTGACCATATTTAAACTTAGCTAATTCATGTTAGCGTAATTGAGGCATTAATTACCATGTGGTTGTGTCCTGATGTTTCATATGCAATGCCATCCAGTAGTAAAAAGCAAAAAAAGGACTGCAACTGTTGTCACTGGCCCGTTCAGTACTGCTACTTCTGTGCCTTTCTGGCAACTTTTTTTTTTTGCCAGTTTCTAAATAATCAATAAACAACCCCTGTTTCAATGTGATAAACATAAGGATTCCCAAATGTCAGCGATTCCTGAAGGGAGATGGCTGAAACAACCAAAATGGGCTGAGGGAATGTACGAAGAAGTGGAAAAGCCTGAGTGACATATACTTGAATATTTAAAGAAAAGAAAATAGATCCAAAACTGATGACAACAAAGAGTGGGGACCCAGGAAAGCAAAAGGAAGAAAGGTTAAATGAGAGGTTACAGCGTAGATTTCCTGTAAATCACCTATCAAGAGTGAAGATGATTTTTTTTCTCTCCCTTTTTGAGCTTGCCACTGATTCTTGTGATGCCGAAAACTGTTAGTTTTCAGACTGATAGAAAAAACACTGAATTTTAACTTTAACGAGGATTGCTCTTGCAGTGGCCAATATTCTAGTACTTAATATTGTAATGAGGCAGATCTGGCAAATCCAGTCAGTGCGTTCGTAGTTCAGTTTGCTTGATGTTCCATCAGCACAGAAATCCTTTTCAGCAGCTGACTTGAAAAGCTTGGCACTTCTTTGAATATAATTCTTTCCAACCTCTGCTCTCGGTTGCATAACTGCAGTGCAGTATGACAGTCTTCCACAAAATAAATGAATGAGATAAATCAAACTTTATGTGGACTGTGAGGGAGAACCTGCAGAGTTTAAAGTTTTAAAGAAAGTTTTTTTGTTTTTTTGTTTTTTGTTTTTTTTTACTGCAGGCAAGGTTGTGTAATCAGTCTAAAAAAAACCCTCACTATACTTTGAGAATTATGAGGAGTATTTTTAGTTACTGACACACAGTAAAATCTGTGAAGCCACCATGACAAGCTGGCTCTTCCATTATAAGTGGTGCTACTCATCTAAAACTTGAAGGAAACTGCATTTGGAAATAAAAGTTTCATCTCTCATTTCTTTCTCTGCTTCTTTCCTGGAGCTTCTTGCAGCTTTCTAACGTCCCTCCTTCTTCCTCAGCCTCTCACTCTTCTTTTCAACTTTCCTTTCTCTTCTGCCTTTTGTTGTCACCTACCCTCCCTGTAGGCATACTCTTCACTCAGTACAATCTCTTTCCCACACAGACAGCACTCTCTCCATCCTTCCTTTCACTTTGCTTTCTTCTTTCCATCCTCTCTGTGCTGTGGGGGTGCAATAGAGAGAGAGAGAGGGACAAAAAAAGAAATCCTCACAACTCGTGTCCCTCTCTCTTTCTGTCTGTCCTTTACCCTTCGCTCTCCTTCATTTCCCTGCTGTGGGCCTTCTTCAAACACACGCACATGCTTCACATCCCTCCCCAGCGATGAGCATCCCTCGCTGCTGTATGGTTGACCTGGCCTGTCTCTCTTCTTGCCGAAAAGGAGACACACTCAAGTGTGCTGTTTTGGTCCACTAATACCACCGACCAGGAGGATGGGAGCATGTAAGAGTTAGTGTTTATGGAACAACAAGAATGTAGAGGAACAGGCAAGGTTAAATGATGGAGGACAGGAAAGAGGATAAAGAGGACAGTAGGCATAGCAGGGGGCTAAAGGGAGAGGATTTTTTCTTTCATCTGCTCCACAGAGGAGCTGTCAAATGTATTTAGGCGACTGACGGGTGATGTGACAGCTGTGCTTTGAGTGTTTGTGGGTCTGTTCGCTTTGTTGTTGATGCTCAGTGCAGCTATAAAGTAGCATCTTAATTAACGCTCAATTGCAATCCATGTACTGTGTTATCTGTATGTATTTTGCAGCTTCAGTGTATTAATACTCTCTGTGACTTTGTGTTTCAGACAGCTTGGCTTGGACCTGGTCCCGAGGCGAGAGTTTAGTATGGTGGACCCCGATGAAATCAGTGTCACAGAGCTTTACAGACTGGTAAGCGTCCACACAGTTCTTCCCTGTTCTCAGATTAAGATCCCATCCAGAGTGCAGATGCGTAAAGGAGCTGGTCTCTTCTAGATTCATCTTGGAAAGAGTACAATAAAATCTCTATATTCAACACAGCTCACAAGACACACAAAGTAAAGAAAGCAATGCTCTGCTGGGAGGTTGTTGCCCTGCAGAGTGGACAGTGACACTGAATGACAGTGACATCGATGGCAGGAGTTTGGATTGGTGGCCTTAGAGTTCCTGTGTTATATGCCTTTTTAATGTCCAGTGGATACAGGATGTAGACAATGATACAGATCTATTTAGGGTTACTGTTGTATTGTACACAATCTATCCACTTTCTAATAGGAACTGTCATTTGATGCCGAGGGTAACTTTATACAACAGATGGCAAACAACCAAAACATGTCTGACCTCTGAGTATATTGTACTTGGTTTGATCTTGCAACCTCTAAGTGGATTTAAGGAACTGTCTATCACTGACAACATCTGTCAGCTTCTTTCTCTAAGCTGACAGATGTTGTCAGATAGATAGAAGAGGCCGTGTATGAACTAGCTGCCCGCATAATACCTTGCTACCTTGGCACAGCAGACATTATGGACCTGCTATACTCACTTCCAGTTTCATATTTTTTTGACTTTACAAAATTGACACCTCAATTTTCTGTGGAACTTTTCAGTTCATTGTGTAAAAGTAGCTGCTTTCGCATCCGTCTCTTTAAGCCCCCGCTTCAAAAAAAAGGATGATGGGGTTCTGATTGGCTCGCCTAGCTTCCTCAAACAAAAATTGGTGCTCGTGGGTACTGCTTCTCACTTCACTTATGTGCAGTTTCTGAAAACACCAGGCTGAGAAGCATAATCTACCACTCCTTATTGGACATGCCAGTTTCTTAGATCCATTTGTACATGTAGATGCCAGAGTCTGGGTTTTTGGGACAGAAATAATCAGAAAATGATGAAGATGCAGGATGATCTGTTAAAAGTACCATCTTACTGTGGGACCTAACAGTGGACTAGTGTTTCAGTCTGTGTGAACCCGTATTTGTACCTGTACAAAATACATGATGGAAATGTGCTAGAAATTGATAAAAGTAGAAAACTCTTACTGCTATGAAATACCAAAGGTAGCACAGGGAGAGTCTCATCAGGGTTGGCTGCATTACCATCCGACTATGATGCAACTGCTGGAGCTGATTATGGAGTCTCAAGCTGGTACTAAGTGGCAACATCCGGAGCTGAATAATTAAGTAAACGCTTAAGTGACAAGTCTGCAATTCCCCCAGTGGCCACTCAAGGTTTGCACCATAAGCGAGTCAGTCAGCATCGACTAGAGAGTTAAAATGGGTGATGTTACAACACTGAAAAACATGTTTTTAGTCTGGTACAGAAAATAGTAATTATCTCCCTGGGTAAGTTCTTCCTTTGTAACAGCTCTACTAAAGTTTTTTTTTTTTTTTTTAAACACTCTTAATAACTCGATCTGAGTACTGGAGTTAGGTTCATGTCTGCTTTGACTGAGAGGTGTCCCAACAAAGGCAGATTGATGCTAATTGGAGTCACAGAGCTGGATCTCTCCACCATGTCTATGCTGCAGGTTATAAATGTTTGGAAGTAGAGCAACATTTCTTTGACTTTAGCACAGTTAATATGAGCATACACTGCTGGGAAAGTGTATGTGTGTGAGAGAGAAGAAGGAAAGGCACAACAGGGCCATGGTCCAGTTTGAAATTGAAGAGCAGCTTATATAAAAATCTATGGCACTGATCCCTAACGGTTATAGGACTGCTGTAAAGGATGCTGAAGGATTTTGCTCATAGTATTTAATAACCTTTTTTGAGCTTTTTTCCACATGTTTCTCTGCATTTTACTGAGCTGTTAACAGATGCGCTTTCTCCGAGAACCTTGAACACGTCTCGGTGTGGGCTAAAGCTTTGGGATTGGAAGTCCATGCTTGACCCTTAGAACCAGCATTTGGCAAAACAAATTTAGAGTAAGCTCAGCGAGTTACTGATACCACTCTCATCCTCGCATGAGGTACATTTGATGGACCGATTTTTTTTTTCTTTTCTCCCTCATCCATCTGCTTCTGTATTTCTCTCCTTCCTTTCCCTACTGTTTGCTCCCTGCCTCTCCTTCCCACTTTCTCCAAGCCCCAATCGCTGCTACCATGGCAACCACTTCTCTGCCCTCGTATGGTGTGGGGGGAATTGTATCACACACACACGCACACACACTCTGTGTCGGCTCTTTCTTCGCAAGGGTAATTGAAGCTCTTAATCCATCTGTTTTTTGTTTTTTTTTGTTGTTGTCAAAACAAAAGCAGGAAAAGCACAAAGAAAGCTTTCTCCACCTCTATTAAACGGTGTATAAAATAAACAAGCGACTACCATTTCTCCATACTGGGTCGAGATAAAGGGCCAGGCATTCACCGCCGCCATCCACTTACGAAAATACGCAAGGAACCCTCACACCAAGATGCAATATCTCAATGAGCCCAAATTACATCAATATTTCCCCGTGAGATCTTTGTTTGTGAGAACCGCGTCTTTGTTTCTGTCGGTGCTTCTGCGGCGTGGCTTAATTAAATTGACATGGGGATTATGCGGTGTCTCTGTGTGTACTTGTGTGCGTGTTTGCCTGTGTGTGTGTGCTGAAGTGCCAGTGCAGTATTACTGTAGGAAAATGTGGCTTAACTGCTGCATTGTTTCAAGGAATTGTGTGATATCTGCTGAGTGAGAATGAAAACAAGCAACGACAGTGGATTAAAAAGAGATTTTATGTATGCCTGTAAATGCCTTAATGCTATCTCATAAACCCTTCTCATTCTATATAATGAGAAACAACACTGTAAATGTAAACATGGTATATGCATGCCAATTTAAGTCTATTTAAAAAAAACAAAGGAAAAGTAATTACAGGGTCATAGAAGGTGGTGGTATTCCTAGCAAAAATTCCAAGCTTGTGGATTTATGAGAAAAAACCCAGATCTGTCAAGGCTCGGCTGTGTGGCAGGCAGGAGTAGGACCCAAAATGCAGGACTCACAGGCACGAGGGAATGAACTCAAAAAGGCAGCTTTATTGCTGAAGAGGCAGAACATAGGAAATACAAAACTAAACTGGGAAAAGTAAACTAACACTCGGAGAGAGAGACACAGGGAAATCCACGCAGCATGAGGGACGACGTCACGCTGAACAGAGGGAGACGCAGACAGAAATACACAGAGGGTTAACGAGGAAAGTGGGAACACACGGGGAACACAGGTGACACTGATAATCATAACGAGACAGGGCGGGGTGAACTGAACATGACATGAACGGGCGTGAGAGTCACAAAGTAAACAGGAAGTGCACAGAGGTTCAGACAGGAGGAGAGAGAGCACGGGGAAAACACAGACATAACGGGCTGGGGAAACATGAAACAACCACAAAGGGAGACGAGGGCTCATAAATACATCGAGGGCACACAGGGGGAAAAAGCCATGAAGGGAAAACACTTAGGGAACAACACAACAGGGCAACTCAGAAAACATGGCCTAAGCAAGGAACAAAATACAAACATACAAGGAAACTAAGAACACTGGGCCAACATGGCCCAGGACCATGACAGTACCCCCCCCTCAAGGGCTGGCTCCAGACAGCCCAAACACAGAAAAACAAAACCAAACAGAAAACAACCCAGGGCGGGCGGCGGGGGCCCAGGACGGAGGGCTCGGAACAGAAAACAAAAGAAGAGCACAGCAAACACCGGAGCCCAAGAAAATAACCCAAACACAGAGCAGTTCAGGGGGCCGACCATGCGGAAGGCAACGGCGGAGACGTGGAAACAAGTCAGGAGGCCGGCCGTGCGCAAGGCAACAGCGGCGACGCGGAAACAGTTCAGGAGGCCGGCCGTGCGCAAGGCAACGGCGGCGCCGAAGGAGACGACGGAGCAGTTCAGGGGGCCGACCGCGCGGAAGGCGGCGGCGCCGCCGAAGGAGACGACGGAGCAGTTCAGGGGGCCGACCGCGCGGAAGGCGGCGCCGCCGCCGAAGGAGACGACGGAGCAGTTCAGGAGGCCGGCCGCGCGGAAGGCAGCGGCGGCTCTCCAGTGTCAGGCGTACTGGCCGAGGCCCAGTGGGCACAGGGCCAGTCGAGGCGGGACCAGGCGAAGCACAGGCTGAGGCTGCAGCAGACGAAGGCTCCGAGGCTGCAGCAGACGAAGGCTCCGAGGCTGCAGCAGACGAAGGCTCCGAGGCTGCAGCAGACGAAGGCTCCGAGGCTGCAGCAGACGAAGGCTCCGAGGCTGCAGCAGACGAAGGCTCCGAGGCTGGGCCAGACGAGGACGAAGACTCTGAGGCCGGGCCAGGCGGAGCTGCAGAGGCTGAGGCCGGACCAGGCGGAGCTGCAGAGGCTGAGGCCGGACCAGGCGTAGCAGAAGCACAGGCAGAGGCTGGCCCAGGCGATGACGAAGCGGTCGCAGATGGCGGCTGGACAGGCTCCTCGGGCCCTCCAGCGGAGACAGGAGGCTGAACGGGCCCCTCGGACCCTCCAGCGGAGACAGGAGGCTGAACGGGCCCCTCGGACCCTCCAGCGGAGACAGGAGGCTGAACGGGCCCCTCGGACCCTCCAGCGGAGACAGGAGGCTGAACGGGCCCCTCGGACCCTCCAGCGGAGACGAGGAGGTGCTGGCCGGGCTCACTGGAACCCCCAGCGGACGAGGTAGATGGCGGCGTGGGAGCCGCGGAGTCCTGGATGAGCTCATCCGAGCTTCCAGCAGGAGCTGATGTAGAGCCAGAGAGGTTTGGGGCCCCTGGCTGAATGTTAAGCCGAACAGAAGACCGTATTGCTATCGGGGACTGGGCCAATGGTTCAGGTGCGAGCTGAGCTACTGGAGAGGCGGATGAGAGTGGGAGCTGAGCTACTGATGGTGGTGAAGTAGATAACTGCACGGGGGACTGAACTGAGGGCGTCTGCACTGGCACAGGGGACTGAACTGATGTCTGTTGTAACGGAGGTGGTGAGAGTGGAGTAGGCAGTGGAGTAGATGACTTCACAGGAGAATGAACCAGAGGTGAGTGCACAGGAGACTGAGCTAGAGGTGGTAGTGATAGTTGAGGGGAAAGTGGAGCTGGTGATTGAGTGGATGACTGTGCTAAGGGATGCTGCACTGGGGACACTGGAGACTGCACTGGGGACACTGGAGACTGCACTGGGGACACTGGAGACTGCACTGGGGACACTGGAGACTGCAGTGATGGTTGTAGTGGAGGTGTAACGGGTGGAGGAGTGGCTGAAGTGGCTGTGGGTCGGGCGGCTAGTGGCTCAGCTACAGGGTATAGTAACGGCAGGGCTATGGGTTGAATGACTGACTGAGTAGCAGCCTGAGTGGCTGGGTGTAGTGACGGTTGTGGTGGAAGAGAAACAGGTGGTAGTGTGGATGATGGAGCTAAGGGCGACTGAGTGGCAGACCGAACTGATGACTGAAGCGATGGTAGAGGTGAAAATGGAGCTTGTGGTGGAGTTAATGGCTGAGCTAGCGGGGACACAGGAGACTGAACTGAGGGGGACACGGGAGACCGAACTGAGGGTGGCTGAGGGGGACACGGGAGACCGAACTGAGGGTGGCTGCGAGGGAGCTAACTGAACTGAGGGTGGCGGCGAGGGAGCTAACTGAACTGTGAAGGGCTGCGAGGGAGCTAACTGAGCTGTGAAGGGCTGCGAGGGAGCTAACTGAGCTGTGAAGGGCTGCGAGGGAGCTAACGGAGCTGTGAAGGGCTGCGAGGGAGCTAACTGAGCTGTGAAGGGCTGCGCAGGCGATAAGCAGCTCGCATTGACTTCCGCCACACAAAACACAGCCCCTGAATGAACAGTCATAATGTCTGGAAAAGACACAGAGTTCTCACTCACCACAGCAGGTGAATTAGAAGGCCGAATGTCCGGCTGTGGGGTGGTGCGTCGGCGGCGTGAATGCCGTTTTCTTCGGGAAGCCGGAGGTGCGGTGATGGAGGAAACCGGCAACGACGGAGAGATCGCGGCCGGCTCCTCATCCTCCGACCACATTGCTGCGAGAAAAGCAGCGGGTGAGTGACAGTCAGAGTGGAGGGTGGATGGAGAGGAGTCCAGTGGCAGCAGCGTGGAAACGTTTCCCGATTGTGGCGGTCGCTGTTGCGGTATGACGAGCTCGCGAATTTGTACTGTCTCCTTGGCTTTCTGCAGATTGGACAGTAGGCCCGAAAATCCTGAGAGCTCGTGGAGATGGGGATTCCCTTTGAGAATAGCCTCGATGGCGTTTATCCCAATGGACATGGCTTTAATGTCCGAGGCGTGGGAAACTCGCTCCCACAGGCCGAAGATGCGGGCCAAATCGCTTTCCCGGGAGGAGCCTGCTGGGTCCATGTCTGGTGACGTCGTACTGTCAAGGCTCGGCTGTGTGGCAGGCAGGAGTAGGACCCAAAATGCAGGACTCACAGGCACGAGGGAATGAACTCAAAAAGGCAGCTTTATTGCTGAAGAGGCAGAACATAGGAAATACAAAACTAAACTGGGAAAAGTAAACTAACACTCGGAGAGAGAGACACAGGGAAATCCACGCAGCATGAGGGACGACGTCACGCTGAACAGAGGGAGACGCAGACAGAAATACACAGAGGGTTAACGAGGAAAGTGGGAACACACGGGGAACACAGGTGACACTGATAATCATAACGAGACAGGGCGGGGTGAACTGAACATGACATGAACGGGCGTGAGAGTCACAAAGTAAACAGGAAGTGCACAGAGGTTCAGACAGGAGGAGAGAGAGCACGGGGAAAACACAGACATAACGGGCTGGGGAAACATGAAACAACCACAAAGGGAGACGAGGGCTCATAAATACATCGAGGGCACACAGGGGGAAAAAGCCATGAAGGGAAAACACTTAGGGAACAACACAACAGGGCAACTCAGAAAACATGGCCTAAGCAAGGAACAAAATACAAACATACAAGGAAACTAAGAACACTGGGCCAACATGGCCCAGGACCATGACAAGATCTGTATTTTCTGATAATAAAATAATACATCTACAAGGAAAAAAACCCAAATATAATATTCTTTTTTCCCATTTTTCCCTTGAACAAAGAAGGTACAACATCTACATATGGTAATAGTGATTATTCACAGACAGCAGTACCTCAGGTAGTAGTTTCCTGGCTCAGAATGGGCCTTTGCGGTTGGGTAGCTGTGCCTATAAGTATTATTTGATACTTCAGTCTGCGTTACTGCACATAACAGAAATACATACATTTTCTTCTTATTGCTGGCCATTTGAAAAAGTCTTCAAAAGCGTTATATCCTTCCCCAAGGATGACTAAATCATTTCCTGATGATTTTCCTCTGGGGTACATTCACAGCTACTTTAGTGTGTGCCAGGAGAAACCCTGTATTAGTGACTGTCTGGAAAAGCGTATATAGCAGCCTGAAAACATATGCTTCCCTGAAGAATTAGTGAAGAACAGCATAGTGAATCAACAATTTTCTCTTTTTGTCAGATTAGGGGAAAGAAAAACCCCTACTTTGTAAAACAATACGACAAAAATGCATCAAAACTAAATATTTGTGGAGATGGAGGACCAGATTTTTATTGGACTTAAATCCTTTAAACAGACACTTGTTGAAGCATTATATTTGGTTGTAGCTTTAAAGTGAGAAAAAAAACCCTTTATGTCTAATTAGCTCATGCGAGTCATGTGTAGAGCAAAGACTAATTAGCTTTAGGCTTTCCATTGTTTTCCTCTGGGACTGAGCTCAGAGCGTAAGCAGAGAAGACCCGAGTTTAGATCCCCCAGTGATGACTTCATTAACAGTGGAAGCTCCCTCTGTAGTAATAGATCATAGCTCAGCTCTTTGCCCTGGACATGTGGTTGTAATATTTCTTCTTATGGTTCAGCTTATCACTAAAGAGAGACAAGCCTTCATACAGATCTTTAACTTCCTGCACGACTTTAATCCTTGAGTTTAAAAGAGGGATGAAAGGAGGCTTAAACATTAATGTAGAAAGGGACAGAAAGAACAGCTACAAATTTGTGGCCTCAGTTTGACCTGTCTCCTCTAGAATTTCCTTGTCGTTTGACAGTCTGTAGGACAGTTTGGCTGGCACACACACGGTCATGTTCTCGTTCTCTGTTCAGCTACCTCTCAGCCTCTCCTTGTTGACCACACCATTGTGTGTTGCCAGTCAGGCTGCCAGCCTGTCATGTCTATGCTTTGTGTCTAGTCATGCTGAAGCTGTCACAAAACCACACACTGTTCCCGCCGGGCTGCTGGCTGAAATGACACACTGAAAATAACCTCGTAATAAAATCCCACAGTATAAATTAGGCCTTCCTCAGACCTAGTAATTTTACGTCAGAACCAGGAGTTCAGCCCTGCTGGGAGTAGTTTGTCTTGCTGTTAGATAATTCTGTTTCTCTGTTTCTTTTCGGGGATCTCGCACAAAAACAAAAGTGTTTTTATAGTTTTGACAGAAACTGCAAAGGTAAAAGGATTTGTAGCATGGTTTTTCAGTACATTTAGAGAACTTGTTTCTTAATCTCACAATTTTTCACTTTAGTATGCAAATCATCATCTCTGCAGACAGGTTTTTGTAAAGTTGAGCTAATCTGTCTGGCTGCAGGGAAAAACATTACAGGTCTTGTGACCTGTAATGCAAAGTGGTAGCGAAACTTGAGTGAATCTTGACACGTGGTGGCTGGAGTGACACATTCTCTTTTTAACTTTGGTTTGTTAGCTTTTGAACTTTTTCAGTTTCATAGCCGCTTTGCTAATAGCTGAGGAGGGTGTTTTGGCGGGTCAGTGTCTTCCATGCAAACTAAAGGCTACTTTAGCAATCTGCTAGCAACTGAAGCAATCATGAGGAGGTTTTTGGTACAGCATCCTCTTTGTGACCAACCTCACCCACTGTAGCAACTGCGAGCAACACACGTTTTACCCTAGCAACCAGAGTTGCCAGGAGGTCACTGACCTGTCTCTCGGCCAGAGAGAGCATGATTATTCGTGTGGGTGGGTGGGTGACTGAAGCCTTAAATGGAACTTCTGACTACATTTGCACATAGGGTAACTAACTGTGAATGCGACAGTATCCGTTAATACCTTGAATTAAGACATGACAAGTGTGTTTTAGTTTGTTTTAGTAAGATTATTTGTTGCCTGGTACGCAGCTTCATAATTCCTTGAGCTTGAAATGTTGCGCCAACAAGTGCATTTCAACAAAGTCACCTATGCTGTACAATGCAACACTATTTAAATTTGACAACCAAACCATCATTATAATCCTGTAAAACATATTATATCCACTATTAATATACTGTGTGTGTGTTGTTTTGTGGTGAAGCTTTACTACACTCAGTTCTTGCATTGTCTTTATCCGTTTCCCTTTCCTCTGTCCTGATCCCCATCTCTTGCTCCCTTCCTTCCGATTTTCTTATGTTTTACAACAGAAGTGGATGCGAGGCCAAATTTGGCAGTGGCTCTATTGGCCATCTGGTGCTTTGTGTATATTTGTGTGTATGTGTGTGTTGTGCGCGTGTGTATTTTTGGCTGTTGACAGCAGATTATGATGAACCTTTTATAAACAGAGCTCTAATGTGTGTACACACACCATACCATCCTGTATGAGGCCTTATTGATCTTTTTGGTACAGATTGATGTAATATGGCAAGTAATATCATCCACCACTAAAGCACTGAGCTCTGTAATTGTGCTGAACTATTTGACTTTTTTTTTTTTTAAACGTTTGTGTGAATCACAATGTTTAAGATGTTGCTTTCTGCTTCTTTCTGTCAAAAAAACCCCGATTTGGCCTCCTTAAAGATAAAGTGTTGTGCGGATGTCTTGCCCATGTTGTTGCCATTTACTGAAACAGGCAGACATGCATAGAAAGTGTAAAGTGTGTAAAGTGTGCGTGTTAGTCCCCATAGGGAAATAGTTCCTCTGCATTTAACCCATTCACCCAGTGAAGCAGTGGGCAGCCACCAGTGCAGCGCCCGGGGAGCAGTGTGTAGGGACGGTACCTTGCTCAGGGGTACCTCAGGGTAGCCGTTCAGTGGAGTCGAACCCCCGACCTTCCGATCATGGGGCCACCACTCTACCTACTGAGCTATCCCTGCCCCACATACAACATATAAGGGAAAATCCAAATTTATAGACTTTAACAAGCTTGAAAGTCCGTATTTTGTATACACAGACTGAATTCTCAGTCTGCTTTTATAATTAAAGTAGTCTTCAGGTATAGTTCTCAAGGTTTCTTACCTGGAGAGGACATTACAAAGTTCAAACGCCTTCCAGATGATACAGCATGGTGGAACTAAATCTGAGAGTACTTTTTTGCAATCATAATTCCATCAATTTTGACAAAAACCTAACAGCACTGGCTGAAAATCAGCCCCAAACCTTGACATAGCTTCTACCGTGTTTTACAGATGCCTGTAGAGGCTCCCTCCTGACCTTTTCCATACATATTGCCTTCTTTAAGAATGGCTTCTTGACAGCCAGCCTTCCACTGAGAAGCCAAGAGGTCATTCCTGATGAAGCTTCGGCGAACAGTAGATGAATCAACTAAAGTACCAGATACATCACAAGAAATGAGCGTGGTTCTTTAAAAGAAAAATGTAACGTAATGAGGGGTGGCTCAAGAGTTTTGCACATCACTTTAAATGCTCGGCAAGGTGCTGAGTTGATGTATTGGCATAAAGGCAGCAACAAAGAAAGAGCCAGACAGTGCAGCTTCAACTCCCACATTTTAGCCTCTGAGCTGCCAGCCTGCAGTATTACATCCCATATTAGCCTGATGTATATCAACATCTATATCTTTCTGCTCTTCAAATATATGCAAATTCAAATCAGTCCTTCTGCCTACAGTGAGAAGCCTCAGGGGAATATTACCTGTTATTGAATTCATCACTAATACAGCAGCTTTGATTTGAGAGGTTATGAGTTTTTAACCTTCTTTGCATCCACCTCTATAACTCTGTATTTCAACTGCAGCTGTTCTTGTTTCAAGTTGTTTTCTTGTTTATTTGAATTTTTCCCAGTTTGCATAATTACAGCTAAAACGTAATATATAACGGTTTCCTTTATATAGAGAAATCTGCTTGTGCTGATTTTCTTCTCTCGCCTGCAGATGGAACACCGACATCGTAAGAAGGAGACATCCACCCCTGCTAGCACCCATCATCTGTTTGTCCACGTAAAGAGTCTAATGAGCGCTAATCTGGGGGAGGAGCTGGAAGTCTTCTTTCACATTTACGATGGACGGGAGAACCGGCCACTCAGGTAGAGACTTTACAGGCAATACGCCTTTATGATTCTAATTGGGCCTTTTCAAAAATCAAATATTTTTCCATCTAGCCTGTAGTGCTGTTTGTGTAGCTAGATTGTTTTTGTACAAGTTGCCCAGTTTTGGAAAAATGAAGTTTAGAGATGGTTGCATTATCTTTAATGGCTGAACTAAGTGTAAAGGGAAAAGTGTCATTCTTACCATGACGAGAGGCCCAGCATTACAGGATGTATGTCTTGCCATTAGCCAAACTGTTAGCTCATTAGCTAAATTTAGGTTGTTGCGTGCTTATGTTTGGTGAATATAGACCGTGTCATTTTTACCAGGTCGCCTAACCACAAGTCTACAAAGAGACATTATTTAATTTTTATTTAATTTATTTATTTAGCATTTTTTCTTCCTCTTTTTTGTTGTTTTAGCATGTTGAGAACTAGAATGCCAGTTTCATTTAACGCCATTGTATCGGTGGAAATTGGATACTTGTACATTTGAACTCAAACCAAAACTTTCTGAGTGATGTGATGAAGTGATGGTTTCCATCACTGTGACATGTTATGATTTATTTATTTTTGGTCTTTACAGTGTGTTTTTAGACCAAGCAGCTTGATTTATCAGCTTGTATGTTGTTTTCTTGGATTGTAGGCCGCAGGAAAACAGTTCCTTGCTTGTTCTTAAGGTTGTATGGTTTATGGCATTAAATCCTGTGGGAGAGCGAAATGCAAATGAGCTGCTCTGTTGATTGTGAACGCCCTGTGCCAAATGGCTCCCCTTGGACTGCTCTTAATTATATTCATGAAGATTTATTAAATGAAGCAGGTTATTAAAGTGCACTTGAACACACAAAATTGGACAAGGCCATGTTATTTTATTTCTTTATTTATTTTTAGGAAAAAAATGTCCATGTGAAAGCTGGTCCTGGTGCCCTGGGAGGTTGCATGTGTTACTTGCATACATGCTTACACACCAGCAGATACCTCACTGTTCTCCTGACAGGAAGACTGTGTTGAAACTCCCTGGTTTCAAAGTTCAAAGTGAAGAAATTTTGTTTCATGTCACAAACGAGTGAATTTGTCAGGCAAAAGAAAAGCGAGTGGGTTGAAAAATGAGCACAGCAGCACCGAAACTTCTTTTGATAAGTCGTGCTTGTGTGAGAATACTCTCCGCCCCGCAGGGTCACATCAGAGGAATTAGAATGGTGTTGATGGGACTCTTTTTTTTTTTTTTTTTTTTTTTTTAATTATTACTCTCTATTATTATCCAGTAGCCCTACTTCAGTTTCTATTGTAATCCAATTTATGATTCATCCATATTGCTGGCAAGTTTCTTTAAACTTTACATGAAAATAGCTGCGGTTTCCACCGTTCCTGAAGAATTATAGCACAAAAGAAGGAAGGCGCTATCTTTTCTTTTTTACAAGTTTGCCATTTTGTTTGGTTGCAATGATGTTATTAATCTGAGAGAAAAATAGGGCTATAACTGTCATAGAGTTACAGCGCGTGGTACACCCTGGACAGGTCATCAGTCTGTCACAGGCTGGGATGCTGAGTAAACCATTGAAATTTTGAACTGAAAGATGTTATTGTGTTTGTATAGAGAATACACATTTTCAACTAGTTTCTAAGTTGTGGACAGGAGCAACAAAACGACAAATTAAATTCTTAAAAAAAAAAATACTGGCTGAAACTTTGATTCATAATAACTGGGTAAGGGCAAACCAAGCTTGCATCAGTTCAGTATCCAGAGAGTATCCAGAGAAATCGGTGTGCAAGGGACAAGGCCAAAACCCAGTATCAGATCGGGAAGAGCCATTGGGGTGATCGTGGCTCAAGAGTTGGGCATTTGTCTTGGGCCGGTTCGAGCCCCGACTCCGACAGTCTTGGTCGTTGTGTCCTCGTGCAAGACACTTCACCCGTTGCCTCCTGGTGGTGGTCAGAGGTCCCGGTGGCGCCAGTGTCCGGCAGCCTCGCCTCTGTCAGTGCACCCCAGGGTGGCTGTGGCTACAATGTAGCTTGCCATCACCAGTGTGTGAATGGGTGGTTGATTGTGTATAGTGTAAAGCGCTTTGGGGTCCTTAGGACCAAGTAAAGCGCTATACAAATACAGACCATTGTCAGTGAACACAGTTTGTCACTGCATCCACAAAAGCGAGTCAAAATAAAAAAATAAATAAACAAGACCCATGAAACTGACCACCTTCTGTGGGCTTGTCTCAAAGGAAAAGTGAAAACCTGTGCTGTGGTCTGACCAGTGGGCTAAACAGCTGTAATATCAGGTGGTTTGTTATCAGCACACACTTTTAAAGTCAACAACTTTAGCGAGATGAGGGGGGATTTAATAAAGTAACGCGTGCATCTGTGAAGGACACATTAATGCTGAAAAACACGTACATGTTTTGGAGCAGTGTATATGCTCCAGTTGGCATGTTTTTCACGGGTGAACCTTTGCTTATTTCAGTAAGATAATGCTAAGACACGTTCTGCACTTGTGTATTACAACAGGAGGTAAATGTCTATGTGTGCTAAAGTGGGCTGCCTGCAGTCCAGACATGTTACTCACTGAAAGTATAAGGACCATTACTACCAAGAAATGTTCCTCAAATGAATATAGAAGAACACATTCTTGTTCTCCTCTTTCCAGGTTGCTGGACATCAAAATTCACTATTGCAAAATATAAGCTTTGGTACTGGTTAACATGTTAAGCTTACATGTGAAAGATCCCTGGTTCGATTCCCCCTCAGGGTTTCACAAGGTAGCGTATTCCTAGTACTGGTCCTGGGCCTGGATAAATGTGAGGGTTGGTTCAGGAAGGGTCCAGCTTAAAATCTGTATCTAAGTAAAATATAGCTTTAAATTAATTTTACTTTACTACCGCTTGTATTTCTTAAAATTTTAGTGTCCCTGTAAAATATATGGCTTAGTAATAATTAAGGTTTTTTTCAGAGTGAAAGTGGGTACTTTTTTGTCGTGAAGTGGGTAATTAGTCTTCAGCGCCATCGTATCATGTTCCACTTGAAGCCCTTTTGTTCTTTCTTTTAAACTGTCACTCTTTTTATGTCATCATTTTTTTCCTCTTTTCTTTCAATCTTCTTGCTTCTTTGAAAGATTGAGTGCCTTAGCTGAGCATGAGTAATTACACTCGCTAAGCTTAAATATATATTTGAAGTGGATTAAAAATCCATTTTCTGGAGTAGAGTAAAGTCCACTTCAGTAATGCTGAAATTATATACTTAACAGCAGCTTCGGAATTCATGATGCATCACAAATGAAATGTGAATTTATCCAAACTCAACCCAGCAAGAGAGGACACAGACAAAGCTATATTTTTCTCATAACCACTTATGTTGTTGCCTAAATCAACAATTTGGGTTTTCTTGCAATTTTGAGGGATAAAGGCAGTCAGAGGCTTCGACCACAGTGCCTTTATGCTTCTAATTTTCTACGTCTGCAAGTGCATTCGCTTGCATCAGTTGTCTTTTAGGAAAATCTCGCAGTGGCAGCTCGCCAACGTGTCTCTCACTGTCTGGTCACATGCATAAACAGAGACGCACTCATTTACACAATCTGGCTGGCAGAGAGCCATTTTGCTGCTTCCCTCTGTGCTGGTGGTTTGTGTGTGTGTGTGTGTGTGTGTGTGTGTGTGTGTGTGTGTGTGTGTGTGTGTGTGTGTGTGCAGACCAGATGGGGGGGTCTGACCCGTTGTCTCAATACCACGCCAACACCATCATCCCCTGTGCACCATGGCAGCTTCTTTGTGTTCAGTACAGACTCCTTGTCAGGCTTTCCAGAAGGACGCACACGCACACACTGCGTTGTACTGTACTGCGCTCACGGCCCATGCTGTGGGTTCTGATGCTGTTCGACACCAAGATCGCACATCACAAACCGTCTTATACGCTCATATTTCGCTCCTCAGAAGTTGAATTTTACTTATATAAATGGTAAATGGCCTGTATTTATATAGTGCTTTTCTAGTCCCTAAGGACCCCAAAGCGCTTTACACATCCAGTCATCCACCCATTCACACACACATTCACACACTGGTGATGGCAAGCTACATTGTAGCCACAGCCACCCTGGGGCGCACTGACAGAGGCGAGGCTGCTGGACACTGGCGCCACCGGGCCCTCTGACCACCACCAGTAGGCAACGGGTGAAGTGTCTTGCCCAAGGACACAACGACCGAGACTGTCCAAATATATATATATGGTTAATCCTTCAAGCTCGGGTCCTCTACCAGAGGCCTGGGAGCTTGAGGGTCCTGCGCAGTATCTTAGCTGTTCCTAGGACTGCGCTCTTCTGGACAGAGATCTCCGATGTTGTTCCCGGCCTGAGACAATGTTAGCAGAACAAACTTTTATTAAATCAGCTCAGCTGAAAACATCCGACACTGGACATACTTAGCTTGACAAAGCTACCCCCTAATTCAGAGCAAGCTGGTGGCTCAGTCACAGTAAAAATAGGGCCAATTGTAACTTGTGGTGATTAAATGGTTGCCCAGAGCTTGAGGATGTTGCACACTTACAACCACTTTGATTACAAAGCAGTTGCAAAGGTCAGCTGATCGGAGGCAGCCTTTCTGTAAGCAGTCATCTGGACCTGGACTGATTGCAATCACTCTCAGAGAGATTCCTCTCTAATTTAGAAATGACAGATCGCCAACATGTTGCCATCAGTCTGAATGATTCTTTGTGGATGAGCATGAGGGGACTTGACTCAGCTGGCCGGTTGTACTCTGGTTATATTCCTATAGAACAGGATGTTGTTGAGTGCAAATGTAATGTAAAAGCAACAGATATGTGATTTTTAGATTTCTCACAGTTATTTGCTGCAACAATTAATTGCCTGAAACAGACTGCATGCAACTGCCAAGTTGACCTCATTTAATCGCAGACTGATATCAGACTGACTCTGTCTTATGGCAACATTTATGGCAGGTTTTAGGGACAGTGCTGGTATGATCAAGTGAGATAGGTTTATCCTTTTGGATAAAACCTATACTGACAAAGTATAATCCGCAATAAATCACAATTTATGTCATTCCGGCACGTCGCAAAATGCTAAAAATCGCAATAATATTATTTGCTCTTGAGTGTTTTCAATGTGCCCTTTCATGATTTCTCAGCGCCACTTGCTATTCAGTGTTTAGATTACTTAAGGTCTAAGCTTTCCTCTTCTCCTTTGTTGTCGGGCTTTTAAAACGTATATTTTGATGTATTTATTTATTTAGTACCAACTTACAAGGTGGTGACAGTTCATTTATTTAGCAGTTAACACCTCAGTTGGAACACCCCCCTCCCCTTCCAGCCGTCCGCTCATTGGAAGAGCGCACAGCTCCTAATGCCATCATCGATATTAGGAGGGGGAACAGCAAGAGCCCAGAAGGGAGGGAAATCGGCCATTTACGTTATGTTAATGTGAGTGGTGATAGAGGGAGATAAGGTCCCACTGGGGGATGTTGGTCCCCTTGGCTCGGGCGATCAACACGCTGCAGCTGCGAGGCTGTGAGCTGGTGGCGAGGGAAGGGTGTTGAAAAGAAGGGAGACCTTGTTTGAGTCTGTGTTTGCAGGAGTGGCTGTTAATTGGCATTTGGGGTTTCAACAATAGAGCACTAATTAGGAAAAGCGGGCGCAAAGTCTCATGTCTAATGCATAGGAATCTGTCTCCATATGGCCGGATAAATGGCCTGGAAAGTTACAGAGGGCAGCTAATGAGGAACAACTGCATTCAAATCAAATTGGGCCTCAACTGGTTCCTTCCAGTATGGCTGAGAAAAGGAAAACTTTACTGAAGGAATACATTTATAAAAAATCATAAGCATTTGTATAATTAATAATCAGAAGCCTAATTAACTCAAACAAGAGCACCCACTGCCCTACATATACAAAACACAGAATTACAGTAAGAGAAGCTGCCTCTTATTTACATCACTGCAGAGCCCAAACAATTTTGAGCTTGTAGCAGGAGCTTTTAATACCTCTGACAGTTACAAAACATCCCAATCGATCGTATTTGTATGCACTGCGGTCAAGCTATATGTGATCTTTTGTGGCGTGTTCTGCTCTCGTTTGAATGAGCCTACTGTAGCGTGCTCTGCTAGCCGTGCCAATGACTTGGCTCATTGTCAGGCGTGGGTGCATTACAAGGTTTTCTCTCTGCTTATCGGAGGACTGTGAAAGTCACCTAACTGGATTAGCCCTCAGCTCGCCTGCCAGGATGAGAGGGGCCCAGTAGGATGCCTCCGCTGCCTCTTTTACACAGTGTATACGAGATATAAAGGACAAAGTACAAAGAGAATGAAAAGGCGATCAGTGTCTGTCCTTTCTGTCTTTTTGCGTGACATTCACTTAATTTCCCGCCTGAACAGAAATGGGCGTGAGGGGCATTTGAGGCAAGACTCGGAGACGGTTCATTCCAGATTATGAGGCAATTTTTTGGTTATGCAGAGTTCGTGTTCCACTGTGAGAGATATCTCACGAATTCCTTGAGGGGATTTCTTCAGCTTTGGCCCAAGGGTTCGCTCTGATTAAAAGTTGAAATGATTAGATGTTGGGAAAGTTTGATTTAATCATCAATGTCGTATAAATGTCCATAGACAGACGTAAGGTCGCCAAGAAACATTTGACCGCGAAAAAGTTCGTTCTTGAGTTTGAGTTTGAGTTTGTGGCCAGATGTAACGGAATTCCCTGTGGGTGTTCCCAAGACTTGGCAGTGATGAGAATTCCGTGAAAGGTCGTAGTGACCTTCAAATTTCACTTTTTTTTTTTACCTCTTAGTTCTTGGCTATATGCCAGATTTTAACATCATCCATCTATCTATCAGGTTATGGGAGCAGACTAGCAGAGCTGCCCTCTCCCAAGCACACTTAGAGGTGTTGTCTCGCCAACATATCCTGGGCCATGACCTGGACTCCTCACCTATAAGGCACATAGGAGGCATTCTGCTCAGGCATCCCAACCACATCAACTGGCTCCTTTCAATAGGTCTCTACTCTGAGCCCTGTAAAAAAGACTGAGCTCCTCACCACAAATGCACATAAGAGATAAGGGCATTGCAGGAGCTTTATAACCTGAAATAGTATAAATTCTATATACAGTGTTTTTCACAAGTTTTCTTTTTCTCTCTTGGTCCTCAGCACAGCCCTGTGACAGCCAGAAGTTTTATGCCATCTAGTCTGGCAGTTATGATTGAGTTATAATTTTTTGATGAAAGCCTAGTAACTGTCTTTAAATGTGTCAGAGATAATCCATAATATGCAGCAAAGCACTTTCATTCAGCCACATGTGAATGTTCTTGTTAGATATTTTACAGGCATTCTGTTTTGGGGATTTTCTTCAGCATCTTTCTCCTAAACCTCTATCCCTCTGCCTCTGAACCCTTTCTGCCTGTTTTTCTTTTCCCTTTTCCCGCCTCATATTCTGTTTCACGCAGCTTCAGTGTGAAGTTTGAACTTTGAAGTGATTTCTCCAGTGCCCACTGTTCTGCACTTGACATTTTTTGACATAGTGTCTAATCTTTATTCTGTTTCTGTTAGCAAAAACTTGGATACTGTTGTTTACTGTGACACTCAGCCATCACTCCTGACCACATTTATCTCTGTGTGTGTTCCCTGTCTCTGTCTGTCCACTTACTTGTACAGTGAAAGGTTCTTTGTAAGGTTGAATAAGAGCGGGCTGCCCAAGTCACCAGAGAAGACAGAAAGACAATGCACGCTATTTGTGGTGAGTAGTTAACACGGAATTTTGTTAAAAAAGATTTACTGGGAGCAATTTAAGGCTATTTAAAGCTAACTTAACTCATGCACTGTTATGCTGAAAAATAAAAGCAGTGTCAGTGCTCTTCAGCTTGTTCACAGTAATTGGATCGGACGCTTAAATATGTTTTCCTGCATCGTTTGTCAGGATTTGGGAAGCAGTGATCTACGAAAAGATGTCTACATCGTTGTGCACATCATAAGAATAGGTAGGAGTAGTGATATTTCTTCTTTATTCTCCTGAGTACTACTCACGTTCTTAAAAATCTCTTTCATTTTCATACTGTTCTTACCGTGGATACCTTTGTGTGTCTGTGCAGGGAGGATGGGAGCAGGAGAGAAGAAGAACCAGTGCAACGTACAGTACAGGCGGCCGTTTGGCTGTGCTGTTGTCAGCATTGCCGATCTACTTACTGCTGACTCTAAGGATGACCACCTGCTAAAGGTTTATACGTAAGTGACTGTAAAGAACTATTATTTAGGAATTCTTCTTTCTTCTAAACACTGAACCAGTGCTAAAGTTTTGTTCAGCATGATGTGTCGTTTCCTTATTCATTTTCTTTCCAAAACTTTTTTGTTTTTGGAAAGCAGAAGTGATCACATATGCAGGTGAGGATGGAGTGCTAATTTCTCACTTACTGCTCACAAGACTGGTTAGCAAGCCACATGTATAGACTAAATGGATGCATTGCACAGACACCACCAAGTTTTTTTTGTATGTTAATCTACATAATACTTACCTGTGAATCATTCAGGCATAAAACAAACCCCAAAACAAACAAACACTTGATTCAAGTGATGAATCAGTGTATTGTCCACGCATAGAAGACAAATTTAGCAAAGAACCAATTTTAAATTAGATTGTTATTCACTGTTACTTTAAAAAGTAAAAAAAGGAACACAAAATTCCTCCCATTTCTTTAATTAAATCAAAAAATTCTAAAGATGACACAATTTGAAAAGCATAAAAAGGTATTTTTGCTCCAAAAAGTTGATTACCTAAGAGCTATTAGTTGAAGGTTTTGCATGATATGCACAGTGTCCTCAAAAAATTTATGGAAACTGGACAAGTGCAGGACAAAATAAAGAGTGGCAGGGCTGAAAATCAATCTATAGCAGATGAACAACATGGAAGTCTCAAAGTTGCCATTCAGCCTTTTAAAAATCAGCAACACTGAAGCTCCAGCTGTGGTGTTTAAGGGTAATTTATTAAGCTAATGTAAGGCATTAAAAGCTTTACTGGGAAAAAGCGAGTGGGAGTCCTTTATCAAAGCACCTTATCAACAAGGCTGAAGCCCCCAGAAGTTGTATTAAAATATTCAGATGAACTGTTAACTTAGTTTGATAGCATGTTTACATGATAGGGGTTAATGAAGGCTGACGGCAGCTGACATTTTTTACATACAGGTGAACAAGGGTGAGACTAAAGGAGGGGCATGGGGCGTACTAGACCGGATTTATTTCAAGGTTCAACTTTCAGATTGAAAGTGCACACTTAAAACACGTGAGAACAAAAACCCATAAAGCCTTCCAAGAAGACAGAGTAAAGATTCATTTTTTATGTCTGAGTTTAGATTGCATATATGTCTTATTTTATTTAACTATGACTGTGCTTGAGAGTATTCATATAATTTTGGATTTAAGAAAATATATTTTTTAAAAATATTATGTAATATGGGACATAAATGCAAAAGGGAAACGTATTCAAGTAATCTTTTAGGTAAGTAGTAGTCTGAGTACACGAACATTAATCTGGACCAACAAAATTATGCACCTTTCCTTTTACACTTTAGATGACTGCAGTCAAGTCTATGTGATTCTCTCAGGGATGAAAAGGCATCTGTTGACATAGTAGTTTGACCTAAATTATAGCAGCATCAGAGTAACTGGCCAAATGTACTTTGCTCACAAGAACATGCAGCCACTTTCTTCACACCTGAGGCAACAACAGGTTTTAGTTGGACTAGCATGAAAGTTGTGACCCAATTGTTTTGTGAGTTGAGTCCAGAAAAGACGTCATTGAAAAGCTGATTTTTTTTTTTCTGTCATGCCACCGTTAAGCGTTAAATACACTCAACAAAAAGCAGCTTTTGGTCACATGTCACATATACAGTGAATTTCAAGAAAGTGGTTGGTCAGCGTAACAGAAACTCAGCTGCTTTTCAAGGGTAAAAGCACTTGTTACTTCAAACATTGTGGCTTGGATGGGAAGAGCAGTGATGATGCTATCAATTTCCAACAGCAAGCTTTTTCTACAGAGTGGGTTCATGGAGTTTCAAAGAGAGGTGTGCCTTTTTCACAAATGAAGAATTAATGCAAAAAATGCTTCTTGTTATATGAAGTGTAGGATTCAGCAGTTTTGGTTTTGCTCGGCCTAAGCACCATCAATCCTGACTCACTTTCAAGGATATTTACCGGACTCTTTCTGGAGCATTTGTGCAAATCTGCAGTAATTTTCTTTTTGTGTGTGTCCCAGGTGTAACACTGAGAGCGAATGGTCCCAGATCCATGAGAACATCATCAAAAAGGCCAATTCTAGGTACAACTTGTCTGGATCCAACACTGGTGAGAACCCCATTTGCTTAACTCATTGCTTTTAATTTCTCACACCTACACAATCATGTAGGTGGTTTAAGCCATCAGACAACAGGGGTGGGAGGGGTTCAGCACTGCATGTGAAGTTCATCATGTTCCGATGACAAAATGAGCAGCGCAGTTGCACATCTTGCCATGTATTACTCCGTTTCCGGTCATTCTCAGTAGCTATTATGTGGGAGTTAAGTTCTTTTCTGTGGGAGTGGATTAGTCCTTACATTTCTGTGTCTGCAGGGAATCTATGTATTCAGCTAGTTTGTATTAATAGCTCAAATTTCATCATGCTGATCAGCAGAATCAGTGGTCTCCCATAGCAACAAGTTGGTGGAAAATGAGAATGTTGAGTCTTTCAAAAACATGATCGCTCTGCAATGCGATCAATACTTTGGTGGACTCTAGATTAATACTGATGCAGTCATTAAGGTGCTAGTTACATTTTGCTTGAAGAAGAAACTTGTTGATTGATTACAGTGAGGGGAGCGTGAAAAGGGGTGCAAACTGTGAAGCAAGAGGGCATAAGCACAAATTAAACAGAGCTGGCTAATTTGCAGCTGCTTGCATCAGTGTGTACAAACAGCTCTTGGCAGTCACGGACTGCTCATCAGAAGTTTCCGTTATGTAGCCGAGAAGCTCCAGGAGGCCGCTACTTTCTCAGTGAAAATAAACACTATGCGTGTTTCCATCTCCTAACGCCTGCTTATACGTTATATATGGAAATATGGAAACGAGATCCGATCTGCTGAGTCAGCACCCCATTCCACCTGCCCTCAGAGAACCAATAATTGCTCGAGGTGAGAATAATCCCGTACAGGCGAGAAGAGGATGCTGTGACACGAAATCACTTAACACCTTCTGCATGATCCGAGCTGTGTTTTTATTTAATTTTTTTTCTTTTTTAACACCAACAACAAAAGTTGTCCCTCTAAAGTGAGTACTGTTTAATTTCTCTTAGTACAAAAATATGAATATTGAGCAAGCATTTCATTCTTTTAGCTACTTACTTTGGTTTTCTAATCTCATATTGATCTCTATAACAGCTTTTATTTTCTACTCACTACTCCTGCTTCTCCTGACTGGTCATATTATCATAGATAACTCCCAGCCACGCACAGAGATCAGATTTAATAACAGATTATGCGCACTGATAATGTTCTGTATTGTTGCTGTTCAACTTCCACAACCTTTTGGCAGTTATCACTGCAGATGCGGCACAAACTTCTTGATGCCTGCTGGATAAATGTGACATTTTCATCTTTACCTTTTGCTTTTTTCTGTAATCAGGGGCAATTATTCGCACTCATTGGTAAACACATTGTTACTGGCAGAAGACAGCGTGTTGCCTGACTTTGCAGGGTTCTCTCAAAACATATCCGTCATGTAAGTGTTTGCTCGAGGCTTTCTTTTGACAGCAATATGCAAAGCACACAGACGCACTCACACAAGCACGTGCAAGTGAATGATTTTAGAGTTCAGTCCCCTGTTTTGGCTGCAGTGCAAAGTTTATCACAAACGCTTGAGTATTAGCTGTTGAATTGCTGTCAGATGAAGACACTGATGGAGCTGTGCGGCTGATTAGCCTCAGTGTTTTTTCTTTCAAAGGGTATTAGAGGAGGGCTGCAGGGTTTTTTCTTTTTTTTTTAATGCTGGCATGCATAATTAAAGTCTGTTTGTTCCAAAATTACATTTCTGCCACTTAACTCACTGTGACATTGATCTTATGAAACAGAAGAGGAAAAAAACCCCTTTAATCACAACATAGAGGTAATAATTTAAGTATTAAAGATAATGAGCTCTGGATATTAAGTGTCATTTATTAATTTACTTTGCTTAGATGGTGCTCTTTTTAACTGCTATCTCTGTAATTGCATGTCTTTCACTCACACACCTGCCTTTAAGACTAATGCTCTGGTGACAGGTTTTAACAGCAGTTAAAAAGATATACCTAATAAAGTAGCCAGTGAGTGTATACTTAGTATATTAATGTGTGGAGCAACAACTTTGAATGTAACACAACATATTCCAGGAAGCAGTCCAGTTGCAGTGATTTCTTTCTTTCTGGGCTCCTTCTACAGTCAAAGAATTATACAGAGCATCACTCACAACAGATTTCACTGGGGCATATCCTCATCTAAAAAGTCAATTCCTCCCAGAAGGCAATTATTCTGCCGCGGAGCGACATTGCAGAATAGATAACAGAACAGAGTTGCGTGCCAGGCTGCGTCAACAAATGTGAAAACTGGAGGGAATGTTTCATCTTCTTAGTGTGTCCCTGTAAAAGCAACCATACACGAGCTATGGAATGTCACACTGTATTTATCATGGACCCGTTGTTCTTTTCAATATTTTCTGTCAAATATATACTGCTACATTAATGAATGCCCATATCAAACATGCTTATTGTTTAAAGTAATAGTAATTAGAGGTGGGTTTTGATAATCGATTCATCGGTTAAAATCGATTCTGGCTTGGATAATGTGATATCGATTCATTAAAATCCTGAATTGATTTTTTTAATATAAATTTATTTTGCCCGAATCTCAGTTTCGACAACCACCAAACAGCTAAAACAGTAAATGAGAGCAGGTACACGGATTCTGCACAAAGACGTAAACACAAAGTGCGGACCCGCCGACTGATCAGAATCAGTGAGATGTGGCCTTTCTCACCCGACGGCACGGACACGGTCGGGGCTGAAAGCCGACAGCTCGCTGATTCTGATGTTTCGGTGGGTCCGCGCTTTGTGTTTACGTCTTTGTGCAGAATCCGTGTACCTGCTCTCATTCTAGAGCTGTTAGTTTGATCGCTCTCCAAACAATATTGACCGAAAAGAAAAAGCAAAAGAAGATCCAAACTAAGCTTCACATAAACATCGTCATGAATTCCCTCTTACTTTTGCTGTTTTGCTTCCACCATGATAAAATCACACTACATGCACAGCTCTCTCTCTCTCTCTCTCTGTATACTTCAAGAACAGTTTCCCGTCTAAAAATCTGTTTTCTTCATTATTCGCTTGCTTGTTACGCACAAGTCTACCGTTGTTTACAGCGCTGTTGGCCGCTGTTTTTTCCCCTTTTACTTACTTCCGAAAAGAAAACCTAATTTCTGCCGTTCAATAGGCTACTGAACAAATTTAAACTCTTTAAATTTATGCAAAACGCTTAGCTGTGTCTCTAATAAAATCCCAGGCCAGGAAAATCACCTTCATGTTTTTCTGTGTTTTATCTTCAGCTACTTTGACACAAAGGCATCTGCTGTGATGCTCACACCTTTGATAAAGTCTTGCGAGTGTCAGCTTCCTTTTTATAGATACAAAAATATGTTAATGTACTGATCTGAATTATAATATTTCTGACTGTCTGAGGCAAAATTTCACAGATTCAAATTGAATTGAATCGAATCGAATTGAATCGAATCGTGGATCGAATCGATTCGGGGCCTTGTGAATCGGAATCAAAGCGATTCTAGAAATCAGTGACGATACCCAGCCCTAATAGTAATACAATCTCATTATTACAAGTAGCATTTACAAGGTATCCCTTTAATACTGTAAAAATCATTTTGTTTATGTGGGGCAACCAATCAAAAGAAGGATTTATTAAAGGCAGAGGATGGAAAACAGCTTCTTTTCTGACAGTGGATGAACTGAGGATGAACCTTGTGTAAGTTAAGGTGTAAGGATCATGCGAAGCCACTGTTCTAGAAAGCACGACAGTAAAAACACGGCGTTGAAAATGAGCATAATAGATCCCCTTTAAGAACTACAGTTTATTACACTTAGTGTCAGGAGGGCAATTAAAACAAGTGTGCTGCAGAGTGAGATACACATAATGTGGATTTGTGTGCATGTTTATATATTTGTGCACGATTCCATGTGTGTGTGTGTGTGTGTGTGTGTGTGTGTGTGTGTGCGGATCATGATTTGTGTCTCACTGTGTTTTTCTCCTTTAAAACTGAACTGGCAGTATGCCAGAAGTCTCTTATTAGCAGCCAATTAGCAAGGGGGAAGATGAATACACTGCCCCGAAAAATAAGAAGAACACCAGGCTGTTTTCTGCAGTAAAGTGGAAGAGAGACGGGAAGACTTGGAGACTTATTTTGTTCTCCTAGAGCCTAATGAGTATTTTTTTACCTGTGTGTTTCAGGGTCGGCCGTGCTTTTTGGGTAATTGAATTCAAAAGACAAGAGAGGGTACTGATGAACAAAGATTTTGTTTGCGTGTACCCAGTAACCTGTAAGAGGGATTTCATAAGAATCTGGCTCTGTGTGAGTCAGGTCAGGTAGATAATTCAGCTCCCACCTCCACACTGCGAGCGTAGGCAGTGACAGAAGAGGCTGCGACGACTCAACTGTTTTTGTTTTTGCAGCTTTTTTATATTTATTTATTTATTTTTTTAATTTTTTGTGAAGAGGCAGGTCCGGTGGGCTGAGGGCAGCAAAGGTTGAGAGTGATTTTGTTATACTCAGCAACGTGTACCATTCAGGAATAGTAATTTGGCCCCGCAATAGCCTTTAAAGCCTGACTGTGTGTGTGTTCGTTTATATGAGCCCAAGACTGAATCAGATTTGGCAGATTAGGGTATAAAAAAGAAAAAGATAAAAAAAAGGTCTCCCCTGAACTAAAGAGGACTCTCCTTTTCATTTCTGACTAAGCCATTGTGCCCCAATGAACACACTATTGATGGACTGTATTATTTTTGAATTATTTTGACCAGAAGACCAAGTAATGTATTATGCAGTGAGATTGATGGGTCAGGGAGGTTTACAGCCTAAAGCCAGCGCATTCAAAGTCACGAAGGGCACTCTCTTTCAACCTGGCTAGATCACCATGGTAACAATATGGGAACTAAAATAGCTAGCTATATACTAGCTATAAAGAATCTTTTTCTGGGGTAGTGTGTTTATGCATACGGACCTCTCAAACCAAACTGGTTTTATTTATATAGTGCCAAATCGCAAAAACAGTTGCCTCATAGGTCCTCATAGACACTACAATAATATAGAGAAAACCCCAACAATCAGACAGCCACTGATGAGTGACCACTTGGTGACAGCGGGAAGGAAAAACTCCCTTTTAATAGGAAGAATACCGGTCCCTCAAATGACCGCAGGGGCAGCCATCTGCAGGACCATTGTGAATGAGGGGAGGGCGACAGGACAAAAGATACACTGTGGAAGAGAGCCAGAGATTAACAATAAGTAATGATATAATGGAAAGTGGTGTATAAACACAGAGTGTATCCATAACTATGTTGTAAGTAAGATCATGAATGAGGCTGTGCAGTTGCAATAACATGCTGTCAGGAATTTCCATGCATTAAGTAAAATGAACTTACTGCACAACGCTAACACTAGAGCAAGTGTCTCTCTCTCTCTCTCTCTCTCTCTCTCTCTCTCTCTCTCTCTCTCTCTATATATATATATATATATATATATATATATATATATATATATATATATATATATATATATATATATATATATGAGAGAGAGAGAGTTTATTACAGAGAAATGGCTCTTTCCAAAATAAAAGCTATACTATACGCTTCTTCTGGGCTATATTCTCAGCAGCATATTGTAGCGGGTCAGGGCTGTTCGGGGTTCTGTTTGTACAGTTATGTTTTGTTTATGTTGCCATAGTGACGGGTGACGCCCTCTCGCTGCGACGGTGTGTCCTTCCGGGGTCAGAGGGCGCCCTGTGTGTTGTTGTTGTTGTTGCTGTGCGGTTGCCGCGCTGAGCAGTTAGCTAGCGGCAGTGTTCTTTTGCAGATGTCAATAAACGGCTGTGCTCCCTGGCTAGCTCACGGGAAGAAAGACTAAACGACACCTCCGTCTCCTCCTTGTCTGAGCTCGCCACATTGGTGTCAGAAGTGGGATGATGGTGGCACCCCATGTTCTGACCCGAGTGACTTTTCCCCCACCGGTCGTGACCGGCCGGTGCGCCAAAAGAAGGCACCTGGACATTTGCAGGACTTTGTGTGGGGTAATGGGGTCGTCGGGGACAACTGACCCCTTAGGTGGGGGCTATGTAGCGGGTCAGGGCTGTCCGGGGTTCTGTTTGTACAGTTATGTTTTGTTTATGTTGCCATAGTGACGGGTGACGCCCTCTCGCTGCGACGGTGTGTCCTTCCGGGGTCAGAGGGCGCCCTGTGTGTTGTTGTTGTTGTTGTTGCTGTGCGGTTGCCGCGCTGAGCAGTTAGCTAGCGGCAGTGTTCTTCTGCAGATGTCAATAAACGGCGGTGCTCCCTGGCTAGCTAACGGGAAGCAAGACCAAACGACACCTCCGTCTCCTCCTTGTCTGAGCTCGCTACAATATTAAACATATCAGGTCCCCATAAGGAGAATCATGTGCTAACGGCTGTCTAAATGACTCGGGTAAAGTTTGTAGCATGCATGTGTGTTGTTTTTGTCTACTTCCACTTGTCTTTGCACTAGGATGATGTCGGTGTAAATGTGCAGTCATATTCGTTGTGTTCCCACTAGTGCTGTCAGCGTTAATCTCGTTGAAATGACGTTAACGCCACAACACGGCAAATCTCCGTTAACGAGCTACCCCTGATCGCCCCGTGCTTAGACGGCCAACGAGTTAACGAGCTAACTGCGCTAACACACTAGTTCCCACCCATGTAATTGAGCATTGCGTGGCACATCCAACATACTGTTTTACTTTAGTCCATGACGCACTTACCTTCAGAGTCATACGTCACATGAAAACCAAAATAATTCCAAACGCTAGATCTGAATGAGGGTGGGGGAGGTTCAATTTGCCATGTTACAAGGAGAGCTTAACTTCTGTCTCGCTAGCTTGCCCTGCACTCTTCCTTCTGACGATGCTGTCTGTGTTGAGCGCTCAGTGGATCTGCGCTCGACAGTGCAGCCTAGGCGGAGTAGTCGAACGCAGATTCAACACAGACAGCATCGTCAGAAGGAAAGTTGATAAAATAAATTACAAATTTTGTATTGTTCATACATATGCGTACTGAACCGAAAGCACTGTATCGAACGGTTCAATATCGATACGAGTATCGTTGCACCCCTAATATATATGTATATATACATATATATGTATATATACCAAACGACACCTAATATATATGTATATATACATATATATTATATATGTGTATATGTGTGTATATATATATGTGTGTATGTGTGTGTGTGTGTATATGTATATATATATATATATATATATATATATATATATATATATATATATATATATATATATATATATATATATATATATATATATATATATATATATATATATGTGTGTGTATATATATATATATATGTGTGTATATGAACCAGCTGCTAGTTAACGAGAGACACCCGGAATGGCTAACCGAAGGTCGGACGGTCCTGATCCCCAAGGACCCCAAGAAGGGACCGGTCCCCTCCAACTACCGACCAATAACCTGCCTCAGTACTACATGGAAGCTCCTGTCAGGCATCATATCGGCTAAGATGAACAGGCACATGGGTCAATACATGAGCGGGACACAGAAAGGAATTGGCAAGAATACCAGAGGCGCAAAACACCAGCTACTGGTAGACAGAACAGTCAGCCGAGACTGCAAGACCAGACTGACCAACCTGTGCACTGCCTGGATTGATTACAAGAAGGCCTATGACTCAATGCCCCACAGCTGGATACTGGAATGCCTAGAATTGTACAAGATCAATGGGACCCTAAGAGCCTTCATCAGGAACTCAATGGGGATGTGGCGTACAACACTAGAGGCCAACTCCAAGCCCATAGCACAAGTCACCATCAAGTGCGGGATCTACCAAGGAGATGCTCTGTCCCCACTGCTGTTCTGCATAGGCCTGAACCCCCTCAGTGAGATCATTAACAAGACTGGCTACGGATACCGACTACGGAACGGAGCAGTTGTCAGCCACCTCCTGTACATGGATGACATCAAGCTGTATGCCAAGAGTGAACGAGACATCGATTCACTGATCCACACTACCAGGCTATACAGCAATGACATTGGAATGTCGTTCGGACTGGAGAAGTGTAGTCGGATGGTAACAAAGAGAGGGAAGGTAGTCAGAACTGAGGGGATTGAACTACCAGAAGGCAACATTGCAGACATAGAGGACAGTTACAAGTACCTGGGGATCCCGCAGGCGAATGGGAACCATGAAGAGGCCGCTAGAAAAGCTGCAACCGCCAAGTACCTGCAGAGGGTCAGGCAAGTCCTGAGGAGTCAGCTGAATGGTAAGAACAAGATCCGGGCCATCAACACATACGCCCTGCCCGTGATCAGGTACCCTGCTGGGGTAATAGGCTGGCCAAAGGAGGAGATAGAAGCCACTGACATAAAGACAAGAAAGCTCCTTACCATGCATGGAGGGTTTCACCCCAAGTCCAGCACCCTGAGGCTATACGCTAAGCGGAAGGAAGGGGGCCGGGGACTGGTGAGTGTCAGCACCACAGTCCAGGATGAGACAACGAACATCCAAGAATACATTGGGAAGATGGCCCCAACTGACCGAGTGCTCAGTGAATACCTCAGGCAGCAGAAACCCAAGAAAGAGGAGGGAGACGAGGAACCATCATGGAAGGACAGGCCCCTGCACGGTATGTACCACCGGCAGATAGAGGGGGTGGCTGATATCCAGAAATCCTACCAGTGGCTGGACAAAGCTGGACTGAAAGACAGCACAGAGGCACTAATCATGGCAGCACAAGAACAAGCTCTGAGCACAAGATCCATAGAGGCTGGGGTCTATCACACCAGGCAAGACCCCAGGTGCAGGCTGTGTAAAGATGCCCCAGAGACAATCCAGCACATAACAGCAGGGTGCAAGATGCTAGCAGGCAAGGCATACATGGAACGCCATAACCAAGTGGCCGGCATAGTGTACAGGAACATCTGTGCCGAGTATAACCTGGAAGTCCCGAGGTCAAAATGGGAGATGCCCCCAAGGGTGGTGGAGAATGACCGAGCTAAGATCCTGTGGGACTTCCAGATACAGACGGACAAAATGGTGGTGGCTAACCAACCGGACATAGTGGTGGTAGATAAACAGAAGAAGACGGCCGTAGTGATCGATGTAGCGGTTCCGAATGACAGCAATATCAGGAAGAAGGAACACGAGAAGCTGGAGAAATACCAAGGGCTCAGAGAAGAGCTCGAGAGGATGTGGAGGGTGAAGGTAACGGTGGTCCCCGTGGTAATCGGAGCACTAGGTGCGGTGACTCCCAAGCTAGGCGAGTGGCTCCAGCAGATCCCGGGAACAACATCGGAGATCTCTGTCCAGAAGAGCGCAGTCCTGGGAACAGCTAAGATACTGCGCAGGACCCTCAAGCTCCCAGGCCTCTGGTAGAGGACCCGAGCTTGAAGGATAAACCGCCCGCAGGGGCGTGCTGGGTGTTTTATATGTGTGTATATGTATGTGTGTATATGTGTATGTATATGTATGTGTGTATATGTGTATATATATGTATATGTGTATATATCTATATATCTATATATCAGAAAATCTTTAATGAATTGGTTAATTTCACTTGGCCAAGTATTTTTGTTGTTGTTGTTTTTTAAACTTCATTATGAAAACTGATTGGTCTTGTTTAGCATCATTTTTAAACATATCGAGTTTGAAGCTCTAATGTGCAGCTATAATGTGAGAGATTAGCAATAGATTCATATTTGAACTACATTCATCACATTTGCTCAGGACCTGTGCTGTAATTTGCCAGAACCTTCATATGTCTCCCCAACCTGTTCCCTCTGTTTGAAATGAGTAGGTTCTTTTTGTGCTGAAGAAGAGTCAAACAACCTCTTTTTTATGAACATGCCTGAATCAAAAGCCCAGGTTAACAAAGAAAGCTGACTGACCATTTGTGGTTACCTCTGACTGGGTTTTAGGATTTGTCCATTCAGCAAATGAAAAGAAGATCTGTCTACGTCAAACTTTTGTATTGTGCCCTAGGCTGTGCATTTATACATAGGTCTATGTTTTTTTGTTTTGTTTTGTTTTTTTGTTGTTGTTGTTGTTGTTGTTGTTGTTGTTGTTACATACAAAGCGGAAAATACAATATGCTTGGTCGAAGTGAAATTAAGACTGACTTGAGTTCAGTTTTACAATAATAAAGCAATTACAGTAATTTTCAGTTGTAATGAAAAATCTAAAGCCCCTTTCACATGTGCTCTGCAGCCCCGAGTAAGCCAGCCAACAGAGGAACATGTGGGAACACAAATAGAAGGCAGTATTTATCTATTTCACTGCTTCCTGATACAAAGTCAGTAGATTGCACTGATGGTCAAAAGCACAGCTAATATTCCGGTGCTTTGACCTGTAACGTACCCTGTATTTCCACTAGCACGAATGCATCGGAAGTAGACTCTTCGTGATGTGCGCCACAAATGAACTTCACGCAACTTTGAATAAGGTTGTGTGAAGTTCATGTGTGAAACAGCTTAGCTGCGAATTTTAAGGGAAAAAGTTGCATTACTCCTGCAATCTATATTTGTATTGATACCCGTCTGTAGTAACAGCACTGACTGGTTTTGTCTACAAATTCACCAACTCACTGTTACACTTGGTAGACAGCTAAAGCAAAAGTAAGATACAGTAATGGATGCAAGTGATGACCTGTTTAAATGTGTGTGTATGTGACTGTTTGGTTTTCATACATGCAACTGTCACTTATCTCTGGTATCATTTTAGTTATGTGGTTTACAAGTTTCGTCTACTGTAATAAAATGGGTTGTCACTTTTTGATTACGCTGTTATCTCAGCGATACAACATTGCTCACTGTTTACTGTTTGGAACAGGATTATGATGCAATGATATTATAATATGCTGAAATCCTATATTGAATGCTATCATTATCTTATTTATAGGCCTGACAGTGGCTCTGCAGCTTGTCCACAGTGACATAGAGCAAAAGTGAGATGCAAATGCTTAACTAAGGGTTTAAAAACCAAACTCAGATCTCAGATAGAACCCAAACTTCTGAGATTTGAAACACAAATTGAGAAATTTCTCCACAAATAGTGACGTAGTTGCAGCAGCGTGGCAGTTTAACATAAAAATGTCGCTTGACAAGTTTGCTTTATATCTATGAGTATAACCAGAATATAACCAGCTAAGTACAAGGTTGGAAAGAGACACATTGCAGTGAGTTGCAATTGTCAACACAGTCCGACACCTGAATTAAACTTTTGAAGAGAATCTGCATAGATCCTACGACGTAGCCTGTGCAAGTGGCAAACACCACTTGTGACTGCACTGATGGTGACATTTGGATACGTTTCTAGGAGGGTGCATGTCATGTGCATGTTACATTGGAGGGTTTCAGAATGGTTTGTGGTTATAGTGTACCTGCAGCACAGATTTAACACTAAAGCATAAATCCACTGGGACTCGGATTGATTGCAATGTGTGAACAACCTGTCTGTATGTATGATTTATAGGGCAGTTATTTCCAGTGTGTCTGAGAGTGATTGCACTCAATCTGCGTCAGACTGCAATTGTTTGGAGGCAGGTTGCTTCCCACCAGGCGACCTGTACACTTGTGATTGAAAATGGTCAACGGAGGTTAGAGGAGTTGCATGCTCAGCCTCTACAGTCAGTTTACCAATGCAAAAAAAGAGTTCAGTGCAGTTGTGGTGCAACCACTGATTGTTCTTAGTTACAAGGAAGTTATCGTCCTATTTTTACGCTAGCGTGACTGAACCATTAGGCATGCTAATCTGGTGAACACTAATTTTTAAAGTTTGTTCAGGTAAGAATGAGCTGAAAGTACTAGAAAATAGTAAGTAATTTAATTGTGTTAAAATAGAATGCACAATGAACTGACATATCGAAAGAACAGCTACACTTTTTAAGGAGGTTGAGAGGTTTTAATGTTTCATCTGAAATGATGACTCTCTTTTATAAAAGTTTTATTGAATCTGTTTTAACTTTCTGTATCATTGCTTGGTACGGTAGTATGTCCATGGATAATAAGACCAGACTTAACAATCTGGTTAAAGTGGCGGGCAAGATTTCAGGGAGGTCTCAGGTCCAGCTTGTGGACTTTTATAACAGGCAGGTGCTGAGGAAGGCAACTTCTGTCCTGTTGTGTTCAGATCATCCTCTCTTTAACGATTTTCAACTGCTTCCATCAGGTCGTCGTTATAAAATGACTGCAGTGAAGACAAAGCGACACAAATTGTCATTTGTACCTAGTGCTATTATCTTAATTAACAACACTAAATTGTAAGTGTTGTTGCCATTGCACATTGCACTTTTTTCGATGGAATATCTAGGTTGTTTTATCAGGCTTATATTATATTATAGTATTTTTTTAATGAGTGTACGTGATGTGTTGGCTGTATGTTTGTTGTTTGTTTTGACATACTGCGAATCAATTTCCCATCAGGGACAATAAAGTTACCATTGACCATTGACGCTGAAAGCTTTTGCCTTGCTGTACTGTCATATGTGGCCTTTGAAAATTACCCAGAAGACACCGTTTTAGAACCTGTTTAAATAGGCTTCACGTAGGCACTTTCTACAGGTAACATTATCACAGACGCAACATACATATTTTATGCTTTCAACGTGCTATTCATCTCTTGTACTTCTTCTTCTTTTTCTCTGCTTCTGTAAGGTAGTGTAGTCCAGTGTGTCTCTACCCAGTTTGCAAACAAGTCACGTCTCTTTGTTGACTCTCATTGACTCAAACCTCTTACAGCTAATGAACCATTTCACCACTGCCTCCCAACTTTCCCCGAAACACGCACAACAATAATAATTGTTGTCGTCGTCTCGTCTCCTGCATATTCCCTTGCTGTGAGGCTGTTTATGTAGCTGCTTCTCTGGACAGGCAGAGACATCAAGGCGATGCGTTTTGAGCTCTAAATACAAGCTGACGCTTTAATTTAGCTCTGCTGACATTTGGAGTTATTGCATAAGGATATTGAACTGAGACGACAGCCATCATGTAGGATTTCCTCTTAATAAAAAAAGAGCTGCGGGGTGACTCGCAGACTGTTTGCATTACTTGTTTATATATGTGTGGGTGTCTGCTTGCTTTCTATACATCTAAGTGTCATCACTGACAGGTGTAATGGTTTGCAAATCCAGTCTGCTGGAATAAAACTTGAGATGTGCTCTTGTGAACGTGCTATTTTCGTCCAGCCTTAAAGTTGCTAACTGTATATGGTTTGGAATATGGTTGTTATATATTTTGAACTTTGGTGAGGGGTAAGAGATGATAAATTGATGAGAACATGATATTTCATTAATGAATGTTATCACTCTCTGATTTTTAGGTCTGGCAGTGGCTTTGCAGCTCCTCCATGGGGATATAGATCAACTAAGACGGGAGTACATGGTCCTTTTCACCCGTGGTGTGTCAATCACCAGGAAACTGGGCTTCTCTGATGTCATCATGCCAGGTAGGATACCACAAACCAACATTACTTTGTAGGTCTCAAAGCAGTTGTTGTCAAAGTGGGGCCGGGGGACTAATAGTCATGGTGTTGTGGAAAAATAAGTGCGCTGTGTCATTTAAAAAGGGCACATTTACAGTTGGGGGCAATTTACCTCTATAAAGCAAGATAACTGTGTCCATTACTCACTTCACGTTGTCTTTGGGTCAGTAGAAGCGCTTATTTGATGTGACACATCACATCAGTCTCTCATATAATCGCTCATTTCCCTCAGGGTGCAATGAACCATTTGTTGTGTAGCTTTGCTTATCGGCTGAGTCAAAACTAACTAAGAATTGTGTTTTTATTCTTATTTCGTTTTATTGCTGTTTTTCTGATCACGGGTGACAGAAGGGTTGTCTGTCGTTCCATTCATACACTCTTTATTTTCACGTTGAGTGGCTGTAATCCCTCAAAGCTAGCATTGAGCAAGGGGTCGAGAGTTTATTACAGCGAGAGCAGAGCTCACACGTATGTAGACTGTCATATACACACCAATGTCCGAGTCATCAGACAGTATTAGGCTGTTTAGCAGACAGCCAGGCCATAGCTGGATGATTTGAACAGTGCCCCCACCTTATTATGACAGAGGGGTTTTTACTGAGCACCTGCGCCTCCTAATGTTTTTTTCTGTCACACATAAACTGCTGCTGCTATTGGTAAAAACATATTTATTGTCTGTAAATACGGGGTTCCAATAACTATTGCACAGCCAGCAGGTGTGGGTAGACCTAATGCGTCCTATCATACGTCAATGTTTGTTACATAAAGTTTTAGCTGACAGACTTGAGGCTGTTAACAGTATATTTTTTTTGTTTTGGTACTCTGTTTTGTATTGTATTTGTTGGCCTGTCTCAAAATTATTATAGTTATTCTTATTATAGTTGTCGTGTTTACACCCAACATCTCTGCCTACTGCATGAATCGAGAGATATTTGAATTCCACCCTCACAAAGATGAATCATGCTGTTAAAGGTAGAGAGATGACACTTGGCTGCTTCTGTAAATGCACCTCGGGCTTAGCTGAACTGGGTCTTATCGCCTGGGTACCAAATACACAGCCACATGTTTATATGTACACACGCCCGGGGAAAGGTAGGGAAGGAAACTACTGGCTGAATTAGCTCTCTGAGGCAGCTGAACATAAGGGGACTTTTTCAACAGAAAAGCTGATGTCTTAAAAAAGCTAGATATGCTGTCTGGTCACACAGATATAGAGGAACCACATACTGTGGGCCCCCCCAGCGCCTCGCTAACAAAGATTTATGTACACCATCTCCTTTGTCTTTTTCTGGCTACAAACCCTTAACGCTGAGTGCTCTCACCCTTTCTGCTTGTGCAAGTCTGCCCATGGGCAAAGGAGCAAAGGAGACTGCCTTTCCTCCTTTTTCCTCTTATTTCTCATTCCACGTTTTGTGTGCGATCTTTCCTCTCATTTTCTTTGTCACACACAAACAGACTCTTTTCTCCGTCCAGCTGCTCCCCCCACCGTCTCCACTTCCCCTTTTCCCATTGTACATTAAAAAAAAAAGTGTTCCTGTCGACCTTCCTGTGCTCTTTGTGTGTATGTGTGTGAGTGTGTACATATACTTGTATGTATAACGTTGGGGTGAATGTATATAGTCGAAATCATCATGAAGAAGAAGAAGAGTGTAGCGGTCTGATTAAGAGTAGATAATAAGTGCTAACTCTAATGATAGACACGACCACTGAAACCTGCCGAAGTTATTTGTCAAACCACATACATTTTTTTTCTTACTTACCCAGCACACTTTGCATTTATACTCCCCCACCACAGGAAACCGTATATGAATGGCTGCAGTCATTGAACAGCTGCAGTTATAACAAAGACAAAGATTATTTCTTCCTCAGATTATTTTCCCAGATTGCAGCACATGAGAAGCACAGAAAAGGCTGCATTTGTTGCAGGGTTGTTTATAAGTCAGATTTTTTAGCTTGAAGTCATACTGAACAATGATTATGCTCCCAAACAGTATGAATATGCACAGTTACCGTAAGCTTATGTCCTGGGATAGATTGATTAATAGGAAAGAGTGAGGGTTCTGTTCCAATTTGAATACACGTACATTATTTATTCATTTGTGCGATTTGTGTTTGTGAATCGTTTCATGTGCTGTCCTTGCTTCTGAGCCCTGGGGGTTGTGGCCCCCATGAAGGATAAAAAATAAATAAATAAAACTCAGAAATCATTAAAAAGCAAACAGAATAGCAATTATTAAATATCTGAAAAAAAAAGAAAGAACAAAACCCCCCCAGAATTAATACCTTCAGGCTTCCCCCCCCAAGTAAAATATTAAATACTGCTCACCTGTTCAGACATATAAGAGTAATAAGAAAATGGTATAACTGGTTGAAAGCCCAGTACATGTATTCAACCTCACGAGTCGATAATTCTTTGCTTTAACAAACAAAATCCACATCCTCCCCCTTTTACCCCCTGTTTTGACCTTTGTCAGGCTCAACCACAATGACAGTTTGACATGTTAAAATGTTATAACAATTACTATTTTCTTTTCTCGATTACTTAAAAATGCCAGTGTCCCCATCTCACACACGCACGCACGCACACACACGCACACACACACACACACACACACACACAAAGAGCAGTCTTTAATTGTTGAACATTCTGACAGCCAGATGTCATATTTCATGTCACCAGAAAATATATCATCAAATGCCACCTAATGTAAACGCTGTCCACCCCTGCCAGGAGGAATTACGCAGAGAATCTGCAGCGCTCTCATTAATAATGCTAGCTCATGTGCATAATCAATGCTTTGTTGCCTCTTTCCTGCAGGAGTGATGAGAAACGACCTTTACATCACACTGGAGAAAGGAGAGTTTGAGAAGGGGGGGAAGAGCGTGGCGAGGAATGTAGAGATCACCGTGTATGTGCTGGATATTGATGGACAGATCCTAAAGGTGAACACTGCTTTTGTGTCTTACTTAGCAAATATAAACAGTTTTGTTGCTAGACACAACAACTAAGGCTAATAGATTTAAATCCCTAACCAGTTGCACACTATTAAGGAAAAAAAAAGCGTCTTTTTTGGAGCAAATCTCTTCATTTAAGCATTGCTGACCCAGATGAGGGCTAAGTGTCTCTCTAGTGTGTTGCCCATTTCTGGTGCAGCACTGTGACAGTCTGCCTCTGTGGTTTCCTGCACAGCCTAGGCCTTGGACAGAAAATAGAGACAAATATAACCCTGCTGTCACTGCTGCTGCCACTACATGGCACGCAACCCCCATCCAAAACACATAAACACAAATGTAAACCTTGTCTTCCTCACTTTATTGCCGTTTGTTGGCTCTGGAAGGTTTACAACACATTTCGAGCTGATATATTAATTCACAGTGTCCTTTTCGGTCTGCCTCGCCCTTGAGGCCATTCTCTTTTCTGACTTTTCTGTTGTTGTTTGGGAAACGTTAATATAATATAACATTCTTTATATCTTTCAGGGTTATGTGACAGCTGGCTCAGGTGAACCAAGTGTGGATGAGTACCATTCCTTGGTGTTGTATCACAACAACAGTCCCCGCTGGGGCGACCAGATCAAGCTCCCTATTCCGGTCGACATGTTTCGGGGGTCGCACGTCCGCTTTGAGTTTCGACATTGCTCCAGTAAGTGAAAATAGGTTTGTCGTTTATTTATTCAGGAAAGGTTAAGCGACCACATTTTTAGCAAGTTTTCGCACATTTTAATACACCGTCGGCTTGTGGTGTGAATGCGTGAGGAGCTGCATTCTTCACAGCTGAATACCTTGGGAAGTTGAAGATAAAGACCAGACATCCTGCACTGACTCCACTGTGCCCTGCAATTCCAGGCACATCACTGATAAACCTTTGAAAGAAGTATTCATTTTCCTTGCTTGCTTCAACCTACCAGCCCTCCAGCCTTGTGCCCACTCCACATAGACGGTGTCCAAGTGTTTAAGCTCTTTTTTTTTGACTTTGGTACTGATACTAGTTTGTCCAACTTCTCATTTCCTAATGAGACAAAACTTTAATTATAATCAAAGTATGCCTCACTCCCTCTCACATTCTTTCTGTGCTTTGGGGAGAAGGCCGGGTCTCTTCTCTCATAACAAGTCGATATTATTATGCCAAGCCGTGAGGCTGTGTGGCTGTGTGCAGCAGATATAGTAACCTTATTACTGCTGGCAGTGCTAGTATTCCCACCTAAAGGCTGCCTATTAAGATCCCAATTTAAGCCTGTGGTGACACCAAACTGAGGAGGCCATATTACACATGTTATAAGTGTCAGGAATCGCTGTGCGGCAGGCAGGAGTTGGACCCAAAATGCAGGACTCACAGACTCGGGGAGGTGAACTCAAAACACAGCTTTATTTGCTGGGAGAACAAACATACAAACTAGACTAAACTGGGAAACCATAAACTAAGAACTCACAGGGAGATCCACACACAGCATGAGGGACGACGTCACGCCGAACAGAGGGAGACGCAGACAGAAATACACAGAGGGTAAACGAGGAAAGTGGGAACACACGGGGAACACAGGTGACACTGATAATCATAACGAGACAGGGCGGGGTGAACTGAACATGACATGTACGGGCGTGAGAGTCACAAAGTAAACAGGAAGTGCACAGAGGTTCAGACAGGAGGAGAGAGAGCACGGGGAAAACACAGACATAACGGGCTGGGGAAACATGAAACAACCACAAAGGGAGACGAGGGCTCATAAATACACAGGGCACACAGGGGGGAGAGAGAGAGCACGGGGAGAACTTGGACATAATGGGCAGGGGAAACATGGAATAAAACATAAGGAGAGACGAGGGCTCACAGATACACAGAGGGGCACACAGGGGGTAAAAGCCATGAAGGGAAAACACTTAGGGAACAACACAACAGGGCAACTCAGAAAACATGGCCTAAATAAGGAACAAAATACAAACATACAAGAAAACTAAGAACACTGGGCCAACATGGCCCAGGACCATGAGAATAAGGGCCTCCAAATTCGGGGGCAACCTGCCTGCAAAATTCTGATTAGCACACACTCTCATTTTCAGTTAAGGCTTAATGGAAGGTTTGGTTTTCTGACTATGCCTTTAACTGCTAATTTGTTTTTGAACTCATTATTATCCAGTGTTGCTTCTAAATGGGGCTAATAGGAACAATAAGGACCTGCCAGTATAAGCTGTGCAATGCTTTATTAACTGGTTGTTTATACAGTACAGTTCTGAACCAGTTGAATCAATTTACAAGAGAAGCTGTACCTTTTATGAATAAAACGGCATGTTACTGCGTGTGGGTCTTGCACTTATTTTTCTATTAATAATGTGAATTATTAAGCAGTTCCTTCCATTATAGAGCCTCAAAACTGCCATGTTTGGACTCTTTACAAAAAGGCAACCTGAGATAATTACAAACTGCGGCCACAAGAAGGCTGTAATTTAAAGGATGTTGCAAACAAGCAGTAACTTATAGTGGATGAATACTGTTTTATATATAACAAGAGTGACTGCTTTAACTTTGTTTTTTTAATTGATATTGCTTTTTAGATTTCACCGGGTTAGCAGTACTTGCCTTGATTGTCCCAATGAAGTGGCACTGCAGTGGCATAATGGTACCAGCAATCATTCAGGACGCAAAGTTAGGCTCAGGTCCAACATCAGCCAATGCTGATGCCCTTATACTTAGCATAGGGTACCTGGGCAGTGGTTTAGCCTGCCTCCATTACTGCTGCACGGCTACAAGCCACTTTATAACCCGTCTCCACTTTAACTTCTCATTGTCATGGCATATATGACTGGACTGATGGCCTATCTGTTAAATTTTGTTGTTGTACTCCCCTTATCCATGATCCAAGCTGCAGATAGAACTAAAAATGTTATTTTGATTGCAATGGTAATTAGTGGTCTTTGTGAGTAGAAAACCTGAATAACAAGCCAGAGAGAAATGAGACAACAGTTTCTAGTTTGATGCATTAAAAACGTATTTCTCTTGGGAAAGACAACACACACAAACATACAAACTCACAACAGACTAGTAGACACTGTTAAATAAATCACTGGTGTTGCAATAAAAGGAAATAGAAACTTTCCATGCTCCGCTTTTGCTTCCCGCTGTGCACGCATTAACATTTCACTGCTAAGGCAGCAGATAAATCAGATTACATGTGTTCATACTGCAAATTATGCCCAGAACTTTCAGATAAAGCTTCCCACATTAATGAAATCCTCAAAAGAGTAAATCAACTTAAAAACCCCCAAAAAACAACAACTTTTTGCTTAGTTACCTCACATCCTACCGTTATGCAAGTGTGATTAAAGGGGTAGTGAATTTCCGAGTACAGGTGAGGTGTCCTTTAGATTTTCCTGATATTAAAAAAAAATAAAAAAAATAAAAATTACATCACGTTTCAAAATTAAAATTAATTGCCTTACATATGCAAAGCTCAGGTTTTATATATTTAAACCTCTGTTGTTTACCCTATATCAACCAATGCTCTTGATGTTTGATTGTGCTAAAATGAGCAGGAGCATGCACTTCGTTTGCACATCTTTGCACTTGCATACCCACTGATTGGCACCTTCAGCAGTCAAAGGTTACTCACAGAGCCTTTGAATAAATACTTTTCTTCTCCCTGGAAACATACTAAGAATTCAACATATTAATTTGCTGCTGTTAAGTCTAAAAAAGAAAGCATTTTTGTTTTGACGCAGTCTGGGCTGTTCTATTTTTGGACTCAATATCACGTCCATGTGTTGTTGTTTGACAGCTAAAGACAAGGGAGAGAAGAAACTGTTTGGCTACTCCTTTGTTCCTCTGATGCAAGAGGACGGAAGGACTCTGCCAGATGGCACCCATGAGCTCATTATCCATAAGGTAAGACCTGCATACCCTCACCATCTACTGTAGGCTTTGACTGGGGGGGGAGTACCAAATCAATTTTAACCTCTTCTTGGCAGGATATTCGTTTTTGGCTTATATATAGTGTATATAGTTTTTACTGCAGAAACCTTCACAGTGTTGTGTAGGTTCATCTAAGATTGTGATATCTTAAAAAAAAGATATCATCTCATGTCCATCAGTAGATTGTAGCTTAGCCGTGATCTTAACTGAACCTGTTGATTGTTTTGCATCTCACAGGTGCTGTCAAGGATAATTTGGATGGGATTGTGCCCTGTATATGATTACGTGAATCATTGTCTCTAAATGGCAAATTGTGAGAGTCTTTTATGATACAGTTAAGAGCCACCGGCCACCAAACAGCTCGCATCACTCAATTACAGGGTTGCACGCCAGTGAGTAATGTCCGCTTACATAACATTGCCAAGCTGTGAGGTTGAATTTAACCAGGCGTAAGTGTTGCTGTATTTCTGTTTGTTAGTCTGCATCTCTTTATTTAGATTCACCTTTTCTCCCTACGTTTTAAGCGACTCACAGGTTTGTCGTATCAAAGGTCTGAAACAAGTAAAATGACCAGTATCCCCAGTTAAAAGCTGCTGCAATGCTGTCTTGGGTGTAATTCGGAATAATTGCAGACTAGATGCTTTTCCTCAGCTGCAGGCGAAGGGTGTGTCCAGTTCTGTGGAAGGAAAAGAAACATGAGTGCATTCATGCATTTTATTGGCAGTAAGGGGTCCAAAAATATGATGTATTTATTCTATGATTATCTATGGTTTAGTTCAACAGTGTATAAACACAAAGAAAAATGCTATTTTCTTTGTACTTTTTCATGTCAGGTTGCAAGATTTAGTCTTACCAAACCCCAGGTTTTGAGCCTGCTGGTTTTAGTGGACTGCTTTCTTTTTCCTGTGTGTCTCCACCATAGAGGGGGGTAAAGGCCCATTGTAATGCCAGATGAAAGTTGCTGAAAAGCTCAATGAAACTGCATGGCCTAGTTTCTCCTCAGGCCTAAAATAGACACACAGGAGCAGTCCAAACTCTTTGGTAGCTTTGGAGCTCAAACAGCTTCAGATGTAGGACTGCATGTTAAATCCATAACACAAGACAATCTAATTTCAGTCAAGACCTCTTCAGTAAAAAGAAGACTGTCTTTTGTTTTTTTACCTTCATAAACAGTAATTTATCTATGCCTCTGTTTAAGCAATTTCCCCACATAAGAGGGTGAGGAAGGAGAGCAGCAACAAGATTCTTGGTACCAAGCAGACCAGGCCTTAATGACAACAGATATAACAGTGGAATCAGACACAACATGAAAAGAAGGGTCTGATTCAGAGGTTGGTTGCAAAGGAGCTTGCAGAGGCAGTTGGTGAAGTCACACATATTGCTTCAACAGTTGGGGGTTTCTGATGGTTCAGAGATTTACAAGGAAAGCTAATAACACTTTTGTTCGGAAACGAGCCTATTTCTAACTTCAATATATGACAGGATGATTAGCCACCATGAGGATCAACTTCTCCTTTATTTTGATGTTGGATGACAAGTTAAAGAGCAACCACCTACCTCTCACAAAATATTTACAGACATGATTAGGCCCTGAAACGAGCACTGAAGCTTTTGAATAGACAAAAATGTAAACTATTTACTATTGCAAGTAAAGCAAAGCGATGGATCTGCTGGTCAGTTATCGGGCAATACAGGTCATTACTTAGTTCAAATGAATGCAAAGAAGGAGTATTAAAGCCTGAAAAGATGCCTGTGTGAATCCTCCTTACTCATCCTTTCAGGCTCAATATGACTGATGTAGATTCCACCCAAGATCTTTGATGTGGTATGCCCAAATATTATCTTTTTGAAAAGTAATTAGAAAAATCATCCACCTTTTCCTGTATCTCCCCTCGTTCTCTGTTTTTAATCGGACACACTGAGGATTCAAACTGGCATTTGAACCCTCAGTGTTGCATTCTTCTGCTCTTGTCCAAAACATATGCCAGTGGCAGCTCAAAAAAGTTGTGCTTTATTTTTTTTGCTTGGTTTCCTTGCAGTGCGAGGAGAACACCAGCTTGGCTGACTGTTCACGCTACCTGAAGCAGCCGTTCTCCAAGCCCAACCTGCCGTCTAACAATCAGACGCTGAAAGGAACCAAGGAATCTTTCTGGATCACCAGCTTCCTCTGCTCCACCAAGCTCACGCAGAACGGTAAACAAGACTCAGGCATCGACATTTGGGTCGCTTGCCTGCTGAACTGTTTTTGGCCGCCACACTTTTACAGATTTTAATTGGGAGTTTAGTTGTGCAGCACTTCACTAGCTGGTTCTGTGTACTTCTATAGATCAGCGAGTGTTACAAAGAATGCAATCAGGGCTTCAAAAGAGGCTGAAGAAAATGTAGAAATGCCATATGTTAAGGGAAGTCAAAGAGATGGGTTCTGTGCAAGTGTTGAACTGATGTTCCCCTCCCTAGTGCGCGAACAAACCAGTGAATATGCAAGGTGGTAGGAACGGCTTCTGATCTGCAAAACTCACTAATGAACTAATAAGTCCTTATGCTTTTGGGTTTGGGATTTCAGCATGGCTAGAAGACTAAGTCAGTGTTTGAATAGAAACTTTAAAGTTACAAGCATAATTCAGTTGCAACGCTCTTTGTTTATTTATCTTTTGAGATGCATTTTAAGACAACCAAAATCAGTAATGTAACAACACAAACAGAATTTTGAGTCTAAAATTGCAAAAAGACATTTCAGGTTCAACAGAGACAGCTAAAAGACTTTCTTCTTGAAGCTTATGTTTTATTCATGCGTATGTCTGGGGAATCCTGCACAGGAAAATGACTTTTTATCTCCCTCATCCTGCTGCACTTGAAAATGTCATCATTTGTTTGGATACGTTGGGGGCTTTGGGGCTATAATTGAAGGGCCTGATGATGCTTTGTGATGTGAGATGCACGCAGCTCTCATAATCCTCATAATCCTGTGTTGTTGTTGTTGTTTTTTTTTTTTGATCTTGATCTTGATCATCTTGATCTTGTCACTGTTTGTAAGTCATGTGTCTTTTTGCATCTTACCCCTCCTTGTTGTCTTCCTTCAGGTGATATGCTGGACCTGTTGAAGTGGCGAGCCCACCCTGAGAGGATCAACGACAGCTTATCAAAGCTGAAGGAGATCGATGGCTCGGAGATTGTCAAAGTAGGCCAGCAGACAGACTCTCGTCCATGATTTGGCCCTGCCTTTTCTTGCCTTGTTCAATTCAATTCAATTTTATTTATATAAAAGTGCCAAATCACAACAACAGTCACCTCAAGGCGCTTTATATTGTACAGTAAAGCTCACTGTTAAGAATGAAGTGTCACTGTTTTATTTCAATCAAAATGTATTTAAAGTTCAGGTTGAGGAAATGAAAGCCTGTTTTGTACTTCTCTAACAGTTTCTCCAGGACACCTTGGACACCCTCTTCGGGATTTTGGATGAAAGCTCCCAGAGATATGGACTTAAGGTGTTTGATTCACTGGTAAGTCAGTTGTCCAAATGGCTCAGTCGTGTCGCAGATTCTTTTTTGTGTGTGCGCATTCTCAGTTTTTCTTCACATCAGGAGCCATCTGATAGTGTTTGAGTCAACAGTAAGAGCAGATACACAAACTCCAAGAGAAAGATCTAGTGATGTAACGCTTCAGAGCTCGCTGAAGCAATCTCAACCTGGTCATGCTGCACTGAGCTGATAGTGTGAGCCCGGAGATCGATCTCTTTCTCTCTTTCTTTCTGTCTCTGTCTCCTCATGTCTCTCTCTCTCCAAATCAGTTTCACACTGACACACAAGCACACTTTCTCCTCTCACTTTGGCGTTATCAGTGATGAAAAGGTCTAGTGGGCCGCTGTAGCCATCAGGTTTTCTTTATGTTGCTCGAGATCAATCAAACAGGTTGGACGAATGGACTTGTGCTCTGTGGCTGGACAAGCTCAGATCATACAACAAGCTGCAGACATGAAGTGATGGGTTTTTAAAAATATTTCTAGAGATTTGTGTGCAGCATGTAAATACGCTTCTTTTTAATCTCGTAGCCTCATATGAAAGGCACAATTTTACATTCATGCATCTTAGATAAAACTTTATTAAAATACACAGAATTCTTTAGGGTTTTTTAAGCGATATGCCAACATGATTTTTTTTTTAAGTTGTCTTCTCTGTTTACTCTAGGTCCATATCATCAATCTTCTCCAGGACAGCAAATTCCAGCACTTTAAACCAGTCATGGACACCTACATCGAAAGCCACTTTGCTGGAGCTTTGTCCTACAGGTATGTGATGTTTTAGCATTCACTTGTAACAAATGCTGCAGATTTTCAAGGCTACATCACAGAACCACACATTGTATTCTAATAAGATATCACAAGAGGTAGGCTGGACAAGAGAGTCCAACCTACGTCAATGCTGAGAGGCAGCTTTGCTCAGTCATGTGCTTTGATAGAAGATTGGATGAAATGCTTATGGTGCCCCCTGGTGGATGAAAAGTGAATTAGAAAATTGTGCTCACTTTTGTCTCCCTGGATTTCATTTCTCCTCCATCACACACCTGCTGTTCTCACCTCACCAGTTGTTTCTTTCAGTCTGTACCCATTTCTGTCTTCTGATATTTTTGTTAAACTTTCTTTTGTAAGCACACACACCGCTGCCACATTTCTAGAAGTTCTAAACAGGAAACAAAGATACTTAAAGAGTACTCTCATAAGTACTCAATGCCATATGTGTCAGAAGCGCACCGCTGGATGAAGATGATCTCTTGAGTTGAAGAGTTTAATTTCAAAGTTCGACCGTTTAAAGCAGCAGTAAAAAAAACTGAAACAGATTACAAGTGGGTGGGTGGCTAGGAGCTTTTATTACTCTTGTCAGCCCGCAGTTTCATGATTATTACACATGGCTGTAGTATTGTATTGATGAATTAATGTGACCAGAGTTCATTTAAATAATGGACGATAGACTGTTACATTTTAAAACATAACACTGTCTCATCTATATTTGCCAAATCCAGTGAGAGAAGCAATGCAGCTAGTGGTAACTAGTTGTACGGTGTGTGTGTGTGTGTGTGTGTGTGTGTGTGTGTGTGTGTGTGTGTGTGTGTGTGTGTGTGTGTGTGTCTCTCCTCCAGGGACCTGATCAAAGTGCTGAAGTGGTACGTGGACCGCATTGTTGATGCAGAGCATCAGGATCACATACAGCAGGTGCTCAAGGTGAGGCACGCACAAAGACAGCCAGGCCAGTATTTCAAACTGTAAATGCAGCTGCCTTTATCGATACACAAATACACCCATACACACAATGACACCATCCACTGCCACTCCTGCTAATTCATACGTTCTTCTACCATTTGTTATCCCCCACCTGTGTCTATTACACTGCATGCAATTTTAATGAGCAGAAGCACAGTGCCTCTAGTGTTGGGAATCCTCATCACATTTTTCTAATGACTCATGCAGACACACTGTCAGTGGAGCACATTGCGGCACCCAAACTGTGGCTCCTCGTTTAACATTCACAGAATAGATTCTGCACCAGAAGTGAAATGGTAATCTGTAGTGCAGTAAATAATGAATAAGCGGTACAGTGCAGATGTGCTTGCAGGCTTTTCCACGTAGAAGCAGACAAGAGAATCTCTTTAGACGGGTTTAATTGCGTATCTAACATGTCGATGTGCTTATCTTTAGGCACATTCCTTTTTTAATAAAAAGCAAAGCGGATCACTGTCAAAAAACTGCTATATTATAAATGAGCTCAATAAAAATAAAATTAAAGGTTATCATGAATAAAATTGTTTTATTTATTTAAATTCATGTATTTTAAGACTTTGCCATAGACTGTATATTAAAGGCGTTGGTAGTCACATCAATGTCAGCTATTGCTTTTGAAGCTTCAAGATGGGCATTTTACTCAGTGTTGTTGTTTGTTGTTTTGTACCCACAAATGACCTAATTTGGAAAAATAAATCATGTAACTGCTAGCATGATTTATGCTATCAGAGAGACACAGATACCTGCTGCCATGTAAGTCAACTTATAAATAAAATAAAACTTTTACTCACTTTAGAAACTGGAGCATGGGCATCTTTGACAGTATGTTGGTACAATTAAATAAGCAGCCATGTTATTTGTCAGGTAATTGCATTAAACCTCTTCCACGGGACATACAGTCGGAGAGATCCAGTTCAGTGACTTACATTAATTGAGGGGATCTCCGAGCAGATGGCTAAAGGCACCAACTTGTTATTCAAAGCAGCCGCTCTATTAATTGTCCAGAGCTTTAAGCCCTTACAGTTACAGTTGGATACAATACAAAAGATACAATTTAAACTGCTGAGGTGTGTGGAAATTTGCTCCTACGTTCCTTGAAAGAACAAATTGGCATCCAAAGTTCTTTTTGTATTCCAGTAGCTTTAGTGATCTCCCTCCATGAATTTGTTGACATATGTGAGCCCTATATTGATGCTATCATTATTATTGCTTTTAATAAGTAGGCGATTGTTCGATGCGATGCGCAGTTAGCCACATTACTTTATTGCATCGGTTATATCTAAGGAGGTTCACGCTAGCTTACACCGTAAGTTATGGTATTTGGTTTCAGAGGGGTTTGTGGTTATGGTGTACATCTCCCACTGAAGCATAAATCTCCACCCTGACTGTAAATCTGTCTACTACTGTTTTTAAATTGGGCACCCTCACATTAACATCTGTGAGTACTGGACAGCCTCAAGTGGCCCTTGAGATCACAATGCCAGAGTGACTTATTTGTTTTGTTTCAATTTATTTCTTCATGCTTGACTCAAAAACTCAAAATGATGAATTCATTATCAGAATTGCTTGAATAGTCTGGTACTTTTGACTTTGAGATAAATAAAATAATAAGAGATTGGATGAAATTCATCAGGACAAAATGTACGAATTCTCTATTATCTGACAACTTTCCCTGGAAGGAACTTTTGTGCTTTTTTCCATCAGGCGGCAGAAGACAAATTCTTTTTTCCTTTTTTCCTCTTTCCTCTCAGGCCAGCGAGTACATTTTTAAGTACATCATCCAGTCCCGTCGGCTCTTTTCGCTCGCTACAGGAGGCCAGAATGAGGAAGAGTTCAGAGTCTGCATTCACGAGTTGTTCATGTCCATCCGCTTCTTCCTCTCGCAGGAGAACAAAGGCACCACGCCCGTCGCACAGACACAGGTGTGTATGGGCTTGTGTGAAAAATCAGTGACAGGCATGAGCGTATCTTAAGATCTTTGCAGCTTTGTCATACATGCGCCTGATTGTGTGAATCTGAATGTGAAAATGTGCGCCACTTGATGTTTTCTTTCTCAGGGGCTCCTGTTGATGCAGTTGTGAAAGGTGAGAAATTGGCTGTAATTGAATTTCATGCTGCCAGAGGGTTTGGAGGCAGAACAGGGATTTCTGTGGCAGGTTTTCCTTAATCAGTGGGAGGTCTGCACAGCAGGGCAGCTGCCTTCACTGATTTCAAAGAAGACCAAAACAAAACAAGCTAAAGACCCCAAAGATAATCCTAATTACACACCAGAAACAGATGCTTGTGCAGTGGTGTATTTGTGCACTCTTTTGTTTTTTGTTTTTTTGTGGGGAAAAAAACTGTTTTTTTTTCCTGTGGTACATATGTTGGTGCTGTGGTGTCCATCTGATCTTATGTCTTCTTTATCTGGGATAATCCAGTTAAATTTCTCATATTTTCCTATATTTTTTAGTGTTCACCTCACCCACACAAAATCTAAACATGTCTTTTCTTTTAGAAGCCATAATGAACTACACATTTTTGCAAAAACCTCACTTTTAATCTTCAAGAATCAGATTGCTGTTGCAACTTGAACTATTCCAGCTGCGCTCTGTCTGAAAACCTCTGTTTTAGTCCCCCACTGACTTCTGATCTGTATTCTCAACACAACAATAGCAGTGGGAGAATGCAGGTCGGGCTAATACTAATCCCACTTAATCTGTAACATCTAGCACACACACGCCAGCATACACAAATACATACACACTCAAAAACATAAGCAGCAAACCCATATACAGATAGGCAAACTGTTTCCTGCACATATGGAATTTATCATGTGCAGAACAACTTGAGATTGGCAATTTGGTATTTAACTGTCACTCCTGTTTTAGATTTTATACTGTTAAGTAAAAATGCAAAAAAAACAAAACATGATTTGAACATATTTTTTGATATAATTATGCTTATTTAATGCAAAAATTAGATATGCTGCATTCTAAAATTAGTAAACACACTGTGATTACTCAGAAAAGCTACTTCAGTTGGGCAGTTACGGCCCCTGTTGCCTTATTTAAATGGATGAAACATCTTTTCTTCAAAGAAAACATCTTTGACTGTTGCTGGAAAACAAAACAGCATTTGTCTTCTGCCAGAATGTCCCAGAGAAGAAGAACGTTAGTGTTACAAAAAGAGAGACTCAAAGGGAGATATTTAGTCCTTTTTTTCTCAACTATTCAATGAGAAACTGACAAAACCTGACAGGAAGAAGGAGAATCTGACAGCCAGCTACAAACAAGTGATGGGCAGCAATCCTAGCTGTCCTTCAGCTTAATCCACGTAATCCGTGCCTGCCAGAGTTCTGACTAAATCCAAGTGGGGCCAGTGATTCAGGGCAGAATAGTAAATATTTACCTCTGTTTACTAAATAAAACAGCTGTCTAGAAACATAGTATGAATATTAAGAAGAGTATGCAGCAGTACAGTCGCTTCTTCTTGAGTCAGTTCTTATCGGTTGAGCTGAGCTGCAGGGCATCTTCACAGTGTCATTAGGATGTAGCTTCTTTATTATGCTACTTACATCATTAAAGTTAGTGAAAGATGTATGGTAAAATATTTACTGCATATACATCTATAGGGACACTCTCATCATGGTTTTCAGCACAGTGATTCCATGCCTGGAGAAAGCATTTAAACAAGAATGAGCTCCACCTGTTGCACCTGCACCTGTTATTGAACATTCCCTCTTTATGCGCAGGCCGTGTTCCTCCGAACATTTCCGGCAATTTACGGCGAGCTGTTGAAGATCTTCACTGTGCGCGAGGTGGCCGGTTTCGTCAGGGAGACTCTGGGCAGCCTGCCTACCACCGTCCATCCTGACTGCCCCCTGGAGGCCGTCAAACTGCAGTGCATTGCCAAGACTGTGGAAAGCCAGCTTTACATAAACCCAGGTAAATACTAGTAGGACAAAAAGCATTTATTCACAGCATTTGGAACATGATCACAACTCTTTAGCTCTGCAGTCCCATTTGAGAACACACCTTAGCTAATTGTTACCCTGCAGTGAGCCAAATTCCAAGTTATTAAACTGTTCTTAATAAAGGGTTTACACTGAAGCAAATTACTGTGTCAATTTTTTATTTGCAACACGCTCCCAAAGGCTGCATGTAGCAGGGAAAAAACATCCCTCATGCAAATCATATGAATGTCATACAAGATTTTCATTAGTTCCAGTCAATAATGTTTCAACTGAGCATGAAAGCAGAGCAAGACATTATGGCCCCGCGGAGAAATGAGTGTAGAAAATTTTCTTAGTTGTTCCCGTTCTGTTATTTCTACTTCATTAAGTCTTTGATGTGTTTGTGCTGTAGATTCACGATGCATCCTGTTGCCGGTGGTGCTTCGAGTGCTACAGGCCCACATGCAGGAGCAGAGAGACCTGGTCATGTGTGCCCAGATCCTCTCCAGCATGCTTTCTCTAATCAAGAAGGAGGAAAATGGCACTGCGGTGAGTATTACACTCATAACTGAGAGCCATTAGTCAGGCCCCCCTGCTTCCTTAAAGAAACACTGCAGTGTTTTGGGAAATACACTGGCTTTCTTACTGATGAGGAAACTGAGACAGCTGGTTAACTGAGCTTAGACTAAAAAGCTCAGGTAATGAAATCCATCTAAAGCATATTTCAAGCTCAAAACCCAAATTTGTTTAATCTCTTAAAAGCTTATAGCTGTCTTTAGAATTTCTTTCTTTTTGTTTTATTGATTAATAAAAAACAGTTTCAGGTTTTTATTAAATGTTAGTGCCAGAAAGAAATCCCTGGCCTGGCCTGACTAGAGCCTTTGCTTTTAGTTTTTTTAAATTTGGCCAGTCAACTCCTTGCACTTACATCCCTGGATGCTGGAGGTCCCACTGGCCATTTGCACCTGTCTGCATCCCACTATTTCAGTAGACTTCAGTAATGCAGAGAGCAAACGTCCAATTAAACTCAGAGATCGAACAGTGGCTTTCGGTGTAAGATCGCTCCTTCCGAGCCTAATGATGGCACCGTTTGCCACATTGGGATCCTTGTGACTTCATCCTCTTTCTCAAATTTAAATTCAAGATGAAAGGTTGCCTTTCTCTTAGAATGAAGGAGATCCCATGAGCTCAGGGGGAGGAACTTAAAGGTGATATCTGCCAGTTCACCTGAAAGACAAAACGCAGACTTAACAATGTGGTGTATGCTGTGCAGTGCAGCGAGGAATGCCCAGACCTCTACATTGGAGAAACCAAACAGCCACTTCACAAGCGCATGGCACAACATAGAAGAGCCACCTCCACAGGACAAGACTCAGCAGTCCATCTGCATCTTAAGGATAAAGGACACTCTTTCGAGGATGCCAATGTTCACATTTTGGACAGAGAGGACAGATGGTTTGAAAGAGGAGTGAAAGAAGCCATCTATGTCCACTGTGAGCGACCATCTTTGAACAGAGGCGGTGGTTTACGACACCAACTCTCTGCCATCTATAATCCAGTTTTGAGATCCCTTCCCAGACGCCTTAACGCCCACTCACATCCTGGGCCATCTGATCTCAGGAATTCGCATGATAAGGTGGGGCCAGGTTTCACAATGAACTCATCCGAAACTCTGGCTGATTGGGACCCACACCCAGTTTCACACCTTGGCTCAGGCGATTAAAAGATCATCAGGGGGTCCTTTTGTCCCTCTGTGGGGGGAAACTCCCACTAGGTTTATATCTGGGACTCTCCACCATTTGACTTTAGAACTGAAGAAGCTTCTCGGATGAGAGGTGAAACGTCTTCAAGCAACTTAAAGAAGTCCAGACGCTTTTCTTTGCAAGCTCCTTTGACTATCTGCCAGTTTGTTGCTTTTGATGGATTGCATCACGACTCAAAGACGCACAACAGTATTCTTCTCACCTGACTTTGAACAAGAATTTTTTAAGTCATTGCAGTCATTCATCAAATCATTGTGCTGTTGCATAAAGATCTGGTTACGCTTTAACATGTGGTGTACAACTAAAGGCGTAATTCCTACAACTAAGTGCTGATTCAATGGAAATTAAATGGAACTTTAATTACTTGAAATTACAATGAAATTATATTTACCTACAAATAATAACAATTTCATGGTAATTTTGAAGACAAACAAGAAAAAATAAAAGACCATCAAAATTTGCAGACCTGTGCTTTTCCATGAAAATTATGAAGAAGTTACATAATAATGACGACTATTTATACAGTGCTTGAAATTACTTGCGGTATAACTTTTATTTCCTCTCGTGTAAAATACCTGAAGTTATGTGTTACTTAAAATGACTTACAGACTACCGAAATGTTCTTGCAGTATACCAAGTTCTTTGTTTCCTGTAAAAATCTGACTTGTCACCCCCTTATTCTAGTGCATACACCGTTAAGTACTTGTAGGTAAATTTAAAGACATTGTAACTTCAATAAATAACACCATTTAATCACTCGGGAATTACAGCCTCAGTTGCATGTCTTATTATAAAGTGTTAGCAAATATCCCTGGCTCCTCCAAGTCACAGAATAATAACTTTTTGAAATCATAAATAATATGGTGTAATCGCTTCATAGAAACTTGTGCAGTTGCAATCAATTCCTGATATTTTCAAGAATCTGCATGACAGTATCCCTCCCATTATATCTCCCAAAATAATTAAAGAAAGTCAACACCACAGGAATCAGTCCTACACCAGTATCGTTGCCAGTACACTGCAATAGCAGATTGCTTTGTTGCGTGTATATGGTCAATTAGTCTTGGTAACCGGGACACTGGCAGCAGTGCAGTCCAGTAATGAGAGCCATCAATTTAGCAATGGACACTGTCAAAGCGGCAGTCACTTTGAGCTGTGTATGTGTATTTGTGTGATTTGCCTGTCTGTGTGTACCTGCTCAGGTTGCCGGGCTTTTACCGGTCCCTGCAAAGGAGGCAGCTAGTGGAAGAGGCAGCCAGAAAAACACATATACAAATGCGTGCACACATGAGCACCCACTGGCACCATATCTAAAGGGAAGTGACAGCAGTGGCAGTCAATGTGCCAGTGAGGCTCCTTCTCATTATCACTCTTTCCAAGACCTGTCTGTCTTGTCAGGGGTAGAGACTAGAGAGAAACACACACACACACACACACACACACACACACACACACACACACACACACACCAGTTTATTCACTGCTCTATTTGAGTTTCTTTTCATCTTTAACTGCCTCTACGTCTTTTGTATTCTACCTTCTCCTATTCGTTTCCATTCTCCTCTCTCTTTTTTAAGTTATAGTCTCAAAATGTTCTGCATGGCCCTGAAACTTCTTATTGGTCCACATTCTGGTGCAAGACTCATTAAAACTGATGAAAATAGAATTACAGGGTAGCGGTGGCAGGGCGGGGAGGGGTGTAGACGTTGGCTCGGAGGCAGAATGGTGTCAGTTGTTGAATCCGGTTGAGTGTTGTGCTAGCAGAACAATGCCAGGTAACTTTAAGAGGACATAAGTGCACAGATGGAGTCTGTTTGAATTTTAGTGACTCTTACGTTCAAGATTCACATTTTTTTTTCTTTCTATTCTAAATGCTAATACTCTCTCTCTCAAGGTAATGTGGTACTTTGATATGTGATTCATTCTCACATGGGTGTGTTTTCTTTTCCCTCTCAGGAGCTTGTGGTGTCTGAGGAAGTGGAGCTAATTGTGGAAAGCCTGCTGGGAGTTTTACTGAGGACTATCTTGGAAATTAGCAACCGGCCCCAGCCTGCTGGAACCTCCATGAGACTACAGTTCCAGGATGTCACTGTATGTGTGTTTTACTGTGTGTGTGTGTGTGTGTGTGTGTGTGTGTGTGTGTGTGTGTGTGTGTTTGTAAGCTAGCTTACTGCTATAAATGCCAGAACTTGACAATATGTAGAAGCGTAATTAGATTAATAAACATGGTTTCTGGAATGGCGGAAATGGTGAGGTGGATGACAATGTGATCATCATTGTCTGATGAAGGAAGGTCAAGGAAACTCTTAAAAATCCTGTTAACATAAGTACAATTCTTACTAGTTCCACTATTATTTTCAAAGCACAATAGATCTTATTTTTTGAACTCATTTCTTCTCCAAAAGGACAGAAAAATAAAATTTTTCCCTGAATATGCAACAACATTAAAGCTCCATCTTCTCCCTCTCATTATGTGTTGTGTTGTCAGGGAGAATTTGTGGCATGTTTGTTGGCGCTTCTGCGACAGATGAGTGACAAGCACTATCAGAAGCTGCTGCAGGCGTTCAGCAGCAAAGACGACCTGAGGGTAAGACCACTCGATCTTTCTCTCTTTCCCTCCATCCATATCTGTCTGTCTGCAAGATTATAATTAATGCCTGTTGATGGTATTACTACAATTTCTACAAATTGTGTAGAATTGGGCAGCAGGAAAAATAAGAGACAGAAAGATATTAAGTTCATGGGTTTACTCTATTGGGAATTAATGTTAACTGAAGTAATGTGCTTTTTGTGAGTTCTATTTCTGATACATGCATCAAAAAAAGTGTAATCAAAAGAGTTTACTAAGTGAACCCTGATGCTGGGTTTGGTGGTAAAACCTAAGTGAAACATGCAGATGAAACCAGATTTACTGCTTTCACATGTGCAGCGCATCTTTCTAGAGGCTCAGACTTTGAGTGTATAATATTATTACAGTTGATAACACAGCACATCCTATCCTATGTACAGACTACATAGTTACATAGTAGATCTGCATTTGCCTTAACACTTGAGAAGTGTTAGGATCAGATATTTGTGTACAGTGTAGTGTCCTTAAATAGAGCTGATATTAACAATTCAGCACCATGGACAGATGCAGAGGAAGTTGTTCTACCTTCATACTAACTCTGAGCAGATTTAATGTGGTTCACACTGGAAAAGAGCCCCTTTTCATCTAAAATGTGATGTTGTCAGACTGCATGCCACCAATTGGCTGGTCAGTGGTGTCACTCGATGAGTCATAAGAGCATCTTGTTTGTTAATGGAAAATCGGTCGATCCAAGTCTATCTGAGGAGGTACAAATGGAAAAAGGACCTACAGTGAAGTTTTAGGTTGTTTGTTTTCCCACAGAGCGTGCAGAGATAAAGAGAAGTCAAGAAGTAGCTTATAGCTAGAAAATATTAAAATGGCCAACAGAAACATTTCTTTTATATATTTTTAATTATACCTAATATATAATAGGATAGTAAATGGTTGTCAAAAATAAGCTCCATCCCGAATCTTTCTTCTGCAATAACTTTTTACTGAGTAACAAACTTAATGTGCCTTGGTGTTGTTTTGCATGTGTTTGTGTTGCAGGATTTCCTCCTTCATATCTTTACAGTCTTCAGGATCCTAATCCGACCAGAAATGTTCCCTAAAGACTGGACTGTCATGAGACTGGTCACGAACAAGTAAGAACACACACGCAAACAAATCAAGGAAAGCAGGAAGAGGACACGAATGAGGACAGACAGGAAATCAGAGGCTCATGCAGATATGCAGTATGCATCTCACTCACAACTAGTCATTTATTCTGTTTGTGTGCTTTCATCTGCTAAAATATTCAACCTTGGTTCTCTCAGTTAACACTTGATTTTGATCGCACAAAAAGCTTCAGAAGATGGAGAGATTTGAATGTAGTGTGCTCATTTAATATGAGAGTAAATGCAGTGCTTATCCATCCATATTATTGTCTGGAGGTCACTATCAAGTGGCACAGAGATGATATCATCTAGGAAAAACAAGTAACAGTTGTTTCATAATGAAAAGGTTTTGTCAGACAGAAAAGTGTAACTTAAAAATGTTATGCCTTAGCTATTTATGGTTTTGCCTCTCTGCTCACATTTTCCTTTAGCAGTGCAGAATGGAAATGACAGATTCCCCTCCAAGGTGACACAGTAGTAATCTTCTCCACCTCTTGCTTTCTGCGTCCCTTTTTGTTCTTTTAGTGTCATCATCACAACTGTCCTCTACCTTTCTGACGCTCTGAGGAAAAACTTCCTCAATGACAAGTTTGACTACAAGGTAAGGGAAGTTGGCAGGCTTTGTGTGCGTGTGTGTGTGTGTGTGTGTTGTCTGAACAGTGCTGCAGTGCTTCAGAAGTCTGAATGTCAAAATAGCTTCAAAAAGTTTGCTGCATTACTTTACTACTGACACACAGGCAGACACATATATAATATGGAAGTTCATCACACATCACAAAAACTGAGACATGGATATAAAATCGACCCAATACTATTATTTAGATGCTTAAGGCAGACTGTGCAGTAGTGAGCTGAAAGCTAAAAAACAGAAGAAAGAACAATAAATATACTTTACACCAACATCAAATACATAATCTGGTTTCAGTATTTTTTCTATATGGTGCTTGACCAGGTACAGTCATGGACTATCTAACAGGCTTGATTTGATCCATTTGGAAACATATAGAAAAAACAGGGTAATTCTAGACCACCAGTGCATTTTGGCTTTTGTAGCGTTTTTAAACTGATTCGTGATGGTTTGTTGTTTTCATAAACATTTTGAGATGTTTGAGTCTAGTGTCTTAAACTAATCAATAGACTGATGGCTGATTTTAGGCCATCGTTTTAATTGTTGCAACTCTCCCCATGAGTAATATAGGTGAAGTATTGCACTCTGTGAGATAATCCCCTCTACATTAGTAGAGGAATGTGATTCAGTCTGAAAATTTTTACACCTAAACATCTGATGTTACCTGACTGTAGCGCAGTGGTGGAGATGTTCTTAAAGATTCAATTCAGAGGCGAAACTGTTGATTTACTCTAGTTGATGGAATAGTCTAATATAGACAAGTAATCTATAAGTGTGATCATCTTCAGCAGAGAGGTATGTGAGTTCTCAAGGTAAAGTAACACATCATCAGCGTATAGGCTTATCCTATGGTCTGTTTTTTCAGTTTGAATTCCTTTAATAGCGGAATTTTGTAGGATTGCTGCTGCTATTGGCTTAATGAAAATGATGTAATCTGAAGATCTGGGAGGCTGTTTGTCCTATCAGTATTGTGTCTGATAGTAAGTTACTGTGTACCCACATGCAGGTAGACACTTTTGTAGGTTAAAGTCAGGAGGTTGTGCACGTTAACAAAGTGATGTTTTTTTTTATTGCAGGTGTGGGATTCGTATTTCTACCTGTCTGTAATATTTATCAACCAGCCCTGTCTTCAACTTGAATCCTTCTCTCCCTCCAAGAGAAAGAAAATACTGGAAAAGTAAGTGCTGATTATTTACAAATGCTTGGTATTCTTTGCTGGATGCGTTAGAGCAGTCTGTAATGAGCCACACACCTACTCAACAAGCCGCTCTATCTTGCTCCTCCTGTCTGTCAAGAACCTCAACACAGCTGGACACACACAGTGTACACTCACTCTAATGACTGCTTAACATGCTGTTCTACAGCTTCCATCAGTATGTGCACACATTTTTAACCGCATTTTGTTGTTGTTTTTTTTTATCATGCAGATATGGAGACATGAGGGTGATGATGGGCTGTGAGATCTTCAGCATGTGGCAGAATTTAGGTAAGGTGATAGAGGCCCATCATAGCGCACATCTTATTCCTCAACATGGGCTACACCCATGACGGAGAAAGTTGTTAAGCTCATCGTCCTTCATGTGGCATATTCACAAGAGATACTTACTGAGTACTTACTCAATGTTTCCATGCACGGGATCCGTCTCATTGTGCTTTGCAATTCACACCTTTGCTGGATTCCAGCTTGATCATTATATGGATGGATCTGCATGATGTGTAACAACGTGGGCCATCATGCGGACCAAATTCTCATTTATAAATGGCACTACAGCCTCCATAGTGCTCATAAAGGAAAAGAGGCCCAAAAAAAGCTGGAGAGTGTGCAGAAAGAAAAAAAAAAAGTAAAAGATTTGCTGATGCAGGACCTAAATGTTTGGAAAGAAATTTGTGAAGGGATTTTAACCTAATGACGTACATGGCATATTTGCAGGTACTTATAAGTGCTAGTGTTTGATTTCATTTCAGCAATAGCTGGATCTCTTAAAGTCCTGTGGTTCTATTGAAACTATCTAAATCCTGTTTTTATTTATTCATATTTATTGCTCCTCTGGTGCAAAAGTAGAGCTCTTGGAATCTGTGTGATGCAACAAAGCAAACAACTCTCTGTACTTGAGCTGATGGGATCTAAAAAAAACAAAAAACCCTTTTTTCTTCTTTATACCATTTGTCACCATGGCAACCGACTGGATGCCTTGGTCTCCTTTATGTGGATGCTTTTGTTCTGACTCTGTGATGGATGGATGCAATTTGTTTTATGGTAATTTCCAACGTACTGTTCAAGTGTGGTTTTTCTCATTTTCAAGTACACTTTGGAACCCCCCCCCTCCTTTCTTTTTTTATTTGATAGTAATAATAACGTTACATCTTTCTGCTGAAAATGATGGAATAAACTGTGCACTCTAAGTTGTTTCGTTTTAGCACTTCAGCCAAATTGGAAGGAATTTGTGAAGTGCACTTTATTAGAATCTGTCTAAAAGGGAGGACAGAGGAGAGAAATCCACTTGACCTTTTGAATTCAGACCTGTGTTAGCCAAAGAAAACAAAACATCTGAGGCATTATTTTTTAAAGGTGTAATGTTTGTTTAAATGATTAGAATGGGGGAGTAGCAGAAAACAATCAAAACAGAAAGTTTTGGGGCTTTTGGGAACTTCATGAACTGCTAGAGCAGGATTTATTGCAAAGGTTTTGAAGGAAGACACCTTTCCAGAGTTGGGTAAATTGTCTCTGACATTAAGAATATGCTGTGTGCAGGGATAAAGTGAAAGCCTGACCTCTGTGCCGATCTGTATCTTTCCTCCAGGTGAACATAAGTTGAACTTCATCCCAGCAATGATTGGGCCGTTCCTGGAGGTGACGCTGGTGCCTCAACCTGATCTGAGAAATGTCATGATCCCCATTTTCCACGACATGATGGACTGGGAGCAAAGACGCAGTGGCAATTTTAAGCAGGTACTGCATGCTGCTGTTTCACTGAAATCAATTCACCAACTCAGAACTATTTAATCTTGGCTTTAACTGTTAGTTGCAAAGGTTAATGAAAGCTAAATTCATCCTTGTCATAATCAAAAATAAGCCACATCTATATAACTGGATAATTGGAAATATAACTTGTAATAATTGCAGTGTGTGTGATGTTTAATTTCCTTCTAAAACATTTACATTCATTTATAGCTGGTTTTGTTTATCATTGCTAAATAATAATATTATTTACATTTCTAAAACTTCAGAAACCACAATAATTAGTATAATATATGAACTGAAGCATGTGAATGTGAGAGACAGAGCATTACAGAAAACAACTACTTATGTTTTGTTGCTAAAGGTGGTTCTACAGGCTACTTGGTCATGGCATGTCTTTAGTTTTTCACATAACTGTAAATTCTAACAATTTAACTGTAAAGAAATTGACAGATGGGTGAGATCGATTGGTGTCTTGTCACTCACAAAACGTACTCCCTAAAGCATATCCTGCTTTATTATCAACAATTCTCTAAAAGTATCACGTTGTATAAACTAGTACTCAAAAATCATTAGTAAAATGTCTATTCAGGTAATAAAACAAGTGATCAATAAGCAGTCAGATTTTTCTCAGTCAGAGTCAAAGTCACCCTCTGCTGGTCATTGCAAATACTGCAAGTTTAAGAGAATTATGCATTCTCATTCAGATAATTAAGTCTACTTTTTTGATGCTGCACACTTTAAGATCAAGCTCTGTGTTCTTCTTTGTTATGTCAGTGTTGTTCAGACTGCGAGCCTCTGAGCTTTAAATGCTTTTCCTCACAGGTGGAGGCCAAGTTGATTGACAAGCTGGACAGCCTGATGTCTGAAGGCAAAGGCGATGAGACATACAGGGAGCTCTTCAACAGCATGTGAGTTGGTAAAAGAATCAAGAAATGTTACAAAATCTAATAAAGTAGAAATTTTCCAGAAAGACTTTTGAAGGAAAAGTCTCTGCAAATTTGTTAAATAATTTGGCTGCGAAAGCAATTTTTAAAAATTTATTTATTTATTTTTTACAATAAACAGTAAAATCCCAGCAAAAACCTACTTGAAAGTGCATGAAGGCTAGTTTAGGAGACCTGGGCACTTCCAGTGAAAATAGCTGTTTATGGGGGTCTAATTACCTAAATGATGCAACCCACACAAGGCTTCATCAGGTAAATTATCTGCGTGGGCTGCAATCTGCAGGTCATTTGCCTCACTAAATGGGCGTTTTATCGGGAAGTGGATGTGTCTAAGTATTCTGCTTTTGAGAATTAGCCTTTAACCCTGAAAACCCAGAGCACAGATAGCAGCATTACAGCTCTGAAAAGGCCTCTTGTACTTCAATAAAGAAAGCCATTAAATGGGTTAGGTTGCTTTCAGAGCATGTAGCTAATGAGGGAAGCAACACAGAAAGCTGCAGGCTTACTTTCAAACTAACAAACATGTCATTATTATACAAATATACAATAGGTAGTTTTGTATTTGAAATTGCTTATGTAAAGCATATTTTTCAAGCAGTGAGAGGTAAGTGATGAGCATTTAATCGCCTTCATCTTCACTCACACCTCCTCTTTGGTCAGCTCCTTTTGTCTGTCCTTGAGTTTCCAGGTTTGTACACCTGCATGCTTAGTGTTTGTGCACACCTTTTCATATATGTGTGTGTGTGTGTTCACCTGAGTGTGTGCGTATGTTGGTCCCTGCTTCTTTTCTGTTTATATTTTTATGTCGCCCTTCTCTCTGGGCTGTTAGTATTTGAAGCTTTCAAAGCAAAAATCTTGCATTTCAACTTTAAAAGAAAAAGGAAAAGAAAACCATGTTGCATTAAATGAAGTCGTATTTCCGAATCACTCTTCTGCTGCCGCCCAGCCACAAATCAAAGTGTGATCTATTTTATGAGTATGGATCCACTTCTAATATCCCTTTGTCTTCCATAGTCGATCATTCTCTTTCCCACCATTTGTACACGTGAAACATTAATAAAATGCAGAGGCACTGCGGTTCATATTTTGTAAAGTTCAGTAGTTATAGTGTGCGCTATATTGTAATCATGCATAATAAGTTATTATTAACACTTTTTTATGTTTAATTTCAATTTTCTTTTGTTTTTCTTGATTTAAGCCTACTTTAAGTTCATAATTATTTTTTTTTCCTACTAAGTCCACTAATCCCTAAACTAACCTGTGTGAGTGTGTGCTAATATTAATATTAATTTATTCCGCCTATGCTTCCCGCCTGGAGTAGAATTCCTCTGTTTGGTCCGTACCCTAGGTAAGACACCCTCCTCTTTGTTCTCTCAGTGTCGTCTGTGTGAGGGGAAATGTGGAGCAATTACAAAAAAAAGAAGAATAAACAGCTTCAGTATTTTGGCTGTTGTGTGTTTGCCCGTAATTCTATAAAAACCTGTTTTGGTGGCATAACAGTAAATAAGGTGTTGTAAAAAATTTTTAGCCACCTTTGTGTTTTTTCTTTCTTGAGCTCCTGTAGGCAGGCCAACAAGCATAGGTGACACCAGTATGACTGCTATTAATTTTGCTTCGCCTCCTTTCCTTTCTTAGTTGTTTCTTCCATCGCCCCCCCCCATTTGCCCTCCCCGTCTCTTTTGGTCTTTACATCTTTGTCTTGTTCTGTCTCTCTTCATTTGTCCTTCAGCCTGCTGAAGAAGATCGAGAGAGAGACCTGGAGGGAGAGCGGGATCTCTCTGATCGCTACCGTCACTCGTTTAATGGAAAGACTGCTAGACTACAGGTGGGCGCGCGCACACGTTCACAAAATACTTCCAGAGACACACGTGCTTGGTCCTTTTAGTCAGATTCTCAATGTTTCTATTGCAGGGATTGTATGAAGTTGGGAGAAGTGGATGGCAAAAAGATCGGATGTACTGTCAGTTTACTGGTGAGTGTCAGGCAAATATGTCAGTGTTTATCTTCTGTTGCTATTGCACTCTGAAGTTATTACCTTTTTATTTCAAAATGATGAAAAAAGTAAAACATATGTAATATATAGATGATAATTGAGTATTCTTGTGGGTTTTTTTTTTATTTAACTGGAGTTATGTGCAAGAGGACCTCAGTGTGTAGGCAGAGGGATCAAAAGGCCCCTGCAAATCAGCAGCAGAACTATATTGTTGCACCACTTTTAAATGCCTTCATTACTTGTTTAAATTCCCTCTCTAATGGTTATGATGGTCTCTCTGCTAATGTTTTCCGTCTTTCTCTCATGTTTTTTCATTGAATCATCTCCCGCTCCTGCCAGAACTTCTACAAAACAGAGTTGAACAAAGAAGAGATGTACATCCGCTACATTCACAAACTGTATGATCTGCATCTGAAAGCACAAAACTACACAGGTACATTGAAAGGAATATACTGCCTTGTAGTACAGTGTGACTGAGCGTGGGTGATGCATTATTGCGGTTTTACTGTTTGTCATAACCAGGGCTTTAAGTTGGGATTTGGCAGGGAATCATAAGGTCTGTTGTAAGGGGACAGAAATAAGTCATTACGTAATTCCCATTGTGAGGTCCAGTAGGTTTTAATTTTTTTTCTTTGTGCAGCTTTTCCTGATGCTGGTTCTTAAGTTTACTAAACTTTGTGGATTTAGCCACTACATTCTACGATTAATAAGAAGATATTACATGAGCCATCACTAATTTCTTAGTCGGCCAGCAGGGAAGCCCAGACCTCCCTCTGGCCACCTCCTCCAGCTTATCCGGGGAGTCTTTCCTAGGCCAGCCAATAGATCTAATCTTGTCAACATGCTACACATGTTAGGACATGCTAGACCGGAACACCTTACCCAAATCTTGTATCCGTGATCTCATTCCAATAATGTTATAAAATAGATCAGGTTTAGATGAACAGATTCATGGCTTTTCTCCACAAAGATGCCTTGGGCACCAATTAAAATTTTAACAGTTAGATTAAACAGAACAGAACATCGAGAAATACAATGAAGGCTTGCAAGTGTCGCTTCAAATAGCACTACACACAAATACTTCAAGAGAAAGTGCAAGAAAATCAGAAAGAAGCTGAATTTCTCCAGATTCTCTACTCTCTACGACTTTGAGAGGAGAAATCTAGAACTACAGGTATATGTTAAAAAAATGAAGGATAAAACCATTGAACTAGAATGAAAAAAGATGTTCAAAGATGGAGTGTAGGTTCAATGAAATGCTGAGAAAAATACAGAGAAGTTTATACTGAAGTGCAGGTGCAAAATCAAGAACAAGAGAAAAGACATGAAGACCTGCAGTGTACGCTTCAGGAAACGCAGAGGAGAAATAAGGAGTTAGAAGGCACGTGCAACAAAGTGCAACAGAGAAATGCAGACATGCACAGGGCAAAGCTTTCTCACTTGATTCTGAAAAGTAGCCTTGTCTTCCTCTCCCTCCTACCAACTCTCCTCTCCATTCTGTTCCCTGTTGGCCAGGAGGGCAATCCTACTGAGGTGGCGGAACGCTGCCCCTCCCACTCACAAACAGTGGTTATATGACCTCATGTTGTGTGTAGAAAAGAGAAAATAAGACATTCACTCAGAACTCTACTGGGAAATTTCAAAGCATGTAGGGTCCTTTCCTTGATGCATTTCAAAATCTATAACAATTTTTCAGCAAACTCTCTTATGTCAGGTGTGGAAAAACAGTGTACAGGACTAGGGCAGTGACCTGGGTGGGAATGAATTATTTTGCAGGGATTATGTTATTTGGGGAAATATTAAACATATGTTTAATATTATGTTTAATACTTCTCTTTTTTTCTTTATTTCCCTTTTTTCTTTTCTTTTCTTTTCTTTTCTCACAGCGTTAAACGAACGGGCTAATTACCCCAAATGTACAGATCATCTGTAATCCTTTTCTTCTCTTTTTGTTTATATGTATGAAAGAAAAACTCAATAAAAAGACATTGGCTAAAAATTATAAAAAGAAGAAATGGGTTATGTGTTGGAGGCCACGTTAATGTTTTACATTTTTAGCAGTGTGCTCTCCTGGTTTGACTCACCCAATAAAGAAAGGGATAGACACAAAAAAGTGTTCTCTTATGAGATAGGCCAGAATATCCGCAGATGTTTGAAATAAGAAAGACCCATGCATAATATGCATTATTTAGACTGATGAAGACCATAGATTTTACACACATTTGGATTAAAAATGTAAAAGTAAATCTCATGTGAATCAGGATATGACATGTAAGCATTAACCACAGCTGCAACAGGGGAGAGAAGGAGGGTAAAAAATGGTGCATGCAGGTGTGACCATGGGGTGATTTAATGGTTTTTGTGGCATCAGTTGGAAGCACCGCCAGACTGCAGCATATGAAAATCAACCTCACTGCCTATTAGATTTAATTGGTCATTAATCAAAGGTGTGGGATTGTGGTTCCACATAGATCCGTCCCACTTTAACCCCTGGTCTGAACACATACTGTATGATGATTATTGAAATGTGCTTTCATGTTGTCATCTGTTCATGTTCTTCTGCTTCAGTGTATTCATCAGTATTTGAGACACTGAATGCTTCACAAGTTCTTTAAACAAGAAAAAAACTTGTTTAAAGAACTTGTAAATGTAAATTAATATGCTGTTTTTCTCTGTGTATGCTCACAGAGGCGTCCTACACCCTGCTGCTCTATGACGAGTTATTGGAATGGTCAGACAGGCCGCTCAGAGAGTTTCTCAACTACCCCATGCAGAGCGAGTGGCAAAGGAAAGAATATTTGCATCTCACTATCATCCAGAACTTCGACAGGGGGAAGGTAAGCTGGAAAGCGCCAGTTTTTCCTCTACAGTCATCCGTCCAATACATTTGCATTTGACTTTACAGAAACCAGAACATTTGTCATGTGATGTAATCTGTGACGTTTCTAGCACACTGGCAAGGTAGAATGAAGGAAGTAAGCTGAGCCCAAACACCAGCAGGACAACTGGTTCCCTATAACACCGCTAAATGCCAGTGAATGTACTGTGCCAGTGTAAAGCAACAGCATGTTCAGTTTTATTCAGAGGAGTTTGTGCCAAGCTAATACCCAGCAGCACGTCAGCTTCTCATGCATATTCAAGAGCCTTCTAATTTAAATGCATTTCTATTTCATACCTGGCAACGAAATAGAGGCGCAGACATATTATTGATGGCTCTCCTAGAGTAAATATATGCTGGCCATTAATACGTATATTTCAAAAATAATAAGCATCAACAGTTTCATGAAACATTAATAGTCGGCTCAGACGCATCGGGGTGAAAGATGAGAGAACTTCTTTTCCTGCTTGTTTAGTAGATACGACATCATTCACGTAAAATGAAGAGGAAGGCCAAAATCCTTGTACAGAGATATTTCTATCTGTTATGAACTGTGACGTTGACTAGAGGTCGCAGCACCTCTTCCACTTAATCAAGGGAATTGCAGGTAGCTGTAATTAGAGCGGGATCCATATTGTCCCACAGTATTCCACACTGTTCCTCTCAGATGGCGATGATGGCCACGCTGACTGTTAAAGCATGATTCGCTCTGATGGTGCCGCATTTAGCTAAAATAATCTCATCAGTGAGAAATGTGAGCGCAAACAGAGCTCAGCTAATTCAGGACGCAGTGTTTCTCACTTGATAAACGGTTCCCAGGCTGTAGTTTTGTTTTCGTCTCTCAGGAGTTGCTTTCTTTCATCATCCCAACTTCACTTCTCTTTTCCAGTTTTATCTCGTTATCCTAACTACCTTTGCTGTTTCTCTGTACTCTCAGGGGAAGGGGGGAAATGGCAAAACAAAACTACGCTCACCCTCTCAAAATAACGCATCATTGCCTCTGATGTTTGGGGGGAAATCTCTTTGAATCGTTAAAAATGCCACCCCTCGTTACTCGTAGTGCAAATATCCTTTACATTCACGAATTATGCCATCTTCCAGTGCTCCCGATCACAGAGTGGAAGGCAGCAGGAAAGGAAAGCTTTTCATTTAATTAGTAAGATGGTTGGTGCTGCACGTACCTGCATCGAGAGGTTGTTTGTGTCTGCTGGCGTTGTTGACTCGCCAGTGCCATCCAGTGGAGACCGATTGTGTGAGCACTGCAGAACAAGTGTCTTAGTGTTAAGTAGGTTTCGGGTCAGTCTGTAACTGTCAGACTGGGCACGATGAAGGTGACAGGGAATAAGTGTGTGTTTTTGTGTCCTCAGTGTTGGGAGAATGGCATCATCCTTTGCAGAGAGCTTGCTGACCAGTACGAGTCGTACTACGACTACAGGAACTTGAGTAAAATGAGGGTAAGTTGTTCCAGAAGCTGTGGGGATGCTGCTTGAGGAGTCCTTTGTTTTTTTGTAACCTGATGATGCCCTGGTTAGTCAGAAAAATGCACAATATAACTAACAGATTAGACACTGTTGGTTTATAAGCAGTTTTGTCTTTTATTGTCAGATGATGGAAGCATCTCTCTATGACAAGATCATGGATCAGCAAAGATTAGAACCTGAATTCTTCAGAGTTGGATTCTATGGGAAGAAGTTTCCTTTCTTCTTACGGGTATGTAAATCACCATATTCCCTCTTTGTCTTGAACAGCTAGTTGAAGGGAATAATACTTTCACCTTCTTCAAAAAAGAAACGGCGCTTCTGAAAGAATGAACTTTTCTTATATAAGACTCTTCCAGTGGAAGGTGACATTCAGCAAGTCTTATTCAGTGCCATTTAATGATGTAACAGGCCCTGTCCTTGGTGGAGTTTGCAGATGGTGCTGCAGTTTCAGTCTGTGCCCACTAGATGTCAAGCTAACCCCACGCTGCTTCTTTCCTAACCCCCCTCCACTGCAGAATAAGGAGTTTGTGTGCCGAGGCCATGACTACGAGAGGCTGGAGGCATTCCAGCAGCGGATGCTCAACGAGTTCCCCCACGCCATCGCCATGCAGCACGTAAACCAGCCCGACCAGACCATATACCAGGCAGACGCACAGTGTATCCTTCAGTGTACATGGAGGCATGAAATAAAGTTGTGGTCAAACATGAAACCCCAACTAAGCAGATACAGTCTTGGACGTGGGGACTAAACCGACTGCATATGCATGTGTACTGTGCTGCCAGGGAGGCTCAGCTAGCCTCATGTATACATGTACACAATTGCCCTGCAGGCGACATGAGGCACATGCTATCACGCAAACATACAGTGCTGCAAATTGCGTGCAGTATACAAAATTTAATACAAATCACAATCAGACACACTAAGGCAGAGGTCCCCAATCCCAGTCCACGAGGGCTGGTGTCCCTGCAGGTTTTAGATCTCACCCTGGGTCAACACACCTGAATCACATGATTAGTTCATTACCAGGCCTCTGGAGAACTTCAAGACATGTTGAGAAGGTCATTTATCCATTTAAATCAGCTGTGATGGATCAAGGACACATCTAAAACCTGCAGGGACACCAGCCCTCGTGGACTGGGATTGGGGACCCCTGCACTAAGGTGTTGCATTTCCTTAAACACAACAACTAAGCCATGTTCCTACCAGGGACCAGGTACAAATCAACTAACCTAAGCTCAAGCTCCCTTCATTTTTCTCATTTCCATGCAGTGTTCAGATTCACTCCTATAGTATGTGGGACTTTTTAATTATTCACACCAATGTAAGGGACAACTGTTGGCCTAGATCAGGGCTGCCCAATCCCAGTCCTCGAGAGCTACTATCCTGCAGCTTTTAGATGCATCCCTACTCCAACACAGCTGAATCAAATGGTTTGATTACCTCTTCAGCATGCCATCGTGTTTGGCAAAGGCCTGATAACAAGCCATTCATTTGATTCGGGTGTGTGGGAACAAGGATGCATCTAAAAGCTGCAGGACGGTAGCTCTCGAGGACCGGGATTGGGCACCCCTGGCCTAGATAGAAGAGGGAAGAAAACAGGCAGACTTGATGACATAGTGACACAAAGACTGAAGGAAACAACAGTAAAAGAGAGAACAGACTGAAGATAGACATGTTTACCAGCTATGAAAGTGAGGCTGGTGTCTGTCTTTCTGTGTGTGTGTGTGTGTGTGTGTGTGTGTGTGTGTGTGTGTGTGTGTGTGTGTGTGTCTTTGTCACTGCGGCAAATTGCAGTCTTAGTGTAGCAGGAACAATCGCAAAAAGGTTTAAAGTATTTTGGCAGGTGTTTGTATGTCTTCCTGTCTGGAGGTTGGCAGTTTGTCAACACAGTAGTGTTGCAGCCCTCAAAGTTGCTGTTAGGAAATATTCCAGGTGTGCGGGTGACATCAAAATGTAAACTGATTAGAAAATGGCCTCAAGTTAAGATGTACTTTTCATTTTTGAATAGTTTATGTACGATGTGCCTACCTTTTATGCAGACGCTCCACTCAAAGTGACGTCTGAATGAAGTAGCTGCTGTGTTGTTCTCACATTAGGCCAATCAATAGTCTCTCTGATTGCTCACCCATCTGTAAATCCTTGATACAAACACTCATGCATTTCATGTGCGTCAGCTCTCCTCCCTCTCTCTGATATAGTTGTTCATCAGTGCAGGGTTTCTCATAATAAAGGAGAGGCTGGGGATTTTTGAAAGACACTTAACTCACTTTTCACTCCTTGCCTTTTTACACTGCTCAAGTTGTCAAGTCTCACTGTATGTTTTCTCATACTAGTCAAAAGAAAAACTTATTTTTCCCTCTTGCTTTACAGTGTTGGGCAAAAGTTTTGAGTCACCCATCATTTCCTTTAATTCTGCCAGGAAAAGGGGAAGTAGGTGCTGCGATTTATTGAAACATGGGGAAACATACATGACAATACAACATATTAAGCAAAAAAAACAGCTTGTATAATCCTAACAAGCTTGGAAGTCAATATGTGGTATGATCACGTTATGATCACGTTATGATCACGTTTATTCTTCAACATAGCCTGAACTCCCTTAGGCACGTTTTATTGTCATTTCTTTAAGTAGTCTTCAGGAATAGTTCACCAGGCTTCTCGAAGGACATATAAAGATCTTCTTTGGATGTTTGATGCTTTTTTGTTGCATATTCTGTCAGGATGATCCCACACTGCTTTAATAATGTTGATCTGGGGAGGCCAGTCCATGACTAATAGTGCTCCACTGTGCACTTCTCCATCCAGATATGCATTTAATGCATTTGCAGGGTATTTGGGATCATTGTCATGCTGAAACATTGTTGCCAAGCAGGTGTTGTTTTGTTATTGATGATTTAAAATCTCACAGTACTTTTCTGCATTTATTGCATCAATTTTGAAGCGTTTCCCAAACAATGACAGAACCTTCACCATGTTTTACACATATATTACACACATTACACACAATTTGAACAAAATTTGATATGTACTGTGCATTAGAACCTGACTAACATAGGATTTTTAAGGCCGTACCGACATTTGTAATTTCTCATACTCATATATAGACCGATATATCAGATTTTGAAACGTAAAAAGATTTTCCTCACAGTTATTTTGTGAAGATATTAGTGAGTCTGTTCTAGAAATAATTTGACAATGCAGCTTTAACCCTCTCGAGGCAGGCGTTGCCGATTTGCAACAGTTAAAAACTAACATCCTGATTACCCCACATACATATTTTATGAGGTTTTTTTTTACTCAGAAGTACCACTGCAGGACTTGGTTGTGCATTAGCAACAAAAAGTTTAATTTGAGCCTGAGAGGTTTAAAACTAAACTTTATGGTTTCAAAAACGTGTTGTCAACATGGAAGTTGCATAGTGCCCTCTGGTGGACAAACTACGCAACATCATTACTTACAACATGGTCGAAAGGTGTTTCTTCTGTCTCATCTTTTAAAAATTTCCTTTATCAGCAGTTACAAATGCTGATACACATATCAGCAAATCGCTGATATTGTCCGATGATAATAACTAGCTGATACGTTGGTCCGGCTTGACTATGCATTAGTCCAGGGGTAGCGAACTCCAGGCCTCGAGAGCCGGGTCCTGCAGGTTTTAGATGTGTCCTTGATCCAACGCAGCTGCTTTAAATGGCTAAATTACCTCCTCAACATTTCTTGAAGTTCTCCAGAGGCCTGATAATGACCTAATCATTTGAGTCAGATGTGGTGTCCCAGGGTGAGATCTAAAACCTGCAGGACACCGGCTCTCTAGGACTAACGTTCCCTACCTCTGCATTAGTCTATGCAAGAAAATGTGTGGCCAATATCTTGATTAAAGATATGCACATGAGCTCTTGCCTATGTAGGTCTTTGTCCTGTTTGAAGTTCCGATATGCATTCGGGTCATTGAAGATTTCTTTCCATTTAAGTCTGCAGTGCTTTCCCTTGTCACTCTCTCTTGCACTTTCCTTAACTTCAGGGGCTTTCAGATCTACAGATCTATGCTGTAACCCCCATCCCCGACAGTCAGGATGTGCTACAGAGAGATGGAGTGCCTGACAACATCAAAAGCTTCTACAAGTTTAATCACATCTGGAGGTTCAGATATGACCGGCCCTTTCACAAGGGCACCAAAGACAAGGAGAATGAGTTTAAGGTAAAGAAAATTTCTCTGCATTTATCTAAGGTTATCTTCTCTTCAAACCATTGATTGTGGATTAGTGCTGAGTAGAAAAAGGGAAAAAAATGAGTCTGAATGTGGAGTCACTGCAAAATGTTATGTGCTATGAAAACAGGTCTTTTTTTAATGAATATTTCAAAAGTTAAAATCATACATTTCTGAAAATTAACATTTTTCACTGATACGAAACTGCTTCGTTTACTTCCTTCTCTGCCCGGTTCATCCATCATGGGCCATGTAGGGAGTGATAGTTTGAACCAGTGCTCAGGTATTACTTTGTGTATAGTGCATGTTTTATTCATTGTGACTCCGGTATCAGTAATTATACACAGGAACTCGGATACTAGTCAGAGCAGTGTACTGCTTGGTGCAAATGAAGCCTGTACAGCGTGATGCAGTTACACACACTCAAACAGTCAGGCAGATGCACACACTCTAAACAGATATGCACACCCGACACACAGACGCGGATATTATTGTCATAAATATTCTGCTTTAATGCACACGCTTCATGCAGCCTTCTCATCTCACTTCCATCAAGGCTATTTGACCAAATTTAATCGTGATATCATATTTCCATCAGGACTGGATATTTCTGGTCCTTACTATTAGATGGAAATAATATCTATAATAAACTTTGACATTGTGACAAGAGTATGCCGCAGGAAGGATATGGTAATAAACTGAAGTAGGAAAGAAAGCTTTTCTTGAAGTTTCTATCTGCATGACAGAAATTGCTTTTTTTATGTGAGATTCTGCTTTCAACTTCCTGCTCTTAAACTGCAGTGCATGTTTTTTTTCTATCTTTTTTTTTTTCCTCAAGACTTGTTCAGGAGGATTTCTTGGCCTTAAAAAACATAAAATCAATAAAAGGGCAGCAATGTTGTGCAGTGCGTCGGAAGACCTTTCTTCAACCTGAGGACACTGGATCAATAGTGCATGTCAGCGCTCATCTGCTCTGCTGGAGTGTCCTTGAGCAAGATACTGTCTCTAAATAAATGAAGCTATACTGTGTTAGCATCTTGATCATTAGAAGGCCTTTAGAAGGGTCAGCTGAACAAAAACGCCCCCAAAGTTGTGAAAGGATTACCGATTTTTGAACACCCTGGACAGGTCGCCAGGGCTAACACATAGACACAGACAACCATTCGCACCTGCATTCACAACTATGGGCAATTTAGAGTTACCAGTTAACCACAATTGAACTCAGGACCTTCTTGCTGTGGGCAACAGTGCTAACCACCGTGCCGCCCAAAGTAAAAATGCATGGATCACATATCCATAACTCAATTGCCCTTTAGCCCCAGTTAGTATACCAAGATGTTAAACTAACATGGTAGCATGCCCACTACACATCAGATTGTGATCAACTTAGAACACCATTACTAGCATTTGGCATGACACATCATTGTGGCATTGAGGTTACAGTTCACGAGAAAAACTAGCATGCTAGCAGTTTTTAAAAACCAGCATGGCTGTAGACACTTAAACATGCTGTTGTTCTTATTAAGTAATGGCAAGCCTGTAGATCTTGACAAGGAGGGACGTTTCTAGTGCTAAGTACAGGACAGTACACCCCCCCCCCCCCCCCCCCCCCCAAAAAAAGATAAAATAAAATAACTGTTTGCCGTCTATATGTAACATGTCTATAAAGTAGTGTTGTTTCACTTGTATTATAAATCTATTATATTTAGAGCCTGCTGTTAATATTAAAATTTCATAGCTTGCGTGCTGTCTTAATGACCTTTTGAGAGGCTGGAAATATAACAAGCATGCTGGCTGACAGCATAACTGTTGGAGAGGATATTAGACATATGACATATGAGTAAAAGTGTGTTTTTGGGTTGTAGGCATTTTTATATTTTCCTTTAACTGTGGATCAACAATTAAATCCTGAACAGTGCTGCCACTAAGATATGTGTACAGCAAGCCTAAGTATTTATGGATTTTTTTTTATATGTTTAGCAATCAGCTAATGCTCATGGATGTATTGTGTGAATGCAGAGTCTGTGGGTGGAGAGGACAACTCTGACTCTGATCCAGAGTCTTCCAGGCATCTCCCGCTGGTTTGAAGTTGAAAAGAGAGAACTGGTGAGTGTGTCCCAGTCTGATGAAATAGCAGTGAAGGCATAAACACAACACACAGCCATTTGACACAAGGGACACAGTGATACTTTCTTTTTTTTATTATTCTGCAGGTTGGAATTTAGAGTAATGACAGCCAATACACAAGTATTGATCCAAGTCATTAGACTGAGCAGCAATCATGACCTAAGTCATAGGTTTGGGGCTATTGGATGTTCAGTTTCCGCAATTGGTTTGATTGGATGTCACGCTAAAAGCCAAACTGCTTTACTGTGATTACCAACGTGTCCAATTTTTAGAATTGATTTTTGTATTGGGATTTCTTTCCCCTGTAATTGGCAAATTCCTGTCAAATTTGACATGGGACAATTGCTACACTGTTACATGTAAATGCTTTGTCTTCTCAATCAGATTTCTAAGGGTCAGATTTACACAGATTTTGAAATGTTGTTCTGTGCAGTCCAACACAGTGTCTGTCTGTGATGGTCTAAGCGCATATTCTTTACTTCACAGCTGCTGAGCGTGGTGTGAAATATGGATTGTAAAGCCAGTGTTACTCTATGATGGCTGTGGAGTGCAGTAGCATTTAAAATGGAGACTGGCAAAAGCTCAATTAGCAAAAGGATTAAGCTTTGTGTGAGAAGGAAAAAATACAGAAAAAGAAATCAGGATGAAGGAAAAAATATTTCACTGTGCCTTCACGAGTATGTGACAAAATGTCCATATGTTAATGTATATTTAAAAAAATAGTACTTAGTTTTAAATGAAGCTGCTACAATAATTCTTTATAATAATGGTTAATAAATTGATACATGTAGGTGTTTTTTGGTAAATAGCACAAATATAATTAAAGATACTGACCCAGCTTTGCAGCTGCCTCACTCAGAGCGCAGTTTTCACTGAAAAGGCTCTTTAGAGCATTTCCAACAAATTTAACAAGAAGCTGGTATCGAGTGTTTACTTCTAAAAAGACTCATTTTGGATGTCAAGTAAACCACATAATGTGTAAATAGGCTGGTGCTAAAACTTTTACCATATCAACTTAAAAGGTCCAAATGATTTTGGCAACATTGTATTTTTTTAAGCAGCTTTTCAAATTGCTGTATTTTAGGAGAAAAAACAGCTCTGTTCTGGGACAAAAAAGTGGTCAAAACTAAAGTATTACAAGCTGAAATATCCTGATTTGTAGAACCTAATATGTTTTAAACTGCCTCACCTTTCACTATAAAGGACCTCAGTAGCATTTATTATTTAGCAGACCCTCTAAAATTCCCACATTACTCAAATACCTTATAGATATTTTAGCTTCCAGATATTATTTGTAAAGCTCCCTTTAGAGCTTCATATAAAAAGCTACAAAATGTTTCTTCATCCTTCATGTGTACAGGTGGAGGTAAGCCCACTGGAGAATGCGATTGAGGTGATCGAGAACAAGAACTTGCAGTTGCGCACATTGATCTCCCAGTGTCAGAGCCGGCAGATGCAGAACATCAACCCTCTCACCATGTGCCTCAACGGGGTCATCGACGCCGCAGTCAACGGGGGACTGGCCCGCTACCAAGAGGTATGAATGGCTTGCTGGAGGATAAGGTTGGAGGATTTTAGAGACCTAAGCAGGAATGAGAGGCAGTGACATATGGATTACCTAATGATGCATGAAGGTGGCTTAAAATGGAGAGATGTATGGACAGAAAGTGTTTTGTGGAGGGGTGGAGCGGATGAACAGATGGATGGATGGATGCATTGATGGCTGGATGATGGCTTGACCAAATAGATGGATGAGTGGAAAACTGGAGGGGGCGGAAGTGGGAAAACAAGATGGATGGGTAGTGTAGGAATAGGTCGGTGGGGGGGATTTTTTTGGTCAGATAGAATGATAAGGTGGATGTGGGGGGAAAAGAGGCGGGAGGTCAAATAATGTTAGATAGAAGAATGGAAGGAGTTTCAGGGATTAGATGGCTAATGTAGTCCTAAAACTTGGAAAGAAGTTGCCATGTTTGCAAATTGCTGAATTTTAATGCCCTAAAAATAATTTTCACAATGTTCTCTAACAAATTATATATAAATACGCCGCTCGTGTATTTTGAAGCAAGTATGTATTGCAGAGAGAACAATTGCTAAAATGTGTTTAAGTAAAACTAGATGGGAACATCGTCAATGTAACACCAAACACAGGACCAAATTGGTGGTGTACTTAGCTTAATGTTAGCATTTTTGCCGCTATGTTCATGGCTGTGCTTTAAGCTTTATCTGTGAAAAAATGAGTAACAACCACAGCTAGATTAGCTAGCATAGGCTCCGGAACAGCTTATTAGCATGCATGGAGATTACAGCACCAATACTTTATTTGGCAGAGACATAATGCCAGTTCTTTATAGTGCTACAGTCATTAGTAAAGATTCTAAGAATCTCAATCAGTGTGGGTGTACAACTCGCAACTTTACCTCATTACCTAACCCTTCTGGTGACATCCACCAAGTTTAGCTAATTATATACCAAGCCGAATTCTTAAAGAGGCAGAGCGCCAGATTAATAAAGTGCAAAAATCTTCCTAGTCATATCTTCCAATCACACAAACTTATAGTATTTATATGATGAAGTGGTAACAGATTGGTATGGAAAGTTGAAATATGGGCAATTTCATCGAGAGCTCCATTTACTGCTGCTTTTTTAAATGCTCCTTGAGTGGAGACACTTTAACCATTAGGAGCTCAATTCAAAAGAAAGAAGACTAGAAAAGAAGAAATAAAGATTTTTTTTTTTTTGTTCTCCACAAATTGAGTGGATTCGGCTGCCTTCTCTGTGTCGCATAACAACCGCTGTGACAATGCATGTGTGTTCTGTGGAACATATACTGTATGTGTGTGCTTGTGAGTGAAGCGCATGTCCTCAGTACAAGTACCCTATTAAGGGTTGTAGGACGCCGATAAGAGCCCAAAAATAAGCATTTTAGAAGTGCTTTTTATCTTTGCTGCCACTATTTTGCTGAAAACCAAAAAAAATCTGTATAAAATGTTGCAACTTACAAAATATTTCCTCCCATTTTACACATTGTTTACAAGGTTAGGTAAATATTGATATGCATAGAGATGTTGTTCCTCTGGGTAAACACTGACCAGCGTCTCCTTCAAATCTTTTGTAATTTATATTTTTACATAAATAACAGAATGTGATCATACCACATGAGCCTGACACAGATTTGACCTTTTTTGTTTTGTTTTGTTTTATTTTTTAATTTTTTTTCTGCAGCAGACACATTGGCACCAATATCAGCAGCTCATTTTTCTTGGCAGAATATATCATGCGGTGCCCCACAGACTGCATCTATAAATCTATTAATTTACCCGCGTAATGCCGATTGACAGCTGTGGAGGTTTGCTCGGCTCCAAATGAAGGAGAAATTGTCGTTATTAATATTCAGATTTATTGCTGCAGTTTGAGTTGAAACCCTTGAGGGGGAATGCTGTCTGATTTATTTCCCCCCCTCCCCTCAGCATTCCGTCTCTAATTGGACTTTTCTAATGATTAACTGAGCCACTCCACGGTGAGGTCTCACTCCCTGCAGCCCGACGAGAAATTTCCATCATTTGTAGAAAATTATTGATTAGTTTTTTGATGCCGTTTTTGGGGGTCTTGTATAGAATTCCTGGTGAAACTCAGTACTTCTCTCTTTGAGCGTCCCACCTCACCATAGAGTAATAATGTTTATGCAATAAGATTTTTTTTTTTTTCTGTTTCACAGTTTAATAAGAGGGAATATTATATCCACCACATACTAATTTATGCCATCTTGATAAAGATCTGAGGATGCCTGTCTGGAATAATAAGGTTCCTTATTTTATTGAAGTTTCATAGTCTGCAAGCCGCATGCATCCTTTGATAGACATCTATGTGTGTGTTTGGGAGTGCATATGTCTGAAGCAGCCTTCAGCTTCTCTTCTCTTAAGTGTCTCGTTGGAGATAGACAGCTGTGTCCTTGAGAGAGGAGGCGTGCTGATCTTTTTAGTGAACTCCCCCTTACCTTTCAATTGTGAGGTGGGCCTTTTCATCGGTTCTCCCTCGCTTTGTGTACTCTGATGCAGATTGAAAGGGATTTAACATAATCTGTAGACAGACTGCAAGTGTTGATGGCATTGTAAGCAGGAAAGATCTTGCATTTAATGTATGAAAGTGACAACCCCCCCCCCCCCCCCCCCCCCCCAAAAAAAAAAAAAAAAAAAAGCAAAAAAAAAACAGTTATTATCATTCAAAGCAGACCAGGGCATTTTTCATCTTATCAGTTTCTCCTTTAAGTCTTTTTTTCTTTTTCTTTTTTGAAGGCAGTGTCTGGGAAAGTGAATAGAAAGCACAGTCTGCAAGCCAAAATCAAGAAGGATGATGTTTCTAAAGAGACATGATCTCTAGCAGAGCACAATGACACGAATGAAAGTGATATAAAAGGGGCTTTTAAAATCGCAGACCAAATTGGCTCTTAAGTCAAAGCAAAATCAATGCTTTGATTTCACTAACATCCATTTGGCACTGTATTTTTCGCCTTCTATTTTTAGCCACTATGTACTTTAATTCTGCCCACTGAACCTGATATTAATATTGCAACACAAATTTGCCAGACAGGACTTTTCAACCCTGCATTTTAGTAGGATGTGAATTTTTTTTTAACTCAAATTTTTCTCAGTTTTTGTGAACATTTTAAATGGAAAGTACTCAACAAATAGCTGTGTGGACACTAATTCGCTGTGTCAGGCAGGCTGCAATTCAGGTAGCACTGCTGTGGAGAGGGGAAAAAAAGCCCGCTGCTTCAGCTCCCAGGGCATACATAACAGATGTTCTGCATTTTTGCCTCTGTGCAGGCCTTTTTCGTGAAGGACTACATTATGAATCACCCCGAGGACGGAGAGAAGATCGGGCGACTGAGAGAGCTCATGTTCGAGCAGGTTGGAAACATCACTTGAGCTCATGATGTCTTTTTAAATGCAAAGACAAGATGAATCATTTTTATCACCTAAATTTGACTTTCAGTTATTGTGCACTTTTTTCTGTTTGTCCTGCAGGCACATATATTGGAGTATGGCCTCGCGGTGCATGAGAAGTTTGTTCCTCAAGATATGAGACCCCTGCACAAGAAGTTAGTTGACCAGTTTCATCTCATGAAGTCCAGTCTAGGCATACAGGTAGGCATCGACTTTAAAGAAAGCTTTTTAAAATGCTGTACATGTGTAACTCAATGATAGATTCAGATTTTATGTTAAACAGAGGTTCATTTACCTAATGGATGTCATTCATGTGTAAGGATGATTAAAGCTGTCTAACATGTGTTCCTTTATTTTCCTCAAATTACTTATCAGAGTCTTCGAGCCTTAATGGAAACAAACAGTGAATGTGACAATAGAAACTGACTGCTGTGCTAAGAATTCTGAGTAAATGACCCCTTTATTCCTCTAAAGGGGAAAACCACCCCTCATTAAACAAACTGCCTTCATCTACATGTTGTGTGTTTTATTTATATACCTCACGCTGGCACAAAGAAGCATTTAATCATGTGCACTTTCTCCCCCTCCCAATTTAAAAAAACCCCCAGGAGTTTCCAGCGTATGTGCGTGCGAGCCCGGTGCACTTCACCAACGGAAGCCCGCGGACGTGCAGGAACTCCGTGCCCAGCATCATTAGCCCAGATGGCGGCAGAGGAGTTGCCAGGCGGAGGTGACGGCTCTTTTCTTAATTTCCGTAGCTTTACGCGTATGTCTCTGTCTTTCTCAGCTAATTAAATTAACAAGTGAGGAAAACGTATTGCTTTTCAATGTCAATTACTTCTCTGGTTTATTATGCCAAGTCACCCAAAAAGATCTTTAACTTCCATCTCTGGAGTGCATAAAATTTCTCCTTCGTATTCTCTCACCTTCCTTTACTCGGTCTATAAGCGCTGCCCTTCAGTGCAGACCTTTGTTCGCATCTTACTTTCTTTTTCTTTTTGTGTTTCCATCTCACCTCGAACGTCATGCTCTCTGCCTTTTCTCTCTTCCTCCTTCAGTTCTTTACTGGCTTAGCTCAGTACAATAGGTGTGGGTGGCTGGCTGGCACCCACAGGGATGTTTTCTGTGTGGCTGCTGTCGGGCCAGCAGGCAGACTGTGTGTGTGTGTGTGTGCGTGCATGCATCCGTGTGTGTTTTGATGTGTTCAGTGACCCTGCCACTTCGTCTACCTGCGACATTCTGCCTCCAGAGTCTGATCCCGCGGGGCACAGCCACACACAAGAAAGATGGAGACGCACACATCACCTCAATCTCCCTGTGACATTTCGTATTTTTGCTTGTTGAGTTCTGATTTCTTTTTTCCTTTTTTTTCTATTTTCCAGTTTCCAACGAAGAACCAGGTCACATCTCTTTCTTGTGCCTTTTGGCAGCATGATGGAATGCTGTGATTGATGAATCAGTTGCCTTCTAATCTGGTATTTTCTGTTTCTCTGTTTGTCTATTTTTTTTTTCTTTTTATTGGCCTTACTGCTGCTGAATCTTTGGTGAGTGAACCACTTTTAAATCTAATCATGTATAATAGTATGAAACTTCACCCTTTGTATTGTAAACCATCATAACCCTCTCTCTTTCGCCTTTAGCCTCTTCAGCTACCCTGCGGTGAACCGTTACTCCTCGTCCTCTCTGTCATCTCAAGCCTCCAATGAAGTCAGTAACATCACAGGGCAATCGGAGAGCTCGGATGAAGTCTTCAACATGCAGGTAGTCTCCCTTTGTGCCTTTGCCTACACGCCCACACAAAGGCACTTAACCTAGTAGATTGAGTCTATATCCCAGCATTTGCCCTCCTCCTCCCTTCAGATTTCACTTGCAATGCTTTTTAATCCACTCTCACTCTATTTCACTGCTATTTCTCCTCTGACCCTTTTTCTCTCTATCTTCCACTCTTGCTCGTGTGAAACGCAGTCTGTCCGTGCAAATTGTCATGATTATATCAAATAAGGACATAGTGCTTTGTGTGGGCCCGTCCGGGGAGCCCCGCTGGAGTCTAATCTAAACTAGATTTGGCCAATTCAGAAAGCTGCCGACAACTCCTGGCAGGCTGTCTCCCGCACCTGGCAGGCTTGGAATAACAGGAAGAGGGGAAAACACGGGAGGGAAAAAAAATGTTGTCAGGGATGTGACTGAAGCTGTTACAAAGAGTTAGTTTGTGCTTCTTTTTTTCTTAAGTTTACAGAGCAGGTAGAATTTAGTAAAAGTTGGACGAATCATAATTTAGAAATATATTGTTTTCGTTTTTTAATTGATTGAAAATGGCCATCACTATTTTGTTTCAGTCAGATGTTACTATATTTAGTTAGCAAGGTGTATCCACACACTGCAAAAGAGCATCACACATGTGAATGCAAATTAATGCTATGTAACAAACCAATAAATAATAAAAGAACGGGTTCTTAGAGCACGGTTTTCAAACATAAGGCCCAAGGGCCAGAGCTGACCTGCCAGAGATTCCAATCCAACCGACTGGACATCTTTGAAAAATGTGAAAGAGGGCATAAACTTTAGACTTCATAACTTTTACAGCTTTTCCTGCTGATAAATGGTAAATGGCCTGCATTTGTATAGCGCTTTTCTAGTCCTTAAGGACCCCAAAGCACTTTACACTACATTCAGTCATTCACCCATTCACACACACATTCACACACTGGCGATAACAAGCTACATTGTAGCCACAGCTGCCCTGGGGCGCACTTATAAGCAAACAACTAGCAGTAAAGCAGCCTGTGTCATCACATACTGAGTAAACAAAGTGGCCACATCTCCAGTAATGAATACTTTTAAGCCTTAATAAAATTTAAACAGATGAGTTAGCAAAACTGCCACAGCCTTTTCTGTGCTAGGCAGCAACTATACAAATTCTTCAAGTGAAGTTGGGCATTTTAACATCGCCATCTACGGGACTGAGTATCTTCTGAAAGCCACCTCAAGTGGACAGTTGAGGAAGTGCACTTTAATGATAACTTCTTTATTCCACTGTTGCTTAGTACTGTTTTTTTTTTTCTACTTACTGAGAAAAAGGTAAATGTTACAGACAAAACTTATAATAGATGCTCAGCTTTGCACAAACTAGATTAGAAACCAAGCATGTCCAGTATA